>NC_052308.1:3475801-3822866 GCF_016432855.1 Salvelinus namaycush
AATGTCAGTAATATATCAGTAATATGTCAGTAATATATCAGTAATATGTCCGTAATATATCAGTATATGTCAGTAATATATCAGTTAATATATCAGTAATATGTCAGTATGAGTCCAGTAATTGATGTTTGCAGTAACTAAGGATGAGCCCAGGATGTGATGTCTGATGTCTGTCTGCCAGGTATACTAAGGAGGCGAACCAGGATGTGATGTTGATGTCTGTTGCCAGTAACTACGGAGAGACCGAGGATTGTGATGGTTGATGTCTGAGCAGTAACTACAGGAGGAGACCAGATTGTGATGTTTGATGTCTGCTGCAGTACACGTAAGGATGGAGCGCCGGATGTGAGGTGTGTCGCAGTAAACGAATGTGAGAGACCAGATGATGACTGTTGCTGTCTACAGTAACTACAGGAGAGATCCAGGATTTGAGTGGTGATGTATGGTCTGTACAGTAACCTAATGGAGAGTCCCGGATGTGATTGTGGATGTCTGTCTGCAGTAACCTAAGGAGAGACCAGGATGTGATGTTGACTGTCTGTCTGCAGTAACTAAGAGACGAGACCAGGATGTGATGGTGGTGTCTGTCTTGCCCAGTAGTAACTAAGGATGAGACCAGGATGTGATGTTGATGTCTGTCTGCCGTAACTAAGGCGAGACCACGGATGTGATGGTGATGTCTGTCTGCAGTAACTAAGGAGAGACCAGGATGTGATGTTGATGTCTGTCTGCAGTAACTAAGGAGAGACCAGGATGTGATGGTGATGATGTCTGTCTGCAGTAACTAAGGAGAGACCAGGATGTGATGGTGATGTCTGTCTGCAGTAACTAAGGAGAGACCAGGATGTGATGTTGATGTTTGCAGTAACTAAGGAGAGACCAGGATGTGATGGTGATGTCTGTTTGCAGTAACTAAGGAGAGACCAGGATGTGATGGTGATGTCTGTCTGCAGTAACTAAGGAGAGACCAGGATGTGATGTTGATGTTTGCAGTAACTAAGGAGAGACCAGGATGTGATGGTGATGTCTGTCTGCAGTAACTAAGGAGAGACCAGGATGTGATGGTGATGTCTGTCTGCAGTAACTAAGGAGAGACCAGGATGTGATGGTGGTGATGTCTGTCTGCAGTAACTAAGGAGAGACCAGGATGTGATGTTGATGTCTGTCTGCTGTAACTAAGGAGAAACCAGGATGTGATGTTGATGTCTGTCTGCAGTAACTAAGGAGAGACCAGGATGTGATGGTGGTGATGTCTGTCTGCAGTAACTAAGGAGAGACCAGGATGTGATGGTGATGTCTGTCTGCAGTAACTAAGGAGAGACCAGGATGTGATGGTGATGTCTGCAGTAACTAAGGAGAGACCAGGATGTGATGGTGGGGATGTCTGTCTCCAGTAACTAAGGAGAGACCAGGATGTGATGGTGATGTCTGTCTGCTGTAACCAAGGAGAGACCAGGATGTGATGTTGATGTCTGTCTGCAGTAACTAAGGAGAGACCAGGATGTGATGGTGATGTCTGCAGTAACTAAGGAGAGACCAGGATGTGATGTTGATGTCTGTCTGCAGTAACTAAGGAGAGACCAGGATGTGAAGGTGATGTCTGTCTGCAGTAACTAAGGAGAGACCAGGATGTGATGGTGATGTCTGTCTGCTGTAACCAAGGAGAGACCAGGATGTGATGTTGATGTCTGTCTGCAGTAACTAAGGAGAGACCAGGATGTGATGTTGATGTCTGTCTGCAGTAACTAAGGAGAGACCAGGATGTGATGGTGATGTCTGTCTGCTGTAACCAAGGAGAGACCAGGATGTGATGTTGATGTCTGTCTGCAGTAACTAAGGAGAGACCAGGATGTGATGTTGTTGATGTCTGTCTGCAGTAACTAAGGAGAAACCAAGATGTGATGGTGATGTCTGTCTGCTGTAACCAAGGAGAGACCAGGATGTGATGTTGATGTCTGTCTGCAGTAACTAAGGAGAGACCAGGATGTGATGTTGATGTCTGTCTGCAGTAACTAAGGAGAGACCAGGATGTGATGGTGATGTCTGTCTGCTGTAACCAAGGAGAGACCAGGATGTGATGTTGATGTCTGTCTGCAGTAACTAAGGAGAGACCAGGATGTGATGTTGTTGATGTCTGTCTGCAGTAACTAAGGAGAAACCAGGATGTGATGGTGATGTCTGTCTGCAGTAACTAAGGAGAGACCAGGATGTGATGTTGTTGATGTCTGTCTGCAGTAACTAAGGAGAGACCAGGATGTGATGTTGATGTCTGTCTGCTGTAACTAAGGAGAGACCAGGATGTGATGGTGGTGATGTCTGTCTGCAGTAACTAAGGAGAGACCAGGATGTGATGTTGATGATGTCTGTCTGCAGTAACTAAGGAGAGACCAGGATGTGATGTTGATGTCTGTCTGCAGTAACTAAGGAGAGACCAGGATGTGATGTTGATGTCTGTCTGCTGTAACTAAGGAGAGACCAGGATGTGATGGTGATGTCTGCAGTAACTAAGGAGAGACCAGGATGTGATGTTGATGTCTGTCTGCAGTAACTAAGGATAGACCAGGATGTGATGTTGATGTCTGTCTGCTGTAACTAAGGAGAGACCAGGATGTGATGTTGATGATGTCTGTCTGCAGTAACTAAGGAGAGACCAGGATGTGATGTTGATGTCTGCAGTAACTAAGGAGAGACCAGGATGTGATGGTGATGTCTGTCTGCAGTAACTAAGGAGAAACCAGGATGTGATGTTGATGATGTCTGTCTCCAGTAACTAAGGAGAGACCAGGATGTGATGGTGATGTCTGTCTGCAGTAACTAAGGAGAGACCAGGATGTGATGTTGATGTCTGTCTGCAGTAACTAAGGAGAGACCAGGATGTGATGTTGGTGATGTCTGCAGTAACTAAGGAGAGACCAGGATGTGATGTTGATGATGTCTGTCTGCAGTAACTAAGGAGAGACCAGGATGTGATGTTGATGTCTGTCTGCAGTAACTAAGGAGAGACCAGGATGTGATGTTGATGTCTGTCTGCAGTAACTAAGGAGAGACCAGGATGTGATGGTGATGTCTGCAGTAACTAAGGAGAGACCAGGATGTGATGGTGATGTCTGTCTGCAGTAACTAAGGAGAGGCCAGGATGTGATGGTGATGTCTGCAGTAACTAAGGAGAGACCAGGATGTGATGTTGATGTCTGTCTGCAGTAACTAAGGAGAGACCAGGATGTGATGTTGATGATGTCTGTCTGCTGTAACTAAGGAGAGACCAGGATGTGATGGTGATGTCTGCAGTAACTAAGGAGAGACCAGGATGTGATGTTGATGTCTGTCTGCAGTAACTAAGGAGAGACCAGGATGTGATGGTGATGTCTGCAGTAACTAAGGAGAGACCAGGATGTGATGTTGATGTCTGTCTGCAGTAACTAAGGAGAGACCAGGATGTGATGTTGATGTCTGTCTGCTGTAACTAAGGAGAGACCAGGATGTGATGGTGATGTCTGCAGTAACTAAGGAGAGACCAGGATGTGATGTTGATGTCTGTCTGCAGTAACTAAGGAGAGACCAGGATGTGATGTTGATGTCTGTCTGCTGTAACTAAGGAGAGACCAGGATGTGATGTTGATGATGTCTGTCTGCAGTAACTAAGGAGAGACCAGGATGTGATGTTGATGTCTGCAGTAACTAAGGAGAGACCAGGATGTGATGGTGATGTCTGTCTGCAGTAACTAAGGAGAAACCAGGATGTGATGTTGATGATGTCTGTCTCCAGTAACTAAGGAGAGACCAGGATGTGATGGTGGTATCTGTCTGCAGTAACTAAGGAGAGACCAGGATGTGATGTTGATGTCTGTCTGCAGTAACTAAGGAGAGACCAGGATGTGATGTTGGTGATGTCTGCAGTAACTAAGGAGAGACCAGGATGTGATGTTGATGATGTCTGTCTGCAGTAACTAAGGAGAGACCAGGATGTGATGGTGATGTCTGTCTGCAGTAACTAAGGAGAGACCAGGATGTGATGTTGATGTCTGTCTGCTGTAACTAAGGAGAGACCAGGATGTGATGTTGATGATGTCTGTCTCCAGTAACTAAGGAGAGACCAGGATGTGATGGTGATGTCTGTCTGCAGTAACTAAGGAGAGACCAGGATGTGATGTTGATGTCTGTCTGCAGTAACTAAGGAGAGACCAGGATGTGATGTTGGTGATGTCTGCAGTAACTAAGGAGAGACCAGGATGTGATGTTGATGATGTCTGTCTGCAGTAACTAAGGAGAGACCAGGATGTGATGTTGATGTCTGTCTGCAGTAACTAAGGAGAGACCAGGATGTGATGTTGATGTCTGTCTGCAGTAACTAAGGAGAGACCAGGATGTGATGGTGATGTCTGCAGTAACTAAGGAGAGACCAGGATGTGATGGTGATGTCTGTCTGCAGTAACTAAGGAGAGACCAGGATGTGATGGTGATGTCTGCAGTAACTAAGGAGAGACCAGGATGTGATGTTGATGTCTGTCTGCAGTAACTAAGGAGAGACCAGGATGTGATGTTGATGATGTCTGTCTGCTGTAACTAAGGAGAGACCAGGATGTGATGGTGATGTCTGCAGTAACTAAGGAGAGACCAGGATGTGATGTTGATGTCTGTCTGCAGTAACTAAGGAGAGACCAGGATGTGATGGTGATGTCTGCAGTAACTAAGGAGAGACCAGGATGTGATGTTGATGTCTGTCTGCAGTAACTAAGGAGAGACCAGGATGTGATGTTGATGTCTGTCTGCTGTAACTAAGGAGAGACCAGGATGTGATGGTGATGTCTGCAGTAACTAAGGAGAGACCAGGATGTGATGTTGATGTCTGTCTGCAGTAACTAAGGAGAGACCAGGATGTGATGTTGATGTCTGTCTGCTGTAACTAAGGAGAGACCAGGATGTGATGTTGATGATGTCTGTCTGCAGTAACTAAGGAGAGACCAGGATGTGATGTTGATGTCTGCAGTAACTAAGGAGAGACCAGGATGTGATGGTGATGTCTGTCTGCAGTAACTAAGGAGAAACCAGGATGTGATGTTGATGATGTCTGTCTCCAGTAACTAAGGAGAGACCAGGATGTGATGGTGATGTCTGTCTGCAGTAACTAAGGAGAGACCAGGATGTGATGTTGATGTCTGTCTGCAGTAACTAAGGAGAGACCAGGATGTGATGTTGGTGATGTCTGCAGTAACTAAGGAGAGACCAGGATGTGATGTTGATGATGTCTGTCTGCAGTAACTAAGGAGAGACCAGGATGTGATGGTGATGTCTGTCTGCAGTAACTAAGGAGAGACCAGGATGTGATGTTGATGTCTGTCTGCTGTAACTAAGGAGAGACCAGGATGTGATGTTGATGTCTGCCTGCAGTAACTAAGGAGAGACCAGGATGTGATGTTGATGTCTGCAGTAACTAAGGAGAAACCAGGATGTGATGTTGATGATGTCTGTCTCCAGTAACTAAGGAGAGACCAGGATGTGATGGTGATGTCTGTCTGCAGTAACTAAGGAGAGACCAGGATGTGATGTTGATGTCTGTCTCCAGTAACCAAGGAGAGACCAGGATGTGATGTTGATGATGTCTGTCTGCAGTAACTAAGGAGAGAAATGTATGTCATGCCAATAGGGAGAAATCATCTGTTAATGTTTCTACAAAGTACTTTGCCTGACTTCATCAAATAAACAGGAACTGCACCCATGGTAACCACATCATTTTCTATGAAATATATTGTATATTGTTTGGCGTTAATGCACTCTCTGTCTTTAAAATACGCAGTGTATAGTAATCCGTCACTTTAGTGTGGCTCAGATTTAATCGCAGCCTTAATTTTACTGTATTGTACATATGAATTAGGCACCTTGATTTATTTTTATTTTTTTTACCAGGTACTGTATGATTGTTTGTTTGAGAATGCAATTGTCTTCTACACGAGTGTACCAATTTGTTTCAGGCTGCGGACCCTGGGCTGAATGAGTCTGAGCTGGGGTCAATTAGGTATCCAGGGTTTTAAGGGAAGTCTGGGACGCTAGCCAGGACACATCTATCGTACGGCACCACTTCAGGCTTTCCATTCTGCTTAGCCCACTCCAGGGGAACATACTGTTTTCACAGAGCAGTCTCTTGTGGCTAGGTCATGAAGTAACTTTATGTTGCACATTACTTAAAGTGGAAATCTACAGTTCAAACAACAACAAAGAAGCGGTCACCAAAGCCACTGTTAATTAACTCCTTTACACTCGTGGGAATTGGCCTATATGGATTGGGTTATATTGAAATGTTTCTTTCAGACGAAATATAAAAAAGTATATGTGTAACCTTGGTAGCAATTGAAAAGGGAACAATTTGTAGTTAATGGGGAAATTATTAATACCAAAGTTGAGGACAAAACAGTTCACGTGACACAAGACTGAATCCAAACATTACACTGTTGATTTGATGAGTATTTTACAGTATCATGATAAGAATATTCCTGGACATTTTTAGTTAGGTGCAACATAAGACAAAAAATTACAAGGGTTTGAGTGAGATAACATAACAGGTGTATAACAGGTGCCCTCCCCTCTCCAAACTGTGGGTTTGAGTGAGATAACATAACATGTGTTTAACAGGTGCCCTCACCCCTCCAAACTGTGGGTTTGAGGAGTGAGATAACATAACAGGTGTATAACAGGTGCCCTCCCCTCTCCAAACTGTGGGTTTGAGTGAGATAACATAACATGTGTTTAACAGGTGCCCTCACCCCTCCAAACTGTGGGTTTGAGGAGTGAGATAACATAACAGGTGTATAACAGGTGCCCTCCCCTCTCCAAACTGTGGGTTTGAGTGAGATAACATAACATGTGTTTAACAGGTGCCCTCACCCCTCCAAACTGTGGGTTTGAGGAGTGAGATAACATAACAGGTGTATAACAGGTGCCCTCCCCTCTCCAAACTGTGGGTTTGAGTGAGATAACATAACATGTGTTTAACAGGTGCCCTCACCCCTCCAAACTGTGGGTTTGAGGAGTGAGATAACATAACAGGTGTATAACAGGTGGCCTCCCCTCTCCAAACTGTGCAGTTCCTAAGTCATTTCAATGCATTTTTATGACTCAAAGAAGAGTCATCAAATAGCTGTGTCGTTGAGGAACTAGAGCAAAACACCGGTAGTTGTTTTGTTTGGAACACAACCCTGCGTCCTCGCCATCACACACTTACTGTTGTTAACGCAATCCCAAAACAGCTCATTATAAATCACAATCTGGGTCAGGTGTGCACGATTTCTAAGTTTGTTCTATTGTCAACATCACGAGCTAAGTTATTAAATACAATTTTACGGTGTTCAATATCATCGTTTTGGTACGCATAGAAAGGAGTCCTGAGTGCATTCAGGTAGGTTGTGCAGCTGCACATTTTCTTCACAATAGACAAACACAGGCTCGTTCTGTTCACAACAAAACCAGGGTGTGACGCCATGTCATATTGTCACTGTACATCAAACATAGTGATCATAAACGTTGACACTGTATATGACATGAGTTTTAATGAAATGGAGATGTGAAGTGCACATTTGGACTCACAGGTGTTTGTCTTGCTTGTATGACAATCAAAGCTGTATTTATTATAATCCTCAACGTCAAATTTTTTCAAAATGATCGAGTCCTGTTAATTGAAAGCATTTACACAGACGACAAAACAATTTTCAAAAAGTTTCCCAACTACCAGGAGGGAATGGGGGGGGCGACTTCTTGTTTCGTGCGGTGCTCAAGTTAAGAACAGCTTTTCAGCCAAAACTCAGACAGAGCTGTGAAGCACAGAACCTTTTTAATAATTGGCATTAATATGGAGTTTGTCCCCCCCTTTTACTGCTATAACAACCTCCACTCTTCTTGGAAGGCTTTATACTAGATGTTGGAACATTGCTGCGGGGACTTGCTTCCATTCAGACTCTAGAGCGTGAGTGAGGTCGGGCACTGATGTTGGGCGATTAGGCCTGGCTCGCAGTCAGTGTCCAATTCATCCCAAAGGTGTTCGATGGGGTTGAGGTCAGGGCTCAGTGCAGGCCAGTCAAGTTCTTCCACATCGATTTCAACAAACCATTTCTGTAAGGACCTCACTTTGTGCACAGGGGCATTGTCATGCTGAAACAGGAAAGGTCCTTCCCCAAACTTTTGCTACAAAGTTAGAAACACAGAATCATCTAGAATGTCATTGTATGCTGTAGCGTTAAGATTTCCCTTCACTGATTCCTCACTCCAGCCGACGCTTGACAGTCACTGAGCTTTTCAGTACGGCCATTCTAACACCAATGTTTGTCTATGGAGATTGCATGGCTGTGTGCTTGATTTTATACACCTGTCAGCAACGGGTGTGGCTGAAATAGCCGAATCCACTAATTTGAAGGGGTGTCCACATGCTGTTGTATACAGTTGAAGTCGGAAGTTTACATACACTTAGGTTGGAGTCATTCAAACTCGTTTTTCAACCACTCCACAAATTTCTGGTTAATAACAAACTATAGTTTTGGCAAGTCGGTTAGAACATCTACTTTGTGCATGAAACAAGACATTTTCCAACAATTGTTTACAGACAGATTATTTAACTTATAATTCACTGTACCACAAATCCAGTGGGTCAGAAGTTTACATACAGTAAGTTGATGGTGCCTTTAAACAGCCTTGAAAATTCCAGATAATGATGTCATGGCTTTAGAAGCTTCTGATAGGCTAATTGACATAATTTGAGTCGATTGGAGGTGTACCTGTGGATGTATTTCAAGGCCTACCTTCAAACTCAGTGCCTCTTTGCTTGACATCATGGGAAAATCAAAACAATTCGGCCAAGACCTCAGAATAAAAATGTAGACCTCCACAAGTCTGGTTCATCCTTGGGAGCAATTTCCAAATGCCTGAAGGTACCACGTTCGTCTGTACAAACAATAGTACGCAAGTATAAACACCATGGGACCATGCAGCCGTCATACCGCTCAGGAAGGAGACGCTTTCTCTCTTCTAGAGATGAACTTACTTTGGTGCGAAAAGTGCAAATCAATCCCAGAACAACAGCAAAGGACCTTGTGAAGATGCTGGAGGAAACAGGTACAAAAGTATCTATATCCACAGTAAAATTAGTCCTATATCGACATAACCTGAAAGGCCGCTCAGGAACGGTCCACGGTCCGGAACCTCCTGCGACGGTCCACGGTCCGGAACTTCCTGCGACGGTCCACGGTCCGGAACCTCCTGCGACGGTCCACAGTCCGGAACTTCCTGCGACGGTCCACGGTCCGGAACCTCCTGCGAGGGTCCACAGTCCGGAACCTCCTGCGACGGTCCACAGTCCGGAACCTCCTGCGACGGTCCACAGTCCGGAACCTCCTGCGACGGTCCACAGTCCGGAACCTCCTGCGACGGTCCACGGTCCGGAACCTCCTGCGACGGTCCACGGTCTGGAACTTCCTGCGACGGTCCACGGTCCGGAACCTCCTGCGAGGGTCCACAGTCCGGAACCTCCTGCGAGGGTCCACAGTCCGGAACCTCCTGCGAGGGTCCACAGTCCGGAACCTCCTGCGACGGTCCACAGTCCGGAACCTCCTGCGACGGTCCACAGTCCGGAACCTCCTGCGACGGTCCACAGTTCGGAACCTCCTGCGACGGTCCACAGTCCGGAACCTCCTGAGACGGTCCACAGTCCGGAACCTCCTGAGACGGTCCACAGTCCGGAACCTCCTGAGACGGTCCACAGTCCGGAACCTCCAGCGGTGGTCCACGGTCCGGAACCTTCAGCGAGGGTCAACGGTCCGGAGCTTCCAGGCAAGGCGTCCAGTCCAGCTCCATGGCCGGAGCCTTCCTCTGCGCCGGTGCCTAGTCCAGGCACGGTGACCAGCCCAGCTCCATGGCCGGAGCCCCCCTCTGCGCTGGTGCCCAGTCAGCCCAGCGCCATGGTGGGGGGGGCTACGACCCACACCGGAGCCGCCACCGACACTAGTCACCCCCCCAACCCACCCATTTGGTTTCAGGTTTTGCGGCCAGAGTACGCACCTTTGGGGGGGGGGGGGGGGGGTACTGTCACGCCCTGACCATAGAAAGCCCTTGTTTCTCTATGGTATAGTAGGTCAGTGTGTGACTAGGGGGCATTCTAGTTTATAATTTCTATGTTGTGTTCTAGTTCATGTTTTCTATGTTGGTGTTTTGTATGGTTCTCAATTAGAGGCAGCTGGTAATCGCTGTCTCTAATTGGGGATCATATTTAAGTAGCTATTTTCCCACCTGTGTTTGTGGGATATTATTTTGTGCTTGTTCATGTGCACCACGTAGTCACGTTCAGTAGTTTGTTTATTGATTTATTTGTATTTGCTTTAAGTTTCACTTTTCAAGAAATATGTGGAACTCAGAACACGCTGCTCCTTGGTCCCATTCTTACGACAACCGTGACACAAACTGCTGTATATATAGTGTATGAAGGGGTGTCCACATACTGCTGTATACATAGTGTATGAAGGGGTGTCCACATACTGCTGTATGAAGGGGTGTCCACATACTGCTGTATATATAGTGTATGAAGGGGTGTCCACATACTGCTGTATGAAGGGGTGTCCACATACTGCTGTATATATAGTGTATGAAGGGTGTCCTCATACTGCTGTATATATAGTGTATGAAGGGGTGTCCACATACTGCTGTATATATAGTGTATGAGAGAGAGAGAGAGAGAGAGAGAGAGAGAGAGAGAGACAGATAGAGACAGACACATAGACAGATATAGACAGATATAGATAGATATAGATAGACAAATATAGATGTAGATAGATATAAATAGATATAGACAGATATAGATATGGTGGAAGGTGGTGGAAACTGAGCTGCACTTCCTAACCTCCTGCCCAATGTATGACCATATTAGAGAGACATATTTCCCTCAGATTACACAGATCCACAAAGAATTTGAAAACAAATCCAATTTTGATAAACTCCCATATCTACTGGGAGAAATTCCACAGTGTGCCATCACAGCAGCAAGATTTGTGACCTGTTGCCACAAGAAAAGGGCAACCAGTGAAGAACAAACACCATTGTAAATACAACCCATATTTATGCTTATTTATTTTAACTTGTGTGCTTTAACCATTTGTACATTGTTACAACACTGTATATATATAATATAACATTTGTAATGTCTTTATTGTTTTGAAACTTCTGTATGTGTAATGTTTACTGTTAATTTGTATTGTTTATTTCACTTTTGTATAATATCTACCTCACTTGATTTGGCAATGTTAACACATGTTTCCCATGCCAATAAAGCCCCTTGAATTGAATTGAAATTGAATTGACAGATAGATAGATAGATAGATAGATAGATAGATAGATAGATAGATAGATAGATAGATAGATAGATAGATAGATAGATAGATAGATAGATAGATAGATAGATAGATAGATAGATAGATAGATAGATAGATAGATAGATAGATAGATAGATAGATAGATAGATAGATAGAGAGAGAGAGAGAGAGAGAGAGAGAGAGAGAGAGAGAGAGAGAGAGAGAGGGCTGTCTGTAGGGCTCCAATGTGTCTATGATCTATCTGACCATGCCCTGGGCCTCTCTTCCCCTCCCCTCCTGTCTTTGTTGGTATTTTAAAACATTTGGCCCTTATAACACTTGTACTTCCTTCCTACTTCAATCTTATTACACTCGTACTCCCTGCTTTCTTGTTTCTGAGCTATGGGTATTGGTTTGTGTGTGTGTGTGCGTGCGCGTGTGTGTGTGCGCGCGTGTGTGTGTCTGCGTGTCCGTGTGTGTGTGTGTGTGTGTGTGTGTGTGTGTGTGTGTGTGTGAGATGGGCAAGTGTTGGGGAGCACTCTGAGGCTCTGTTTGTGCTTCTCTCTTTTCTGACACATTCACTGAGCAGATAGCTTCAGACACACACACACACACACACACACACACACACACACACACAAACGGACACACACACGCGTACACACACACGCACACACAAACGGACACACACACAAACGGACACACATACACACGGACACGCTGACACACAGACACACACATACACACAGACGGACACACACACACACACACACTTGAGTTTCCAACCTGATATAGAATGTATTGGTTGTTCTCTCCCAGATCATGTGCATGTGTTGGGTTGGCAGTATTCCACAGATACACTCTGTTGTCTGGGAAAGATGTGTCAATCAGTATGCAAACATAAATGGAAGCAGACACACACACACACCTGTGCAGCTCATTCAGAAAGAGGAAAGAGGAATGGGCCAGCTGATTCAGGTTCAAAATAAAATCTCCCTTTATGCAAGGAGAGGCACACACAGACTAGAGACAGACAGACAGACAGACTGTGTGTGCCTCTCCTTGCATAAAGGGAGATTTTATTTTGAACCTGAATCAGCAGGCCCATTCCTCTTTCTGAATTAGCTGGCCTGTTCCTCTTTCTGAATCAGCTGGCCCGTTCCTCATTCTGAATCAGCTGGCCCGTTCCTCTTTCTGGATCAGCTGGCCCGTTCCTCTTTCTGGATCAGCAGGCCCGTTCCTCTTTCTGGATCAGCAGGCCTGTTCCTCTTTCTGGATCAGCAGGCCTGTTCCTCTTTCTGAATCAGCTGGCCTGTTCCTATTTCTGAATCAGCTGGCCTGTTCCTCTTTCTGAATCAGCTGGCCTGTTCCTCTTTCTGAATCAGCTGGCCCGTTCCTCTTTCTGAATCAGCTGGCCCGTTCCTCATTCTGAATCAGCTGGCCCGTTCCTCATTCTGAATCAGCTGGCCTGTTCCGCTTTCTGGATCAGCAGGCCTGTTCCTCATTCTGAATCAGCTGGCCTGTTCCGCTTTCTGGATCAGCAGGCCTGTTCCTCTTTCTGAATCAGCTGGCCCGTTCCTCTTTCTGAATCAGCTGGCCCGTTCCTCTTCATGAATCAGCTGGCCCGTTCCTCTTTCTGAATCAGCTGGCCTGTTCCTCTTTCTGAATCAGCTGGCCCGTTCCTCTTTCTGAATCAGCTGGCCCGTTCCTCTTCATGAATCAGCTGGCCCGTTCCTCTTTCTGAATCAGCTGGCCTGTTCCTCTTTCTGAATCAGCTGGCCCGTTCCTCTTTCTGAATCAGCTGGCCCGTTCCTCTTTCTGAATCAGCTGGCCCGTTCCTCTTTCTGAATCAGCTGGCCCGTTCCTCTTTCTGAATCAGCTGGCCCGTTCCTCTTTCTGGTGTGTTGACCTCCTTTAGCTTATCCTTTCTAACATGGAGAAGCCATTTTAAAAGGCAAGGTTCCATGGGATATCCTGGAGTAGGGGCTTCCACCAGGGCAAGGCTCTGTGGGATATCCTGGAGTAGGGGCTTCCACCAGGGCAAGGCTCTGTGGGATATCCTGGAGTAGGGGCTTCCACCAGGGCAAGGCTCTGTGGGATATCCTGGAGTAGGGGCTTCCACCAGGGCAAGGCTCTGTGGGGTATCCTGGAGTAGGGGCTTCCACCAGGGCAAGGCTCTGTGGGATATCCTGGAGTAGGGGCTTCCACCAGGGCAAGGCTCTGTGGGATATCCTGGAGTAGGGGCTTCCACCAGGGCAAGGCTCTGTGGGGTCTTATGGTTACCGGGGAAATGACCAGTCATGCTTTTTGAGCTTGTTTTTATACAGTACATTGGATTGGTTGATATACGCTGAATATACAGTACATTGGATTGGTTGATATAAGCTGAATATACAGTACATTGGATTGGTTGATATAAGCTGAATATACAGTACATTGGATTTGTTGATATACGCTGAATATACAGTACATTGGATTGGTTGATATAAGATGAATATACAGTACATTGGATTGGTTGATATAAGCTGAATATACAGTACATTGGATTGGTTGATATAAGATGAATATACAGTACATGGTGAGGACCTGCCTTTACAACAGGCCTACAAGCCCTCAGTCCAGCCTCTCTCAGCCTATTGCGGACAGTCTCAGCACTGATGGAGGGATTGTGGGTTCCTGGTGTAACTCGGGCAGTTGTTGTTGCCATCCTGTACTTGTCCCGCAGGTGTGATGTTCAAACAAAAAGTAACAACAAACACCAAGTCTCAACGTCAACAGTGAAGAGGCGACTCCGGGATGCTAGACATCTAAGCAAAGTTCCTCTGTCCAGTCTCAGCGTCAACAGTGAAGAGGCGACTCCGGGATGCTGGACATCTAGGCAAAGTTCCTCTGTCCAGTCTCAAAGTCAACAGTGAAGAGGCGACTCCGGGATGCTGGACATCTAGGCAAAGTTGCAAAGAAAAAGTATCTCAGACTGCCCAATAAAATGAAAAGATTAGGATGGGCAAAAGAACACAGACACTGGACACTCTGAGGAACTCTGAGAGGAACTCTGCCTAGAAGGCCAGCATCCCGGAGTCACCTCTTCACTGTTGACGTTGAGACTGGTGTTTTGCGGGTACTGTTTAATAAAGCTGCCAGTCGAGGACTTGTGAGGCGTCTGTTTCTCAAACTAGACAGTCTACTGTACTTGTCCTCTTGCTTAGTTGTGCACCGGGGCCTCCCACTCTTTCTATTCTGGTTAGATTCAGTTTGCGTTGTTCTATGAAGGGAGTAGTACACAGTGTTGTACAAGTTATTCAGTTTCTTGGCAATTTCTCACATGAAATAGCCTTAATTTCTCAGAACAAGAATAGACTGACGAATTTCAGAAGAAAGGTCTTTGTTTCTGGCCATTTTGAGCCTGTAATCGAACCCACAAATGCTGGTGCTTTAGATAATAAACTAATCTAAAGAAGGCCAGTTTTATTGCTTCTTTAATCAGAACAAAAGTTGTCAGCTGTGCTAACATAATTGCAAAAGGGTTTTCTAATGATCAATTAGCCTTTTAAAATTATGAATTTGGATTAGCTAACACAACGTGCCATTGGAACACAGGAGTGATGGTTGCTGATAATGGGCCTCTGTACGTCTATGTAGATATTCCATAAAAGATCAGTCGTTTCCCGCTACAATAGTCATTTACAACATTAACAATGTCTACACTGTATTTCGGATCAATTTGATGTTATTTTAATGGACCAAAAATGTGCTTTCCTTTCAAAAACAAGGACATTTCTAAGTGACCCAAAACTTTTGAATGGTAGTGTATATACTGTATATAAAAAAAAACATAAATATCACATTTACCTTTGCTCAATTTCGAGTCTCATAGCAAAGTGTCTGAATACCTATGTAAATTCCGGTATTCATGTTGTTATGTTTTAATACATTTTCTAAAATATCTAAAAAACTTTTTTCGCTTAGTCACTATTGAGAATGGTGTGTAGATTGATCAGGATTTTAATTTATTTAATCCATTTTAGAATAAGGCTGTAAAAAAAAAAGAGTCAAGGGGTCTGAATACTTTCCGAAGGCGCTGTAGATGTGGAAAGCAGAGAGTGTGGAAAAACCGTATCTGTTTCCTGCTACAACTGGCCTGTTTGTGTTCATATTTGTACGGAAAAAAACTTTATTAGTGCAATGTGTCAGTTACAGATGGGGACTTTACCCCAGGATCAAGGCTTAAACGTGTGTCTGTGTGTTGCTTGCCTTTTCGTGCGTCGCTACAAGGCTATGACTTTTTATTTTTTTTAGAGATCTCATGACCTAAACCGGCAGAGACTTGGCCCCTAATTATATAGCCACTATTGAAACAGTTGTCGTGACGTGTATATGTCAAGAGCTCCAAGATCTCACCATGCTTTACATCACTGAAGCCAGAGAGATTGCATGTTATTTAAACGTAATTATGCTCTTCTATTTTTTGGGGGGGGGGAAGATGGCTAGATAGGAATATTGTTCTTGTGAAGCTAGATGGATAAAGACGTTAAGCTGTTGTAGTTATGAATTTTGAAAAAACAACTGAGCAACTGCCTTGGCCGTCTTAGAAAATCAACTGAGCAACTGCCTTGGCCGTCTTAGAAAATCAACTGAGCAACTGCCTTGGCCGTCTTAGAAAATCAACTGAGCAACTGCCTTGGCCGTCTTAGAAAATCAACTGAGCAACTGCCTTGGCCGTCTTAGAAAATCAACTAAGCAACTGCATTGGCCGTCTTAGAAAATTAACTGAGCAACTGCCTTTGCCTTCTTAGAAAATCAACTGAGCAACTGCCTTGGCCTTCTTAGAAAATCAACTGAGCAACTGCCTTGGCCTTCTTAGAAAATCAACTGAGCAACTGCCTTGGCCTTCTTAGAAAATCAACTGAGCAACTGCCTTGGCCTTCTTAGAAAATCAACTGAGCAACTGCCTTGGCCTTCTTAGAAAATCAACTGAGCAACTGCCTTGGCCTTCTTAGAAAATAAACCGAGCAAACGCCTGGCCTTTTTCAATAATTCAGAGAATAGAGGTTTCTTTAAGTGTCGGTTTCACAAAACACAATTTATTCACAAACGTGTGACTTGTGGCCCTTTCATTTAGTTGTCTTACATTAAAACAGCCATTGTTTTTTCTTGTTCTGTTTTTCTTTACTGAAACACTTAATTTGTATAGTGTGTAGGCAGCCTGGCAGTCCTCTTGCTAATCCCAAACTAAACTAAAGGGTAGTCCTCATTTATCACTGTAGGAATAACACATCAAAGCCGCTTTGAAACACATTCTCTAAAATTGCATTTGCCAAGAGATTGTCCTCTATAGCGTTTCTGCCAATGAGAGAGAGAGAGACATCGAGAGAGAGAGAGACACAGACAGACAGGCAGACAGGCAGACAGACAGACAGACAGACAGACAGACAGACAGACAGACAGACAGACAGACAGACAGACAGACAGACAGACAGACAGACAGACAGACAGACAGACAGACAGACAGACAGACAGACAGACAGACAGACAGACAGACAGACAGACAGACAGACAGACAGACAGACAGGCAGACAGGACAGACCGACCATTGCCCTAGAACACACAAAAAAACTATACATACTTTGGCCTAAACATCAGCGCCACAGGTAACTTCTAAAAAAGCTGTGAACGATCTGAGAAACAAGGCAAGAAGGGCATTCTATGCCATCAAAAGGAACATAAAATTCGACATACCAGTTAGGATCTGGCTAAAAATACTTGAATCAGTTATAGAACCCATTGCCCTTTATGGTTGTGACGTCTGGGGTCCCACTCACCAACCATGGGGCGGCAGGTAGCCTAGTGGTTAGAGCGTAGAGGCGGCAGGTAGCCTAGTGGTTAGAGCGTTGGACCAGTAACCGAAAGGTTGCAAATCAATCCCAGAGCTGACAAGGTAAAAGTCTGTCGTTCTGCCCCCTGAACACGGCAGTTGACCCACTGTTCCTAGGCCGTCATTGAAAATAAGAATTTGTTCCTAACTGACTTGCCTAGTTTAAATAAAGGTTAAATAAATTCAACCAAGAATTCACAAAATGGGACAAACACCAAATTGAGACTGCATGCAGAATCCTGCAAAAATATCCTCCATGTAAACATCCTCCAGCCCCGTGTATGACCATATTAGAGACACATTTTTCCTTCAGATTACATAGATCCACAAAAGAATTCGAAAACAAACCCGATTCTGATAAACTCCCATATCTACTGGGTGAAATACCACAGTGTGCCATCACAGCAGCAAGATTTGTTGGCACAAGAAAAGGGCAACCAGTGAAGAACAAACACCATTGTAAATACAACCCATATTTATGTTTATTTATTTTCCCTTTTGTACATTAACCATTTGCACATCACTACAACACTGTATATATACATAATATGACAATTGTAATGTCTTTATTATTTTGGAACTTTTGTGAGTGTAATGTTTACTGTTCATTTTTGTTGTTTATTTCACTTTTGTATATTATCTACCTCACTTGCTTTGGCAATGTTAACATACGTTTCCCATGCCAATAAAGCCCCTTGAATTGAATTGAGAGAGAAACAGAGACAGAGAGAGAGACAGAGAGTCAGAGAGAGAGAGTCAGAGAGAGAGAGTCAGAGAGAGAGAGTCAGAGAGAGAGAGTCAGAGAGAGAGAGTCAGAGAGAGAGAGTCAGAGAGAGACAGAGTCCGACAGAGAGAGAGAGAGTGAGATACAGAGAGAGAGAGAGAGAAAGAGAGAGAAAGAGAGAGTCAGAGAGAGAGCGAGATACAGACAGAGAGAGAGAGAAAGAGATAGACAGAGACAGAGACAGACAGAGAGAGAGAGAGAGAGAGAGTCAGAGAGAGAGTCAGAGAGAAAGAGAGAGAAAGAGAGAGAAAGAGAGAGAAAGAGAGAGAAAGAGAGAGAAAGAGAGAGAGAGCTGTTAGATATATTTTCAGGGCTCAGGCTCTTCTCAGTAGTCAGTAATAAGCTTAAAATAAAATCATGGGATACCTTCTATTAATAACAGCTAAATTGGAGCAACATTAATTGCTTTAACTCGAGCAGAGGAGAGGCTGGTCTTGGCTGCTCTCTCTGACTCATGCAGAGGAGAGGCTGGTCTTGGCTGGTCTCTCTGACTCATGCAGAGGAGAGGCTACTCTTGGCTGGTCTCTCAGACTCATGTTTGTGGGATATTCACAGCTTCGAATGCAGTGATCATCCTTGACATTATGGGCCTGTTTCCCCGGTCACAGATTAAGCCTAATCCTGACTCCTTGACTAATCTATGTCAGGGAAACTGGCCCTAAGACTATGTAGATAAGACATGACAGATAGTCAGGGCTTGGTGGATGGGCTGGAGAGAAACCCAGCCAAGGGACTTTAATCCTTCTCCAAACTGCAAGAACATTCTGGCCTTGTAACAGCCAGGCTACAGATGTATTCTGTATTAGCATCCTTCCTCAGTGCAGTAACACTGGATGTTTTTAGCCATGCCGTTTGTTAAAATGTTGTGTTTGTTAGCCTGATCAGCATTTTCCGCTTGGGGCACATTGAGGACCTAGTAATATGACTTTACGTGAATGTGGAAAACAATCAAGTGTTTTACTGAAAAAAACAAATAAGAGATAGATTAGGTTGGTGGATTTGTCACCATATTGCTTATACCTATCCAATCCTCTTCGATCTACACAAGGGGCTCGGGGGTAGGGCCTAGAGGCTAGGAGGTAGGAGCAGGAGGCTAGGAGGTAGGAGGTAGGGGGTAGGGGGTATGGGGCTAAGGGGTAGGAGCTAGAGGATACGAGGTAGGAGCTAGAGGCTAGGAGGTAGGAGCTAGGGGATAGGACCTAGGGGATAGGGGTTAGGGGGTAGGAGATAGAGGCAATGAGGTAGGAGATAGGGGGTAGGGGGTATGGGGCTAAGGGGTAGGAGCTAGAGGATACGAGGTAGGAGCTAGAGGCTAGGAGGTAGGAGCTAGGGGATAGGACCTAGGGGATAGGGGTTAGGGGGTAGGAGATAGAGGCAATGAGGTAGGAGCTAGGGGGTAGGGGGTATGGGGCTAAGGGGTAGGAGCTAGAGGATACGAGGTAGGAGCTAGAGGCTATGAGGTAGGAGCTAGGGGATAGGACCTAGGGGATAGGGGTTAGGGGGTAGGAGATAGAGGCAATGAGGTAGGAGATAGGGGGTAGGGGGTAGGAGCTATAGGCTAGGATGTAGGAGCTAGCGGCCAGGGGGTAGGAGCTAGGGGTAGGAGTTAGGAGCTAGGGGGTAGAGGGGTAGAGGGTATGGGCTAGGGGGTAGGAGCTAGAGGGTAGGAGGTAGGAGCTAGGGGGTAGGGGATAGTAGCTAGAGGCTAGGATGCGGGAGCTAGGGGTTAGGAGCTAGGAGCTACAGGCTAGGGCAATACATTTTAAAGTCCAAATGACTGTATTACATGATATACCCTACATCGTCCACTACTAATCCAAATTACTGTATTACATGATATACCCTACATAGTCCACTACTAGTCCACATTGCTGTATTACATGATATACCCTACATAGTCCACTACTAGTCCAAATTACTGTATAACATGATATACCCTACATAGTCCACTACCAGTCCAAATTACTGTATTACATGATATACCCTACATAGTCCACTACTAATCCAAATTACTGTATTACATTATATACCCTACATACTCGACTACTAGTCCAAATTACTGTATTACATGATATACCCTACATAGTCCACTACTAGTCCAAATTACTGTATTACATGATATACCCTACATAGTCCACTATTAGTCGAAATTAGTGTATGACATTATATACCCTACATAGTCCACTACCAGTCCAAATTACTGTATTACATGATATACCCTACATAGTCCACTACTAGTACAAATTACTGTATGACATGATATACCCTACATAGTCCACTACTAATCCAAATTACTGTATTACATGATATACCCTACATAGTCCACTACTAGTCCAAATGACTGTATTCCTCCAAATTACTGTATTTCTATCAACAACCAGGGTACAAACATGACCTCATCAGTATTCCTTTCAACAGCCAGGGTACAAACATGATCTCATCTGTATTCCTTTCAACAGCCAGGGTACAAACATGACCTCATCAGTATTCCTTTCAACAGCCAGGGTACAAACAAACTCTGTGTTTTATACAGTCCCCTCCTCAGTGCAGTAGTGCAGGATCCATGTAGTATTCTCATTCCATGCCACAACGTTTTTATAGAGAAGGTCTTTAAAGAAGAAATGCATTTATGTGTGACTGTGGCACCCTATTCTCGTAATAGTGCACTACTTATGAACCCTGGATAAAAGTAGTGCGCCGTATTGGGAATAGGGTTCCATTTGGGACTCATGTGTTGCTGCTGGGGCCACCCCAGGGTCTGGTAATACCGTATCATTTTAATATTTTATCCCTCTCACACAAACCTTGGTAGGGTAGAGAACACGCCGTTCAAGCCTCTCTCTCTCTCTCTCTCTCTCTCTCTCTCTCTCTCTCTCTCTCTCTCTCTCTCTCTCTCTCTCTCTCTCTCTCTCTCTCTCTCTCTCTCTCTCTCTCTCTCTCTCTCTCTCTCTCTCTCTCTCTCTCTCTCTCTCTCTCTCTCTCTCTCTCTCTCTCTCTCTCTCTCTCTCTCTCTCTCTCTCTCTCTCTCTCTCTCTCTCTCTCTCTCTCTCTCTCTCTCCTCACACAAAGTTAAAAAACAACATCACAAACTACAACCTTGTATTGTCTAACCTGGGTATGAGATACTCCAAACCAGACAGATTTGTTCAGACTGTTGGAGTACTACAGCTTCTGCCACTGTTCATTCAAAGACAGTCAACAATATGATGTGCTATCTGTGTACATGTTCCTGATTACACAAAGGCCCAAAGGAAATGTTACCACGCAGCTAGAAATGAAGGTTTTCATTTCAAAACGCTGTATATTGTTTGGTTCTAAGTTCTGGTACAAATCTAGTCGGACACCAAAGAAAGCTCAAACTAGATGTATTCATCACACTGAGTGTTGCAGCTGCACAGCGTCCCTACAGGTCACACAAGCACATATATGTATACCTTCCCGACTAGGCGGAGTCAACATTTCTAAGATAAATGTTCAGTCTCTGTTGCTGGTCAGAGTCTGTTCCTTCTGTTGGTGTTATTGGTGGTCTAGTCTGATTCCGGAACTTTCACAGGACTTCTTATCAGACTGGAGAGGCCTTGAGTTATTGAGAGAACACATTCCTACGGTCTACTGCAGTCCACTAGATAATTATATTTCTCACACACAAAGAGCCTAATCCCAACATTATTTTCAGTCTCTACGTATATATATAAAAACAGTATATTCATACGGAACAGGAAAGATGTAGAACCGCTATCTGCCAGCTCTAACCCCAGATACATGGCTCCTATTCAACCCTCATGGAATCATTCTGGCACTCAGAGACAGGCTCTAAGCCCAGGCACATGGCTCCTAATCAATCTATTCAAACACCTCTTTGTACTTTCCCTCTGCCCATAATACAATGCACATAGATCATCTAACGCATAACACGATAATTACTTCTGCTCGGCTAATTATACAATTATAAACAGATTAAAACAGGCTCGAGTAGGGCTCTGGCAGTCAATAAATGTTGTCAGACGGTGATTGTCAAGCAAATAACTGTCGGTCTCACGGTAATTGACCGTTATTGACATAAACACATTTAGCATCTCCTGGCTTCCACACAGAAGCCTACAAGCCACTGATTCAGACCTTTGGAACATCTATATTTTAAAATGTCTAATAAATCCATTATTTATTTTAGACAGGTCTAAAGAAACATGATATGAAGAAAATGTGTCACGACTTCCGCCAAAGTCGGTCCCTCCCCTTGTTCGGGCAGCGTTCGGCGGTAGACGTCACCGGCCTTCTAGCCATCGCCAATCCACGTCTCATTTTCCATTTGTTTTGTCTTTGTGTTACACACCTGGTTTCAATTCTCCAATTACTTGTTCATGATTTAACCCTCTGTTCCCCCATGTCTGTTTGTGAGTGATTGTTTGTATGTAGTAAGGTCCGTTAATGTGGGCTCTCTCTTTTTGCATTGCATTTGTATATTTTGAGTAAAGTACGTTTATTTACTCATATCTGCTGTCCTGTGCCTGACTCCTCTACACCAGCTACACACAGACTGCAAAATGTCTATTTCAGAAGAACAGAATAGCGTACTCTGAGTTGTCCTTATGTTTGGTCCTGATCTGGCTATGCCATATGGATATAGGATATAGGCTACACTAGTTCATTTAGCATACAAGATTAGCTTAGAATTCCATGGCATTATTTTATATTACTTTATAGTATGAAGAATATAGTTGTATTCCTAGCCACCGTGCTTCTAGACCTGCATTGCTTGCTGTTTGGGGTTTTAGGCTGGGTTTCTGTACAGCACTTCGAGATATTAGCTGATGTACGAAGGGCTATATAAAATATAAAATAAACTTGATTTGATTTGTACAAAGCTGAATAAAATAGATAGGATATTTTATAGTGTGCAAAGCAGATATTCTGTGTTGAGCAGTTTAAAAAAGAAACACGTCTTCAATTTTCGCCTAAAATGACGTACCCAAATCTAGCTGCCTGTAGCTCAGGACCTGAAGCAAGGATATGAGCCCCCTTCACCTAAATGACCCAAATGTAGTTGCCTGTAGCTCAGGACCTGAATGATATGCTGATTCTTGATATCAGACCTCAGGATAAGATCAAGATGCAGGCAGTTCGAAATAACAAACGTATATTTACAAAACAAGGGGCAGGCAAACGTCAGGTCAAGGGCAGGAAGAGGTCAGTATTCCAGGGCAGAGTCCGTAAGGTACAGAACGGCAGGCAGGAAGAGGTCAGTATTCCAGGGCAGAGTCCGTAAGGTACAGAACGGCAGGCAGGAAGAGGTCAGTATTCCAGGGCAGAGTCCGTAAGGTACAGAACGGCAGGCAGGAAGAGGTCAGTATTCCAGGGCAGAGTCCGTAAGGTACAGAACGGCAGGCAGGAAGAGGTCAGTATTCCAGGGCAGAGTCCGTAAGGTACAGAACGGCAGGCAGGCAGGAGTCAGTAATGCAGGGCAGAGTCCGTAAGGTACAGAACGGCAGGCAGGCAGGCAGGGGTCAGTATTCCAGGGCAGAGTCCGTAAGGTACAGAACGGCAGGCAGGAAGAGATCAGTATTCCAGGGCAGAGTCCGTAAGGTACAGAACGGCAGGCAGGCAGGGGTCAGTAATGCAGGGCAGTGGCAAGAGGTACAGAACGGCAGGCAGGCAGGGGTCAGTAATGCAGGGCAGTGGCAAGAGGTACAGAACGGCAGGCAGGCAGGGGTCAGTAATGCAGGGCAGTGGCAAGAGGTACAGAACGGCAGGCAGGCAGGAAGAGGTCAGTAATGCAGGGCAGTGGCAAGAGGTACACAACGGCAGGCAGGCTCACGGTCAGGTCAGGCAGAATGGTAAAACAATGGCAGAACTACAAAACAGGAATTAATTAATGAGAAACAGGCTTACGGAAAAAACACTGGTAGGCTTGACAAGACAAGACAAACTGGCAACAGACAAACAGGAAACACAGGTATAAATGCACAGGGGATAAATGGGGGAAATGGTCGAGACCTGGAAGGGGGTGGAGACAAGCACAAGACAGGTGAAACAGATCAGGGTGTGAGACTTGATACCATTTGAATGGAAACACTTTTGAAGTTTGAAATTCATGTAGGAGAATATAACACATTAGATCTGGTAAAAGATAATACAAACAAAAAAACATGTGTTTTCAAATGTTTGTTTTTTTCCCATTATCTTTGAAATGCAAGAGAAAGGCCATACATTAAGATAGGATCATAGGTGTAATTTCTATTTTGGCAACATTACAATACATTCATTACAGAATTCACAGCACACCAAGTGTGTGCCCTCAGGCCCAAACTCCACTACCACATATCTACAACGCAAAATCCATATCTACATGTGTGTATAGTGCGTATGTTATCATGTGTGTGTTCATGCATGTGTCTGTGCCTATGTTTGTGTTGCTTCACAGTCCCTGCTGTTCCATAAGGTGTATTTTTTACCTGCTTTTTTAATCTGATTCTACTGCTTGAATCAGTTACCTGATGTGGAATAGAGTTCCATGTAGTCATGGCTCTATGTAGTACTTTGTGCCTCTGTTCTGAACTTGGGGACTATGACGAGACCTCTGGTAGCATGTCCTATGGGGTATGCATGGGTGTCCGAGCTGTGTGCTAGTATTTTAAACAGACAGCTTGGTACCTTCTTCGCCCACATACAGAAACTTAAATGCTGACCCGTATTACCTCCCAAGAGAATTCACTTCGGTTATACTCACAGCCATGTATATTCCCCTTCAAGCTGACACCACGATGGCCCTCAAAGAATTTCACTGGACTTTATGCAAACTGGACACCACATATAAAGTTGAAGTCAGAAGTTTACATACACCTTAGCCAATTACATTTAACTTCTTATGGGCAGATGGGACGGTAGCCATCAGACCAGAGGACATTTCTTCAACAATCTTTGTCCCCATGTGCAGTTGCAAACCGTAGTCTGGCTTTTTTTATGGCGGTTTTGGAGCAGTGGTTTCTTCCTTACTGAGCGGCCTTTCAGGTTATGTCCATATAGGACTTGTTTTACTGTGGAAATAGATACTTTTGTACCTGTTTCCTCGAGCATCTTCACAAGGTCCTTTGCTGTTGTTCTGGGATTGATTTGCACTTTTCGCACCAAAGTAAGTTCATCTCTAGGAGACAGAACGCGTCTCCTTCCTGGGCGGTATGACGACTGCATGGTCCCATAGTGTTATAATTGCGTACTATTGTTTGTACAGATGAACATGGTACCTTCAGGCGTTTGGAAATTGCTCCCAAGGATGAACCAGACTTGTGGAGATCTACAATTTTTTTCTGAGGTCTTGGAAGATTTCTATTGATTTTCCAATGATGTCAAACAAAGAGGCACTGAGTTGGAAGGTAGGCCTTGAAATACATCCACAAGTACACCGCCAATTGACTCAAATGATGTCAATTAGCCAATGAGATGCTTCTAAAGCCATGACATCATTTTCTGGAATTTTCCAAGCTCTTTAAAGGCACAGTCCACTTAGTGTATGTAAACTTCTGACCTACTTGAATTGTGATACAGTGAATTATTAGTGAAATTATCTGTCTGTAAACAATTGTTGGAAAAATTACTTGTGTCATGCACAAAGTAGAAGTCCTAACCGACTTGCCAAAACAATAATTTGTTAACAAGAAATCCGTGGAGTGGTTGAAAAATGAGTTTTATTGACTCCAACCTAAGTGTTTGTAATCTTCCATCTTCAGCTGTATATATTGTATTACATTCTATTCTACTGTATTTTAGTCTTTGCCACTCCGACATTGCTCATCCTAATATTTATATAGTTCTTCTTTCCATTCTTTTCCTTTTAGGTTGTGTGTATTGTTGTGAATTGTTAGATATTACTGAACTGTTGGAGCTAGAAACACAAGCATTTCGCTACACCCGGAATAACATCTGCTAAACATGTGTATGTGACCAATTTGATTTGATTTATATATATAAATAAATATTGTACAATAATATGAGATCTGTATGTAAAACTTAACATTTGACATTTTAGTCATTTTGTTGATGCTCTTATCCAGAGCGACTTACAGTAAGTGTTTGTATCTTAAGTTAGTTAGCTATGTGAGACATCCACATATCACAGTCAAATATACAGGATACGAACATTCCATTCCAGCTAAACAATGGATATACAACCTTTTGCCCTCCCCCCCCAAAAAAATAAAAATAACATCTAAAATCTATCAATAAAACATCTGAGAAAAGTAATATTTTACACACAAATGAAGGTACCCATAAGCTATTATTTCTGGTGAAAAACACAAAATGGTGGACATAGTGTTTTGGAAATAAACTCTTCAGATATACTCCGGACGCACACTTATGGATTAAGTGGAGAGAAAGAGCTGTTAGTACTCAAGCGCTAGTATAATTTACATATTAATTGTACGTTTACAATAAGGATACTTTCATATTGTAGAGGCAATATTCTATAGGAGGTGTTGACACTCAAGCATGTGCTTGTTTCTATACCAGTGAGCATCGGCCCAACTCAACCAACCAGTAGTGAGCATCGGCCCAACTCAACCAACCACTAGTGAGCATCGGCCCAACTCAACCAACCACCAATGAGCATCGGCCCAACTCAACCAACCACCAGTGAGCTTCGGCCCAACTCAACCAACCACCAGTGAGCATCGGCCCAACTCAACCAACCAGTAGTGAGCATCGGCCCAACTCAACCAACCACCAGTGAGCATCGGCCCAACTCAACCAACCACTAGTGAGCATCGGCCCAACTCAACCAACCACTAGTGAGCATCGGCCCAACTCAACCAACCACTAGTGAGCATCGGCCCAACTCAACCAACCACTAGTGAGCATCGACCCAACTCAACCAACCAACCAGTGAGCATCGGCCCAACTCAACCAACCAGTAGTGAGCATCGGCCCAACTCAACCAACCACTAGTGAGCATCGGCCCAACTCAACCAACCACTAGTGAGCATCGACCCAACTCAACCAACCACTAGTGAGCATCGGCCCAACTCAACCAACCAGCAGTGAGCATCGGCCCAACTCAACCAACCACTAGTGAGCATCGGCCCAACTCAACCAACCAGTAGTGAGCATCGGCCCAACTCAACCAACCACCAGTGAGCATCGGCCCAACTCAACCAACCACTAGTGAGCATCGGCCCAACTCAACCAACCACCAGTGAGCATCGGCCCAACTCAACCAACCACCAGTGAGCATCGGCCCAACTCAACCAACCACTAGTGAGCATCGGCCCAACTCAACCAACCACCAGTGAGCATCGACCCAACTCAACCAACCACTAGTGAGCATCGGCCCAACTCAACCAACCACCAGTGAGCATCGACCCAACTCAACCAACCAGTAGTGAGCATCGGCCCAACTCAACCAACCACCAGTGGGCATCGGCCCAACTCAACCAACCAGCAGTGAGCATCGGCCCAACTCAACCAACCAGTGCAAAGTACTTTATATTATTCTCATTCAGCAACAGTAAGGCGGTGGGTATCCTGTCGTTGTGTAGAAGTCAAGTGCATTCTAACGGAAAACATTTCCAACTGAAATGTGTTTCTATAGGAGAGAGAGAGAGAAAGAGACAAGTACTGTACAAACCTCACCCTCGGCACCTCTGAAAACTGTTCCCAGAAAATAATTGTTCCCAAAAGTTGATTTAACCTAATAAATAGAAAGTGGAATTGGAAGGAACATAATAGAAGGAGACAGTAGTGTGTCAAGAGGTAGATGAGAAAAAGCGATTTAGCCAATTGTATTGCATATGATTGGTATTCACTTATGCACACATCCTAACAGAAAAGCTTTTTTTTGTTGAAGAATCATACAGTGACAGCAAAAACGATTCAAATATTTGCACAGTTGTAAGACACATTTCTACATTTAATGAATATGTTTAAGAGCGGTAGGAATTGCTCGCCTAGTAGAGGTTCTTGTCAATGCTCTCTTTCCCTGGACGGCTGAGACAGTTAAAGAGATCTGGGTCATTGCCCCCAATACAACTCTTCCCCCTATTCTAGACTGCCTGACTAGTTTTTTTAGCTACCTTGGTGACAACCTGAAGGTTAGGTCATGTTTGTACTAGCAGGACTAAGAAACTTACCTTACCTAGTAAACCCTTCCTCTTTAGACCTTACAGAACAGGTGAGATGCCACCCCTACCTTCATACCGACCTTGTGCCATACCGGGACATTCGGTAATACCAGCACTGAACATAAAAAAGGCGCTGATTTCAAACCTACGGATACTCTGTAATCTGAAGGTTAGCAATGCTAAAAAGTACATGCACAATCCCATAGAGAATGCTAACTAAATGCTAATGAGCGCATTGCAAACATTTTGTATAGTTTCTGACCTAAACTATACAGGAATACAAGTAACTCACAAAAATGCTACTCACAGTTTGCTGCACGCAAAAAACTAATATTATCCAGCAGAAGCTAACGACTTTGAAACAAACCACTTAGCTACATAGCTAACTAGCTACTAAATGAGCAAACCAAATGAATTTAGCACATTTTAGACAGTTAACTTAATAGTTATAAGATATCTAGCTGGCAAACGTTTAGTTGTGAATTCCTGTAATTAGACCTCCTGGCGCATTCTGCACAGCAGTGAGTGACACACAAGGCTCCAGTCTCTCATCATTATGTGCTTGTAAACAACCACATCGTGACAGGTGACTGGGGACTACCGTAAGGTTCATAATAATGTGACAGGTGACTGGGGACTACCGTAAGGTTCATAATAATGTGACACGTGACTGGGGACTACCGTAAGGTTCATAATAATGTGACAGGTGACTGGGGACTACCGTAAGATTCATAATAATGTGACAGGTGACTGGGGACTACCGTAAGGTTCATAATAATGTGACAGGTGACTGGGGACTACCGTAAGGTTCATAATAATGTGACACGTGACTGGGGACTACCGTAAGGTTCATAATAATGTGACAGGTGACTGGGGACTACCGTAAGGTTCATAATAATGTGACAGGTGACTGGGGACTACCGTAAGGTTCATAATAATGTGACAGGTGACTGGGGACTACCGTAAGGTTCATAATAATGTGACAGGTGACTGGGGACTACCGTAAGGTTCATAATAATGTGACACGTGACTGGGGACTACCGTAAGGTTCATAATAATGTGACACGTGACTGGGGACTACCGTAAGGTTCATAATAATGTGACAGGTGACTGGGGACTACCGTAAGGTTCATAATAATGTGACACGTGACTGGGGACTACCGTAAGGTTCATAATAATGAGACAGGTGACTGGGGACTACCGTAAGATTCATAATAATGTGACACGTGACTGGGGACTACCGTAATGTTCATAATAATGTGACACGTGACTGGGGACTACCGTAAGGTTCATAATTATGTGACAGGTGACTGGGGACTACCGTAAGGTTCATAATAATGTGACACGTGACTGGGGACTACCGTAAGGTTCATAATAATGTGACAGGTGACTGGGGACTATCGTAAGGTTCATAATAATGAGACAGGTGACTGGGGACTACCGTAAGATTCATAATAATGTGACACGTGACTGGGGACTACCGTAAGGTTCATAATAATGTGACAGGTGACTGGGGACTACCGTAAGGTTCATAATAATGTGACACGTGACTGGGGACTACCGTAAGGTTCATAATAATGTGACACATGACTAGGGACTACCGTAAGGTTCATAATAATGTGACAGGTGACTGGGGACTACCGTAAGGTTCATAATAATGTGACACGTGACTGGGGACTACCGTAAGGTTCATAATAATGTGACAGGTGACTGGGGACTACCGTAATCTTCATAATAATGTGACAGGTGACTGGGGACTACCGTAAGGTTCATAATAATGTGACAGGTGACTGGGGACTACCGTAAGGTTCATAATAATGTGACAGGTGACTGGGGACTACCGTAATCTTCATAATAATGTGACAGGTGACTGGGGACTACCGTAAGGTTCATAATAATGTGACACGTGACTGGGGACTACCGTAATCTTCATAATAATGTGACAGGTGACTGGGGACTACCGTAAGGTTCATAATAATGTGACACGTGACTAGGGACTACCGTGATCTTCATAATAATGTGACAGGTGACTGGGGACTACCGTAAGGTTCATAATAATGTGACACGTGACTGGGGACTACCGTAATCTTCATAATAATGTGACAGGTGACTGGGGACTACCGTAAGGTTCATAATAATGTGACAGGTGACTGGGGACTACCGTAAGGTTCATAATAATGTGACACGTGACTGGGGACTACCGTAAGGTTCATAATAATGAGACAGGTGACTGGGGACTACCGTAAGGTTCATAATAATGTGACAGGTGACTGGGGACTACCGTAAGGTTCATAATAATGTGACAGGTGACTGGGGACTACCGTAAGGTTCATAATAATGTGACAGGTGACTGGGGACTACCGTAAGGTTCATAATAATGTGACAGGTGACTGGGGACTACCGTAAGGTTCATAATAATGTGACACGTGACTGGGGACTACCGTAAGGTTCATAATAATGTGACAGGTGACTGGGGACTACCGTAAGGTTCATAATAATGTGACACGTGACTGGGGACTACCGTAAGGTTCATAATAATGTGACAGGTGACTGGGGACTACCGTAAGGTTCATAATAATGTGACACGTGACTGGGGACTACCGTAAGGTTCATAATAATGTGACAGGTGACTGGGGACTACCGTAAGATTCATAATAATGTGACAGGTGACTGGGGACTACCGTAAGGTTCATAATAATGTGACAGGTGACTGGGGACTACCGTAAGGTTCATAATAATGTGACAGGTGACTGGGGACTACCGTAAGGTTCATAATAATGTGACAGGTGACTGGGGACTACCGTAAGGTTCATAATAATGTGACACGTGACTGGGGACTACCGTAAGGTTCATAATAATGAGACAGGTGACTGGGGACTACCGTAAGATTCATAATAATGTGACACGTGACTGGGGACTACCGTAATGTTCATAATAATGTGACACGTGACTGGGGACTACCGTAAGGTTCATAATAATGTGACAGGTGACTGGGGACTACCGTAAGGTTCATAATAATGTGACAGGTGACTGGGGACTACCGTAAGGTTCATAATAATGTGACACGTGACTGGGGACTACCGTAAGGTTCATAATAATGTGACAGGTGACTGGGGACTACCGTAAGGTTCATAATAATGTGACACGTGACTGGGGACTACCGTAAGGTTCATAATAATGAGACAGGTGACTGGGGACTACCGTAAGATTCATAATAATGTGACACGTGACTGGGGACTACCGTAATGTTCATAATAATGTGACACGTGACTGGGGACTACCGTAAGGTTCATAATAATGTGACAGGTGACTGGGGACTACCGTAAGGTTCATAATAATGAGACAGGTGACTGGGGACTACCGTAAGATTCATAATAATGTGACACGTGACTGGGGACTACCGTAAGGTTCATAATAATGTGACAGGTGACTGGGGACTACCGTAAGGTTCATAATAATGTGACACGTGACTGGGGACTACCGTAAGGTTCATAATAATGTGACAGGTGACTGGGGACTACCGTAAGGTTCATAATAATGTGACACGTGACTGGGGACTACCGTAAGGTTCATAATAATGTGACACGTGACTGGGGACTACCGTAAGGTTCATAATAATGTGACAGGTGACTGGGGACTACCGTAATCTTCATAATAATGTGACAGGTGACTGGGGACTACCGTAAGGTTCATAATAATGTGACAGGTGACTGGGGACTACCGTAAGGTTCATAATAATGTGACAGGTGACTGGGGACTACCGTAATCTTCATAATAATGTGACAGGTGACTGGGGACTACCGTAAGGTTCATAATAATGTGACACGTGACTGGGGACTACCGTAATCTTCATAATAATGTGACAGGTGACTGGGGACTACCGTAAGGTTCATAATAATGTGACACGTGACTAGGGACTACCGTGATCTTCATAATAATGTGACAGGTGACTGGGGACTACCGTAAGGTTCATAATAATGTGACACGTGACTGGGGACTACCGTAAGGTTCATAATAATGTGACAGGTGACTGGGGACTACCGTAAGGTTCATAATAATGTGACACGTGACTGGGGACTACCGTAAGGTTCATAATAATGTGACACGTGACTGGGGACTACCGTAAGGTTCATAATAATGTGACACGTGACTGGGGACTACCGTAAGGTTCATAATAATGTGACAGGTGACTGGGGACTACCGTAAGGTTCATAATAATGTGACAGGTGACTGGGGACTACCGTAAGGTTCATAATAATGAGACAGGTGACTGGGGACTACCGTAAGGTTCATAATAATGTGACACGTGACTGGGGACTACCGTAAGGTTCATAATAATGTGACAGGTGACTGGGGACTACCGTAAGGTTCATAATAATGTGACACGTGACTGGGGACTACCGTAAGGTTCATAATAATGTGACAGGTGACTGGGGACTACCGTAAGGTTCATAATAATGTGACACGTGACTGGGGACTACCGTAAGGTTCATAATAATGTGACAGGTGACTGGGGACTACCGTAAGATTCATAATAATGTGACACGTGACTGGGGACTACCGTAATGTTCATAATAATGTGACACGTGACTGGGGACTACCGTAAGGTTCATAATAATGTGACAGGTGACTGGGGACTACCGTAAGGTTCATAATAATGTGACAGGTGACTGGGGACTACCGTAAGGTTCATAATAATGTGACAGGTGACTGGGGACTACCGTAATCTTCATAATAATGTGACAGGTGACTGGGGACTACCGTAAGGTTCATAATAATGTGACACGTGACTGGGGACTACCGTAATCTTCATAATAATGTGACAGGTGACTGGGGACTACCGTAAGGTTCATAATAATGTGACACGTGACTAGGGACTACCGTGATCTTCATAATAATGTGACAGGTGACTGGGGACTACCGTAAGGTTCATAATAATGTGACAGGTGACTGGGGACTACCGTAAGGTTCATAATAATGTGACACGTGACTGGGGACTACCGTAAGGTTCATAATAATGAGACAGGTGACTGGGGACTACCGTAAGGTTCATAATAATGTGACAGGTGACTGGGGACTACCGTAAGGTTCATAATAATGTGACAGGTGACTGGGGACTACCGTAAGGTTCATAATAATGTGACAGGTGACTGGGGACTACCGTAAGGTTCATAATAATGTGACAGGTGACTGGGGACTACCGTAAGGTTCATAATAATGTGACACGTGACTGGGGACTACCGTAAGGTTCATAATAATGTGACAGGTGACTGGGGACTACCGTAAGGTTCATAATAATGTGACACGTGACTGGGGACTACCGTAAGGTTCATAATAATGTGACAGGTGACTGGGGACTACCGTAAGGTTCATAATAATGTGACACGTGACTGGGGACTACCGTAAGGTTCATAATAATGTGACAGGTGACTGGGGACTACCGTAAGATTCATAATAATGTGACAGGTGACTGGGGACTACCGTAAGGTTCATAATAATGTGACAGGTGACTGGGGACTACCGTAAGGTTCATAATAATGTGACAGGTGACTGGGGACTACCGTAAGGTTCATAATAATGTGACAGGTGACTGGGGACTACCGTAAGGTTCATAATAATGTGACACGTGACTGGGGACTACCGTAAGGTTCATAATAATGAGACAGGTGACTGGGGACTACCGTAAGATTCATAATAATGTGACACGTGACTGGGGACTACCGTAATGTTCATAATAATGTGACACGTGACTGGGGACTACCGTAAGGTTCATAATAATGTGACAGGTGACTGGGGACTACCGTAAGGTTCATAATAATGTGACAGGTGACTGGGGACTACCGTAAGGTTCATAATAATGTGACACGTGACTGGGGACTACCGTAAGGTTCATAATAATGTGACAGGTGACTGGGGACTACCGTAAGGTTCATAATAATGTGACACGTGACTGGGGACTACCGTAAGGTTCATAATAATGAGACAGGTGACTGGGGACTACCGTAAGATTCATAATAATGTGACACGTGACTGGGGACTACCGTAATGTTCATAATAATGTGACACGTGACTGGGGACTACCGTAAGGTTCATAATAATGTGACAGGTGACTGGGGACTACCGTAAGGTTCATAATAATGTGACAGGTGACTGGGGACTACCGTAATCTTCATAATAATGTGACAGGTGACTGGGGACTACCGTAAGGTTCATAATAATGTGACACGTGACTGGGGACTACCGTAATCTTCATAATAATGTGACAGGTGACTGGGGACTACCGTAAGGTTCATAATAATGTGACACGTGACTAGGGACTACCGTGATCTTCATAATAATGTGACAGGTGACTGGGGACTACCGTAAGGTTCATAATAATGTGACACGTGACTGGGGACTACCGTAATCTTCATAATAATGTGACAGGTGACTGGGGACTACCGTAAGGTTCATAATAATGTGACAGGTGACTGGGGACTACCGTAAGGTTCATAATAATGTGACACGTGACTGGGGACTACCGTAAGGTTCATAATAATGAGACAGGTGACTGGGGACTACCGTAAGGTTCATAATAATGTGACAGGTGACTGGGGACTACCGTAAGGTTCATAATAATGTGACAGGTGACTGGGGACTACCGTAAGGTTCATAATAATGTGACAGGTGACTGGGGACTACCGTAAGGTTCATAATAATGTGACAGGTGACTGGGGACTACCGTAAGGTTCATAATAATGTGACACGTGACTGGGGACTACCGTAAGGTTCATAATAATGTGACAGGTGACTGGGGACTACCGTAAGGTTCATAATAATGTGACACGTGACTGGGGACTACCGTAAGGTTCATAATAATGTGACAGGTGACTGGGGACTACCGTAAGGTTCATAATAATGTGACACGTGACTGGGGACTACCGTAAGGTTCATAATAATGTGACAGGTGACTGGGGACTACCGTAAGATTCATAATAATGTGACAGGTGACTGGGGACTACCGTAAGGTTCATAATAATGTGACAGGTGACTGGGGACTACCGTAAGGTTCATAATAATGTGACAGGTGACTGGGGACTACCGTAAGGTTCATAATAATGTGACAGGTGACTGGGGACTACCGTAAGGTTCATAATAATGTGACACGTGACTGGGGACTACCGTAAGGTTCATAATAATGAGACAGGTGACTGGGGACTACCGTAAGATTCATAATAATGTGACACGTGACTGGGGACTACCGTAATGTTCATAATAATGTGACACGTGACTGGGGACTACCGTAAGGTTCATAATAATGTGACAGGTGACTGGGGACTACCGTAAGGTTCATAATAATGTGACAGGTGACTGGGGACTACCGTAAGGTTCATAATAATGTGACACGTGACTGGGGACTACCGTAAGGTTCATAATAATGTGACAGGTGACTGGGGACTACCGTAAGGTTCATAATAATGTGACACGTGACTGGGGACTACCGTAAGGTTCATAATAATGAGACAGGTGACTGGGGACTACCGTAAGATTCATAATAATGTGACACGTGACTGGGGACTACCGTAATGTTCATAATAATGTGACACGTGACTGGGGACTACCGTAAGGTTCATAATAATGTGACAGGTGACTGGGGACTACCGTAAGGTTCATAATAATGAGACAGGTGACTGGGGACTACCGTAAGATTCATAATAATGTGACACGTGACTGGGGACTACCGTAAGGTTCATAATAATGTGACAGGTGACTGGGGACTACCGTAAGGTTCATAATAATGTGACACGTGATTGGGGACTACCGTAAGGTTCATAATAATGTGACAGGTGACTGGGGACTACCGTAAGGTTCATAATAATGTGACACGTGACTGGGGACTACCGTAAGGTTCATAATAATGTGACACGTGACTGGGGACTACCGTAAGGTTCATAATAATGTGACAGGTGACTGGGGACTACCGTAATCTTCATAATAATGTGACAGGTGACTGGGGACTACCGTAAGGTTCATAATAATGTGACAGGTGACTGGGGACTACCGTAAGGTTCATAATAATGTGACAGGTGACTGGGGACTACCGTAATCTTCATAATAATGTGACAGGTGACTGGGGACTACCGTAAGGTTCATAATAATGTGACACGTGACTGGGGACTACCGTAATCTTCATAATAATGTGACAGGTGACTGGGGACTACCGTAAGGTTCATAATAATGTGACACGTGACTAGGGACTACCGTGATCTTCATAATAATGTGACAGGTGACTGGGGACTACCGTAAGGTTCATAATAATGTGACACGTGACTGGGGACTACCGTAATCTTCATAATAATGTGACAGGTGACTGGGGACTACCGTAAGGTTCATAATAATGTGACACGTGACTGGGGACTACCGTAAGGTTCATAATAATGTGACAGGTGACTGGGGACTACCGTAAGGTTCATAATAATGTGACACGTGACTGGGGACTACCGTAAGGTTCATAATAATGTGACACGTGACTGGGGACTACCTTAAGGTTCATAATAATGTGACACGTGACTGGGGACTACCGTAAGGTTCATAATAATGTGACACGTGACTGGGGACTACCGTAAGGTTCATAATAATGAGACAGGTGACTGGGGACTACCGTAAGATTCATAATAATGTGACACGTGACTGGGGACTACCGTAATGTTCATAATAATGTGACACGTGACTGGGGACTACCGTAAGGTTCATAATAATGTGACAGGTGACTGGGGACTACCGTAAGGTTCATAATAATGAGACAGGTGACTGGGGACTACCGTAAGATTCATAATAATGTGACACGTGACTGGGGACTACCGTAAGGTTCATAATAATGTGACAGGTGACTGGGGACTACCGTAAGGTTCATAATAATGTGACACGTGACTGGGGACTACCGTAAGGTTCATAATAATGTGACAGGTGACTGGGGACTACCGTAAGGTTCATAATAATGTGACACGTGACTGGGGACTACCGTAAGGTTCATAATAATGTGACACGTGACTGGGGACTACCGTAAGGTTCATAATAATGTGACAGGTGACTGGGGACTACCGTAATCTTCATAATAATGTGACAGGTGACTGGGGACTACCGTAAGGTTCATAATAATGTGACAGGTGACTGGGGACTACCGTAAGGTTCATAATAATGTGACAGGTGACTGGGGACTACCGTAATCTTCATAATAATGTGACAGGTGACTGGGGACTACCGTAAGGTTCATAATAATGTGACACGTGACTGGGGACTACCGTAATCTTCATAATAATGTGACAGGTGACTGGGGACTACCGTAAGGTTCATAATAATGTGACACGTGACTAGGGACTACCGTGATCTTCATAATAATGTGACAGGTGACTGGGGACTACCGTAAGGTTCATAATAATGTGACACGTGACTGGGGACTACCGTAATCTTCATAATAATGTGACAGGTGACTGGGGACTACCGTAAGGTTCATAATAATGTGACACGTGACTGGGGACTACCGTAAGGTTCATAATAATGTGACAGGTGACTGGGGACTACCGTAAGGTTCATAATAATGTGACACGTGACTGGGGACTACCGTAAGGTTCATAATAATGTGACACGTGACTGGGGACTACCGTAAGGTTCATAATAATGTGACACGTGACTGGGGACTACCGTAAGGTTCATAATAATGTGACAGGTGACTGGGGACTACCGTAAGGTTCATAATAATGTGACAGGTGACTGGGGACTACCGTAAGGTTCATAATAATGAGACAGGTGACTGGGGACTACCGTAAGGTTCATAATAATGTGACACGTGACTGGGGACTACCGTAAGGTTCATAATAATGTGACAGGTGACTGGGGACTACCGTAAGGTTCATAATAATGTGACACGTGACTGGGGACTACCGTAAGGTTCATAATAATGTGACAGGTGACTGGGGACTACCGTAAGGTTCATAATAATGTGACACGTGACTGGGGACTACCGTAAGGTTCATAATAATGTGACAGGTGACTGGGGACTACCGTAAGATTCATAATAATGTGACACGTGACTGGGGACTACCGTAATGTTCATAATAATGTGACACGTGACTGGGGACTACCGTAAGGTTCATAATAATGTGACAGGTGACTGGGGACTACCGTAAGGTTCATAATAATGTGACAGGTGACTGGGGACTACCGTAAGGTTCATAATAATGTGACAGGTGACTGGGGACTACCGTAATCTTCATAATAATGTGACAGGTGACTGGGGACTACCGTAAGGTTCATAATAATGTGACACGTGACTGGGGACTACCGTAATCTTCATAATAATGTGACAGGTGACTGGGGACTACCGTAAGGTTCATAATAATGTGACACGTGACTAGGGACTACCGTGATCTTCATAATAATGTGACAGGTGACTGGGGACTACCGTAAGGTTCATAATAATGTGACAGGTGACTGGGGACTACCGTAAGGTTCATAATAATGTGACACGTGACTGGGGACTACCGTAAGGTTCATAATAATGAGACAGGTGACTGGGGACTACCGTAAGGTTCATAATAATGTGACAGGTGACTGGGGACTACCGTAAGGTTCATAATAATGTGACAGGTGACTGGGGACTACCGTAAGGTTCATAATAATGTGACAGGTGACTGGGGACTACCGTAAGGTTCATAATAATGTGACAGGTGACTGGGGACTACCGTAAGGTTCATAATAATGTGACACGTGACTGGGGACTACCGTAAGGTTCATAATAATGTGACAGGTGACTGGGGACTACCGTAAGGTTCATAATAATGTGACACGTGACTGGGGACTACCGTAAGGTTCATAATAATGTGACAGGTGACTGGGGACTACCGTAAGGTTCATAATAATGTGACACGTGACTGGGGACTACCGTAAGGTTCATAATAATGTGACAGGTGACTGGGGACTACCGTAAGATTCATAATAATGTGACAGGTGACTGGGGACTACCGTAAGGTTCATAATAATGTGACAGGTGACTGGGGACTACCGTAAGGTTCATAATAATGTGACAGGTGACTGGGGACTACCGTAAGGTTCATAATAATGTGACAGGTGACTGGGGACTACCGTAAGGTTCATAATAATGTGACACGTGACTGGGGACTACCGTAAGGTTCATAATAATGAGACAGGTGACTGGGGACTACCGTAAGATTCATAATAATGTGACACGTGACTGGGGACTACCGTAATGTTCATAATAATGTGACACGTGACTGGGGACTACCGTAAGGTTCATAATAATGTGACAGGTGACTGGGGACTACCGTAAGGTTCATAATAATGTGACAGGTGACTGGGGACTACCGTAAGGTTCATAATAATGTGACACGTGACTGGGGACTACCGTAAGGTTCATAATAATGTGACAGGTGACTGGGGACTACCGTAAGGTTCATAATAATGTGACACGTGACTGGGGACTACCGTAAGGTTCATAATAATGAGACAGGTGACTGGGGACTACCGTAAGATTCATAATAATGTGACACGTGACTGGGGACTACCGTAATGTTCATAATAATGTGACACGTGACTGGGGACTACCGTAAGGTTCATAATAATGTGACAGGTGACTGGGGACTACCGTAAGGTTCATAATAATGAGACAGGTGACTGGGGACTACCGTAAGATTCATAATAATGTGACACGTGACTGGGGACTACCGTAAGGTTCATAATAATGTGACAGGTGACTGGGGACTACCGTAAGGTTCATAATAATGTGACACGTGACTGGGGACTACCGTAAGGTTCATAATAATGTGACAGGTGACTGGGGACTACCGTAAGGTTCATAATAATGTGACACGTGACTGGGGACTACCGTAAGGTTCATAATAATGTGACACGTGACTGGGGACTACCGTAAGGTTCACAATAATGTGACAGGTGACTGGGGACTACCGTAATCTTCATAATAATGTGACAGGTGACTGGGGACTACCGTAAGGTTCATAATAATGTGACAGGTGACTGGGGACTACCGTAAGGTTCATAATAATGTGACAGGTGACTGGGGACTACCGTAATCTTCATAATAATGTGACAGGTGACTGGGGACTACCGTAAGGTTCATAATAATGTGACACGTGACTGGGGACTACCGTAATCTTCATAATAATGTGACAGGTGACTGGGGACTACCGTAAGGTTCATAATAATGTGACACGTGACTAGGGACTACCGTGATCTTCATAATAATGTGACAGGTGACTGGGGACTACCGTAAGGTTCATAATAATGTGACACGTGACTGGGGACTACCGTAATCTTCATAATAATGTGACAGGTGACTGGGGACTACCGTAAGGTTCATAATAATGTGACACGTGACTGGGGACTACCGTAAGGTTCATAATAATGTGACAGGTGACTGGGGACTACCGTAAGGTTCATAATAATGTGACACGTGACTGGGGACTACCGTAAGGTTCATAATAATGTGACACGTGACTGGGGACTACCGTAAGGTTCATAATAATGTGACACGTGACTGGGGACTACCGTAAGGTTCATAATAATGTGACAGGTGACTGGGGACTACCGTAAGGTTCATAATAATGTGACAGGTGACTGGGGACTACCGTAAGGTTCATAATAATGAGACAGGTGACTGGGGACTACCGTAAGGTTCATAATAATGTGACAGGTGACTGGGACTACCGTAAGGTTCATAATAATGTGACAGGTGACTGGGGACTACCGTAAGGTTCATAATAATGTGACAGGTGACTGGGGACTACCGTAAGGTTCATAATAATGTGACAGGTGACTGGGGACTACCGTAAGGTTCATAATAATGTGACACGTGACTGGGGACTACCGTAAGGTTCATAATAATGTGACAGGTGACTGGGGACTACCGTAAGGTTCATAATAATGTGACACGTGACTGGGGACTACCGTAAGGTTCATAATAATGTGACAGGTGACTGGGGACTACCGTAAGGTTCATAATAATGTGACACGTGACTGGGGACTACCGTAAGGTTCATAATAATGTGACAGGTGACTGGGGACTACCGTAAGATTCATAATAATGTGACACGTGACTGGGGACTACCGTAATGTTCATAATAATGTGACACGTGACTGGGGACTACCGTAAGGTTCATAATAATGTGACAGGTGACTGGGGACTACCGTAAGGTTCATAATAATGTGACAGGTGACTGGGGACTACCGTAAGGTTCATAATAATGTGACAGGTGACTGGGGACTACCGTAATCTTCATAATAATGTGACAGGTGACTGGGGACTACCGTAAGGTTCATAATAATGTGACACGTGACTGGGGACTACCGTAATCTTCATAATAATGTGACAGGTGACTGGGGACTACCGTAAGGTTCATAATAATGTGACACGTGACTAGGGACTACCGTGATCTTCATAATAATGTGACAGGTGACTGGGGACTACCGTAAGGTTCATAATAATGTGACACGTGACTGGGGACTACCGTAATCTTCATAATAATGTGACATGTGACTGGGGACTACCGTAAGGTTCATAATAATGTGACACGTGACTGGGGACTACCGTAAGGTTCATAATAATGAGACAGGTGACTGGGGACTACCGTAAGGTTCATAATAATGAGACAGGTGACTGGGGACTACCGTAAGGTTCATAATAATGTGACACGTGACTGGGGACTACCGTAAGGTTCATAATAATGTGACAGGTGACTGGGGACTACCGTAAGGTTCATAATAATGTGACAGGTGACTGGGGACTACCGTAAGGTTCATAATAATGTGACACGTGACTGGGGACTACCGTAAGGTTCATAATAATGTGACACGTGACTGGGGACTACCGTAATCTTCATAATAATGTGACACATGACTGGGGACTACCGTAAGGTTCATAATAATGTGACACGTGACTGGGGACTACCGTAAGGTTCATAATAATGTGACAGGTGACTGGGGACTACCGTAAGGTTCATAATAATGTGACAGGTGACTGGGGACTACCGTAAGGTTCATAATAATGTGACAGGTGACTGGGGACTACCGTAAGGTTCATAATAATGTGACAGGTGACTGGGGACTACCGTAAGGTTCATAATAATGTGACAGGTGACTGGGGACTACCGTAAGGTTCATAATAATGTGACAGGTGACTGGGGACTACCGTAAGGTTCATAATAATGTGACAGGTGACTGGGGACTACCGTAAGGTTCATAATAATGTGACAGGTGACTGGGGACTACCGTAAGGTTCATAATAATGTGACAGGTGACTGGGGACTACCGTAAGGTTCATAATAATGTGACACGTGACTGGGGACTACCGTAAGGTTCATAATAATGTGACAGATGAAATGAAGAATGCAATGATCTTTATCTCCTAACGTGTTGCATAAGTTGACTGCAGTTATTAACTTAAAAAGTAGCTACAAATATTCAAGTATATTAAAAAAATTCAAAGAAAGGCTTTTGATGGTATGAAAAAACTCTCCTGTAGCTTTTCCTTTGTCCCTTTACTTAGTCAGCAACCAGGAACGTTGGAGAATTGACACTGGTTGGCAGTACAACAACACTGTTGATGGCAAGGACTGCAGTAGACCTGTTCAGAAGATCCGTTGCATGTACCGACTGAAATACTGGCCTCTCTCTCTCTCCTCTTCCCTCTTGACAGGCGAATAATGTAGCTCTAATTTAGCCCCTCTCCTCTTGACCAGCAAAGTCTGTTTTGTTTTAACACAGGCCTCTTCTCTTCTTGACTGGCGAAGACTCTCACTGACACACATGCAGCTTATCTGTCTCACTTCCCACTTCACATCCATAGCAAAAAGAGCAGCCTGTCGATCCTGATAGCTAGCGGACTACATTACCAGTTTTGATAGGCGAAGCTGACCAGCCTAAACTGCAGTAAAACATAACTAAACATCTTATTTCACCTAATATTTTAAAAACACTTACTTTCTCGGCTGCACTTACACCTCGTGACTCGGTGTAACTCAGGTTAAATTACCCTACAGGTCAAAAGTTTTAGAACACCTATTCATTCAAGGGTTTTTCTTTATTTTTTACAATGTTCTACATTGTAGAAAAGTAGTGAAGACATCAAAACTATGAAATACCACATATGGAATCATGTAGTAACCAAACAAGTGTTAAACAAATCAAAATATATTTTATATTTGAGATTCTTCAAATAGCCACCCTTTGCCTTGATGACAGCTTTGCACACTCTTGGCATTACCTCAACCAGCTTCACCTGGAATGCTTTTCCAACAGTCTTGAAGTAGTTCCCACGTATGCTGAGCACTTGTTGGCTGCTTTTCTTTCACTCTGTGGTTCGACTCATCCCAAATCATCTCAATTGGGTTGAGGTCGGGGGATTGTGGAGGCCAGGTGATCTGATGCAGCACACCATCACTCTCCTTCTTGGTCAAATAGCCCTTACACAGCCTGGAGGTGTGTTGGGTCATTGTCCTGTTGAAAAACAAAATGATAGGTCAACGAAGCCCATACCAGATGGAATGGCATATCACTGCAGAATACTGTGGTAGCCATGCTGGTTAAGTGTGCCTTGAATTCTAAATATTGTCACCAGCAAAGCACCGCCACACCATTAAACCTCCTCCTCCATGCTTTACTGTGGGAAATACACATGAGATCCAGTCATCCATTCACCAACACCACAGCTCACAAAGACACGGCTGTTGGAAACAACATTTTCTAATTTGGACTCCAGCCCAAAGGACACATTTCAATCGGTCTAATGTCCATTGTTCGTGTTTCTTGGCCTAAGCAAGTCTCTTCTTATTATTGGTGTCCTTTAGTAGTGGTTTCTTTGCAACAATTCGACCATGAAGACCTGATTCACGCAGTCTCCTCTGAACAGCTGATGTTGAGATGTCTTTTACTTGAACTCTGTGAAGCATTTATTTGGGCTGCAATTTCTGAGGCTGATAACTAATGAACTTGTCCTCTGCAGCAGAGGTAACTCTGGGTCTTCTGTTCCTTTGGCGATCCTCATGAGAGCCAGTTTCATCATAGTGCTTAATGGTTTTTCGATTGATGGTTCTTGAAATGTTCTGGATTGACTGACTTTCATATCTTAAAGTAATGATGGACTGTCATTTCTCTTTGCTTATTTGAGCTGTTCTTGCCATAATATGGACTTGGTCTTTTACCAAATAGGGCTCTTCTGTATACCACCCATACCTTGTCACAACACAACTGATTGGCTCAAACACGTTAAGAAGGAAGGAAATTCCACAAATTAACTTTTTAAGAAGGCACACCTGTTAATTGAAATGCATTCCAGGTGACTACCTCATGAAGCTGGTTGAGAAATTGCCAAGAATGTGCAAAGCTGTCATCAAGGCAAAGGGTGACTATATGAAGAATCTCAAATTTAAAATATATTTTGATTTGTTTAATACTTGTTTGTTTACTACATGATTCCATATGTGTTATTTCATAGTTTTGATGTCTTCACTATTATTCTACAATGTAGAAAATAGTACAAATAAAAAAAAAAACTTGAATGAGTAGGTGTTCTAAAACTTTTGACCTGTATTGTATATTTATTCACATTGCATGTCCTCTCACTTTGCCAACACGTCTCCTTCTCCGTTCTCTGCAATTTCTACCTCCCTTATCGTCTTTCCAGCCATCCAATCCGCTGAGAGGAAACCTTTTTGTAGCTTCTCATTGGTTGAGCTAACTGTCCATTCACCAGAAAGTGTCACTTTCTTCAAGCAACAACACATGGGGTGTCAAATGGCATCACCATAGGCATGTTAAATGTCCATTTTTCTTCACCACTCCGCATATAGTTGAATAGGAGAGAAATATGAATTAATGGAGAGAGGAAACATACATTATCATAGGGGACAAGGAGAGAGACAGGAGTGTGTCCAAATTATCATGGAGGACTAGGAGAGAGACAGCATGCCCTGAATTGTTGGGTTCATAATAGAAAAAGCTCAGCATACGTGAATACAGAAACATATTATCTTGAACATGAAATTAAAACGGAAACATGTCAACGTTTGATTTTATTGCTCACTCTGCTTTAAATCAGATGTATTGATCAACTACTATTATTACAACGATGTAGGTCGGCTATGATAGATTAATGACATTGCCTTTTCATTGCATTTTCTTCATTCATGACTTTTACAAGAACTTGTTTTTGGATGATGTGTATAACACCCCTAGTTAAGAACTGTATCTTTGAATGAGAGCATTTCATTCCAATCAGGTACGGAAGTCATCCAGCAGCATTACACAATCTATATGGTAGGTATATGGCAGGTAGCCTAGTGGTTAGAGTGTAGGGGAGGCAGGTAGCCTAGTGGTTAGAGTGTAGAGGCGGCAGGTAGCCAAGTGGTTAGAGTGTAGAGGCGGCAGGTAGCCTTGTGGTTAGAGTGTAGAGGCGGCAGGTAGCCTAGTGGTTAGAGTGTAGAGGAGGCAGGTAGCCTTGTGGTTAGAGTGTAGAGGCGGCAGGTAGCCTAGTGGTTAGAGTGTAGAGGAGGCAGGTAGCCTAGTGGTTAGAGTGTAGAGGAGGCAGGTAGCCTAGTGGTTAGAGTGTAGAGGAGGCAGGTAGTCTAGTGGTTAGAGTGTAGAGGCGGCAGGTAGCCTTGTGGTTAGAGTGTAGAGGCGGCAGGTAGCCTAGTGGTTAGAGTGTAGAGGAGGCAGGTAGCCTAGTGGTTAGAGTGTAGAGGAGGCAGGTAGCCTAGTGGTTAGAGTGTAGAGGAGGCAGGTAGCCTAGTGGTTAGAGTGTAGAGGCGGCAGGTAGCCTTGTGGTTAGAGTGTAGAGGCGGCAGGTAGCCTAGTGGTTAGAGTGTAGAGGAGGCAGGTAGCCTTGTGGTTAGAGTGTAGAGGCGGCAGGTAGCCTAGTGGTTAGAGTGTAGAGGCGGCAGGTAGCCTAGTGGTTAGAGTGTAGAGGAGGCAGGTAGCCTAGTGGTTAGAGTGTAGAGGCGGTAGGTAGCCTAGTGGTTAGAGTGTAGAGGCGGCAGGTAGCCTTGTGGTTAGAGTATAGAGGAGGCAGGTAGCCTAGTGGTTAGAGTGTAGAGGAGGCAGGTAGCCTAGTGGTTAGAGTGTAGAGGCGGCAGGTAGCCTAGTGGTTAGAGTGTAGAGGAGGCAGGTAGCCTAGTGGTTAGAGTGTAGAAGCGGCAGGTAGCCTAGTGGTTAGAGTGTGGAGGCGGCAGGTAGCCTAGTGGTTAGAGTGTAGAGGCGGCAGGTAGCCTAGTGGTTAGAGTGTAGAGGCGGCAGGTAGCCTAGTGGTTAGAGTGTAGAGGCGGCAGGTAGCCTAGTGGTTAGAGTGTAGGGGAGGCAGGTAGCCTAGTGGTTAGAGTGTAGAGGCGGCAGGTAGCCTAGTGGTTAGAGTGTAGAGGCGGCAGGTAGCCTAGTGGTTAGAGTGTAGAGGCGGTAGGTAGCCTAGTGGTTAGAGTGTAGAGGCGGCAGGTAGCCTTGTGGTTAGAGTATAGAGGAGGCAGGTAGCCTAGTGGTTAGAGTGTAGAGGAGGCAGGTAGCCTAGTGGTTAGAGTGTAGAGGCGGTAGGTAGCCTAGTGGTTAGAGTGTAGAGGCGGCAGGTAGCCTTGTGGTTAGAGTATAGAGGAGGCAGGTAGCCTAGTGGTTAGAGTGTAGAGGAGGCAGGTAGCCTAGTGGTTAGAGTGTAGAGGCGGCAGGTAGCCTAGTGGTTAGAGTGTAGAGGAGGCAGGTAGCCTAGTGGTTAGAGTGTAGAAGCGGCAGGTAGCCTAGTGGTTAGAGTGTGGAGGCGGCAGGTAGCCTAGTGGTTAGAGTGTAGAGGCGGCAGGTAGCCTAGTGGTTAGAGTGTAGAGGCGGCAGGTAGCCTAGTGGTTAGAGTGTAGAGGCGGCAGGTAGCCTAGTGGTTAGAGTGTAGGGGAGGCAGGTAGCCTAGTGGTTAGAGTGTAGAGGCGGCAGGTAGCCTAGTGGTTAGAGTGTAGAGGCGGCAGGTAGCCTAGTGGTTAGAGTGTAGAGGCGGCAGGTAGCCTAGTGGTTAGAGTGTAGGGGAGGCAGGTAGCCTAGTGGTTAGAGTGTAGGGGCGGCAGGTAGCCTAGTGGTTAGAGTGTAGGGGCGGCAGGTAGCCTAGTGGTTAGAGTGTAGAGGAGGCAGGTAGCCTAGTGGTTAGAGTGTAGAGGCGGCAGGTAGCCTAGTGGTTAGAGTGTAGAGGCGGCAGGTAGCCTAGTGGTTAGAGTGTAGAGGGGGCAGGTAGCCTAGTGGTTAGAGTGTAGAGGCGGCAGGTAGCCTAGTGGTTAGAGTGTAGGGGCGGCAGGTAGCCTAGTGGTTAGAGTGTAGAGGAGGCAGGTAGCCTAGTGGTTAGAGTGTAGAGGCGGCAGGTAGCCTAGTGGTTAGAGTGTAGAGGCGGCAGGTAGCCTAGTGGTTAGAGTGTAGAGGGGGCAGGTAGCCTAGTGGTTAGAGTGTAGAGGCGGCAGGTAGCCTAGTGGTTAGAGTGTAGGGGAGGCAGGTAGCCTAGTGGTTAGAGTGTAGGGGAGGCAGGTAGCCTAGTGGTTAGAGTGTAGGGGCGGCAGGTAGCCTAGTGGTTAGAGTGTAGAGGAGGCAGGTAGCCTAGTGGTTAGAGTGTAGAGGCGGCAGGTAGCCTAGTGGTTAGAGTGTAGAGGCGGCAGGTAGCCTAGTGGTTAGAGTGTAGAGGGGGCAGGTAGCCTAGTGGTTAGAGTGTAGAGGCGGCAGGTAGCCTAGTGGTTAGAGTTTTTTTTAAAGTTTATTTTATTTTATATAGCCCTTCGTACATCAGCTAATATCTCGAAGTGCTGTACAGAAACCCAGCCTAAAACCCCAAACAGCAAGCAATGCAGGTGTAGAAGCACGGCGGCTAGGAAAAACTCCCTAGGAAGGCCAAAACCTAGGAAGAAACCTAGAGAGGAACCAGGCTATGAGGGGTGGCCAGTCCTCTTCTGGCTGTGCCGGGTGGAGATTATAACAGAACATGGCCAAGATGTTCAAATGTTCATAAATGACCAGCATGGTCAAGCAATAATCAGGAGTAAATGTCAGTTGGCTTTTCATAGCCGATCATTAAGAGTATCTCTACCGCTCCTGCGGTCTCTAGAGAGTTGAAAACGGCAGGTCTGGGACAGGTAGCACGTCCGGTGGACAGGTCAGGGCTAGTCGGGGAGTATGAGATTGGCCTGCTGGGGCCTAATGCCAACACCAGCCGGGGAGTATGAGATTGGCCTGCTGGGGCCTAATGCCTACACCAGCTGGGGAGTATGAGATTGGCCTGCTGGGGCCTAATGCCAACACCAGCCGGGGAGTATGAGATTGGCCTCCTGGGGCCTAATGCCGACACCAGCCGGGGAGTATGAGATTGGCCTGCTGGGGCCTAATGCCGACACCAGCCCGGGAGTATGAGATTGGCCTGCTGGGGCCTAATGCCTACACCAGCCGGGGTGTATGAGATTGGCCTGCTGGGGCCTAATGCCTACACCAGCCGGGGAGTATGAGATTGGCCTGCTGGGGGTTTTCAAATACTCTAGTATTGTAATCTCCGTGCTCTCTGCCCTGGCATAGTGTGTGTGTGTGTGTGTGTGTGTGTGTGTGTGTGTGTGTGTGTGTGTGTGTGTGTGTGTGTGTGTGTGTGTGTGTGTGTGTGTGTGTGTGTGTGTGTGTGTGTGTGTGTGTGTGTGTGTGTGTGTGTGTGTGTGTGTGTGTGTGTGCGCATCCTGGCTGGACCCTGATGCGTGGCACCCCAGGCCTTAGCTGGTCACAACAGGTCAAATTAATGTTCAACCGGAGCCATGATAGCATATAATAATGTTCTGGAACAGTGTGTGTGTGTGTGTGTGTGTGTGTGTGTGTGTGTGTGTGTGTGTGTGTGTTTGAGTCCAAACAACAATCACCACAATTATATTAGCATCAAAACATCTCTGACCTACATTACCATTTCTCAATATATGTGAATATATCACATTTTCTTTTCGTAACGTCTTGACTCCTCTTCTTCCTCACTGTCCTCTCAGTAGACTCCTCTTCCTCTCAGTAGACTAATCTTCCTCTTCACTGTCCTCTCACTAGACTCCTCTTCCTCTTCACTGTCCTCTCACTAGACTCCTCTTCCTCTTCACTGTCCTCTCAGTATTCTCATTCTGTCTTTTAACTTGAAGTAAAATACTAGTAGAACACAGTAGGCTTATAAATGTATTTTCTACATGTTATGAAAGCGATCTGGATATGTCGGCTTGCTGTGTGCTACCTGACACTCAGTGAACCATAGTTCTAACACATTCCATCCTGCAGGTCCAGATGTCACTGCCAACACTGGGACTCCAACACACACACACATGCAGGCGCACAGTGAACTATTGTACTCTGTGCTGTATGTAGACTGAACACAGTGCTGATTTCTCACAAGTTTGGATCATGAAGTTTTATGTCAATTGACGATAGTAATATACTAGATCAGTATCTGGAAGTAATTATCTGCTCTCAGCAAAAATTGTAGTTTTACAGTGGGGTCTGGCTGTGTTTATTTCTGCTGTGAGGACAGGGATAGTTTTAAAGTATCCTGCTGGAGGAGATAACCTGGTGACAGAACCAGCTGTCACTGCTGATAACCAGCTGTTACTGAGTCTACTGTAGGCTTAGAATTCCTCACAATCAAATGTCGACCGCATTATCTACCAAGGGAATTCTCTTCGATTATAATCACATCCGTATATATTCCACACCCCAAGCAGACACATCGATGGCCCTGAACGAACTTTGTTTGACTCTATGTAAACTGGAAACCACATATCCTGAGGTTGCATTCATTGTAGTTGGGGATTTTAACAAGGTTAATCTGAAAACAAGGCTCCCTAAATTTTATCAGCGTATCGATTGATCGACCCGGGCTGGCAAAACCCTGGATCATTGTTATTCTAACTTCCGCGACGCATATAAGAACCTCCCCCGCTCTCCTTTCGGAAAAGCTGACCACGACTCCATTTTGTTGCTTCCAGCCTACAGACAGAAACTAAAACATGAAGCTCCCGCGCTCAGGTCTGCTTCAAGACTGCTTCGATCATGTGGATTGGGATATGTTCCGCATTGCATCCAACAACATTGACGAATACGCTGATTCGGTGAGCGAGTTCATTAGAAAGTGCATCGGCGATGTCGTACCCACAACAACTATTAAAACATTCCCAAACCAGAAACCGTGGATTGATGGCAGCATTCGTGCGAAACTGAAAGCGCGAACCACTGCTTTTAACCAGGGCAAGGTGACCGGAAACATGACCGAATACAAACAGTGTAGCTATTCCCTCCGCAAGGCAATCAAACAAGCTAAGCGTCAGTATAGAGACAAAGTAGAGTTGCAATTCAATGGCTCAGACACAAGAGGTATGTGGCAGGGTCTACAGTCAATCACGGATTACAAAAAGAAAACCAGCCCCGTCGCGGACCAGGATGTCTTGCTCCCAGAAAGACTAAATAACTTCTTTGCTCGCTTTGAGGACAATACAGTGCCACTGACACGGCCCGCTACCAAAACCTGCGGACTCTCCTTCACTGCAGCCGAAGTGAGTAAAACATTTAAGCGTGTTAACCCTCGCAAGGCTGCAGGCCCAGACGGCATCCGCAGCCGCGTCCTCAGAACATGCGCAGACCAGCTGGCTGGTGTGTTTACGGACATATTCAATAAATACTTATCCCAGTCTGCTGTTCCCACATGCTTCAAGAGGGCCACCATTGTTCCTGTTCCCAAGAAAGCTAAGGTAACTGAGCTAAACGACTACCGCCCCATAGCACTCACTTCCATCATCATGAAGTGCTTTGAGAAACTAGTCAAGGACCATATCACCTCCACCCTACCTGACACCCTAGACCCACTCCAATTTGCTTACCGCACCAATAGGTCCACAGACGACGCAATCGCAACCACACTGCACACTGCCCTAACCCATCTGGACAAGAGGAATACCTATGTGAGAATGCTGTTCATCGACTACAGCTCAGCATTTAACGCCATAGTACCCTCCAAACTCGTCATCAAGCTCGAGACCCTGGGTCTCGACCCCGCCCTGTGCAACTGGGTACTGGACTTCCTGACGGGCCGCCCCCAGGTGGTGAGGGTAGGTAACAACATCTCCACCCAGCTGATCCTCAACACTGGGGCCCCACAAGGGTGCGTTCTGAGCCCTCTCCTGTACTCCCTGTTCACCCACGACTGCGTGGCCATGCACGCCTCCAACTCAATCATCAAGTTTGCGGACGACACTACAGTGGTAGGCTTGATTACCAACAACGACGAGACGGCCTACAGGGAGGAGGTGAGGGCCCTCGGAGTGTGGTGTCAGGGAAATAACCTCACACTCCACGTCAAGAAAACCAAAGAGATGATTGTGGACTTCAGGAAACACATCGACGGGACACACATCGACAGGACAGTAGTGGAGAGGGTAGTAAGTTTTAAGTTCCTCGGCGTACACATCACGGACAAACTGAATTGGTCCACCCACACAGACAGCGTTCTGAAGAAGGCGCAGCAGCGTCTCTTCAACCTCAGGAGGCTGAAGAAATTCGGCTTGTCACCAAAAGCACTCACAAACTTCTACAGATGCACAATCGAGAGCATCCTGTCGGGCTGTATCACCGCCTGGTACGGCAACTGCTCCACCCACAACCGTAAGGCTCTCCAGAGGGTAGTGAGGTCTGCACAACGCATCACCGGGGGCAAACTACCTGCCCTCCAGGACAACAACCACCCGAGCCACTGCCTGTTCACCCCGCTATCATCCAGAAGGCGAGGGCAGTACAGGTCCATCAAAGCAGGGACCGAGAGACTGAAAAACAGCTTCTATCTCAAGGCCATCAGACTGTTAAACAGCCCCCACTAACATCGAGTGGCTGCTGCCAACATACTGACTCAACTCCAGCTCACTTTAATAATGGAAATTGAGGGAAATGTATCAAAAATATATCACTAGCCACTTTAAACAATGCCACTTAATATAATGTATATGTATATACTGTACTGTATATCATCTACTGCATCTTGCCATCTTTATGTAATACATGTATCACTAGCCACTTTAAACTATGCCACTTTATGTTTATATACCCTACATTACTCATCTCATATGTATATACTGTACTCTATACCATCTACTGCATCTTGCCTATGCCGTTCTGTACCATCACTCATTCATATATCTTCATGTACATATTCTTTATCCCTTTACACTTGTGTGTATAAGGTAGTAGTTGTGGAATTGTTAGGTTAGATTACTCGTTGGTTATTACTGCATTGTCGGAACTAGAAGCACAAGCATTTCGCTACACTCGCATTAACATCTGCTAACCATGTGTATGTGACACATCAAATTTGATTTGATTTGATTTTGATTTTGATTTGCTTCCACACATCCACTGTAATGTTGAACTGAATACTCAGGCTGCTGGGCTGGCTGCTGGGCTGGCTGGCTGCTGGGCTGGCTGCTAGTCTGGCTGCTGGGCTGGCTGGCTGCTGGGCTGGCTGCTAGTCTGGCTGCTGGGCTGGCTGGCTGCTGGGCTGGCTGCTGGGCTAGGCTGGCTGCTGGGCTGGCTGCTGGGCTGGGCTGGCTGCTGGGCTGGCTGCTGGGCTTGGCTGGCTGCTGGGCTGGCTGCTGGGCTGGCTGCTGGGCTTGGCTGGCTGCTGGGCTAGGCTGGCTGCTGGGCTGGCTGCTGGGCTTGGCTGGCTGCTGGGCTAGGCTGGCTGCTGGGCTTGGTTGGCTGCTGGGATTGGCTGCTGAGCTGGCTGCTGGAATGGAATAGGCTGGGCTGGGCTGGGCTGTGTGTGTGTGTGTGTGTGTGTGTGTGTGTGTGTGTGTGTGTGTGTGTGTGTGTGTGTGTGTGTGTGTGTGTGTGTGTGTGTGTGTGTGTGTGTGTGTGTGTGTGTGTGTGTGTGTGTGTGTGTGTGTGCATCCGTTCGTGCAGGTGTGTGCAAATGCCTGAGTTGCCATTCATTAGATTATTGCATAATGGATCCTGTCCGTGGTATTTTAGGTGAATCTAATGTTGAGAGAGAAGGCTGACAACACAAAGCCTACTGTAGAGCACATTTTCCACTTGCTTTATCAAGAGTGAAACAAAGAACCAAATGGCCAGCGAGATAACAGAGATCTATTTACATAACTCTGAATCTACCAATGGTAAATATGGACAACACTGGAGAACAAAATAGTGCTGAACTGGGCTTCTCACTCTCCTACCTTCAGATATAAGACACCCTCTCCTACCTTCAGATATAAGACACCCTCTCCTACCTTCAGATATAAGACACCCTCTCCTACCTTCAGATATAAGACACCCTCTCCTACCTTCAGATGTAAGACACCCTCTCCTACCTTCAGATGTAAGACACCCTCTCCTACCTTCAGATATAAGACACCCTCTCCTACCTTCAGATGTAAGACACCCTCTCCTACCTTCAGATATAAGACACCCTCTCCTACCTTCAGATATAAGACACCCTCTCCTACCTTCAGATATAAGACACCCTCTCCTACCTTCAGATATAAGACACCCTCTCCTGTTAACATTGATATTTGAAAATGTTATCCATTACTTCAGTTAAAGCCAATAAGTACAACGTAATAGAAAATTGTGTTATCCCCAAATGGTCGATTGGTTTTGCAGCATACTTAACCATGAAACCAATTAAGGCCATTATTACCCTCATAAATGTTTTTTTTTGTTGGTAATATTACTGTATTACTCCTGTAACATATTATATACAAGGTCCTAGTTATTATCCATGATGCAGTCGTCTGGGTACCAGTCTGTTTATCTATCATTCCACTCCTTGCCACTCATTGTCATGCTAAACGTCTTTTGGCATATGACACGGAGTACAAGGAGCGGAATGTTAACTAAACAGAATGGTGCCCAGGCAACAAGAGAGATGGCTTCTATTGTTTCAACATTGTACAGTCTGTGTTCAAGAGGCACTAGAATAATTGTTCCTTTTCATTGTGCATCTAGAGAAGTCTATAACATTGTATTTGTTTCATCAATGTAGGATTTCAGACTAAGGCATTTTGTTCTTGTATACTCTGCTGATACCATGGCAGAATGTAGGGGATTTCTTTTTTCAAGATACTTTTCAGGCTAAGCCCCTGTCTTTGTGCCGCAGGAAGTTGGTGGCACCTTAATTGGGGAGGACGGGTTCATTGTTACGCTCGCTGTCCTCAAACTCCCTGTCATAAATGAACCAAGGTGCAGCGTGCTAGGCGTACATTTTCTTTATTAAATTAAATGTTCCACCAAAAAAACAATAAACAACTCAACGAACGTAAATCTAGGAGTGCATTAACCTCTAACACCTCCCAAACCCGGATCCGGGAGCACCCCCACCAGTAGAAAAGCTACTAGCATAGCCTAGCATAGCGTCACAAGTAAATACTAGCATCTAAATATCATTAAATCACAAGTCCAAGACACCAGATGAAAGATACACTTCTTGTGAATCCAGCCACCATTTCTGATTTTTAAAATGTTTTACAGGGAAGACACAATATGTAAATCTATTAGCTAACCACGTTAGCAAAAGACACAATTTTTCTTACTCCACCATTTTTTCACTCCATCAGTAGCTATCACCAATTCCACCAAATAAAGATATAAATAGCCACTAACCAAGAAAAAACTTCATCAGATGACAGTCTGATAACATATTTATTGTATAGCATATGTTTTGTTAGAAAAATGTGCATATTTCAGGTATAAATCATAGTTTACCATTGCAGCCACCATCACAACTCGACTAGAATAACTACAGAGAGCAACGTGTATTACCTAATTACTCATCATAAAACATTTCTTAAAAATACACAGCATACAGCAATTGAAAGACACAGATCTTGTGAATCCAGACAATATTTCAGATTTTCTAAGTGTTTTACAGCGAAAACACAATATATCGTTATATTAGCATACCACATGTGCAAACATCACCCCAGCATTGATTCAAGGCAAAAAGAGCGATAACGTTATCACCACCAAAATATATAAATTTTTTCACTAACCTTCTCAGAATTCTTCAGATGACAGTCCTGTAACATCATATTACACAATGCATATAGAGTTTGTTCGAAAATGTGCATATTTAGCGGCACAAATCGTGCTTATACAATGAAAATAGTGTCCAACTACTCAAGCAATCTGTCCGGCGCCATCTTGGAAAGACACCTATTTTTATCGAAAACTATTCATAAACTTGACTAAAAAAATACAGGTTGGACAGCAATTGAAAGACAAATTAGTTCTTAATGCAATCGCTGAATTACATTTTTAAAATTAACCTTACTGCGCAATACAGGGTGCGCTAAAGCGAAGCTACCCAAAAATTAATGTCGGCTTATGCATTTAACATTTTTCAACAGAACAACGATTTATCAGCATAAATAGTTCTTACTTTTAGATGAACTCCCATCAGAATCTTGGGAAAGGTGTCCTTTGTCCAGAACAATCGTCTTTTGGTCGAAAGATGTCCTCTTGTCCTGTCGAAATGGCCACTAACGTTCGGCATGTACCGGAAAAGTGTCCAACTCTTGAAAGTGCGTCACAAAGAAATGCCAGAAAATCGCAATAAACTGATATAAATTGCTATAAGTCGGTTTAAATTAACTACCTTATGATGTCTTTAACAACTATAACGAATAAAAATATGACCGGAGATATAGAACTGGCTAAACCAAAGCTTGGAAGGAGGCCAGTCCGATGTCCATTCTGCGTCAGGCGCACGGTTGAAAAGGAAGGTACTTCCGCTCCAGGGTCTTATATAAGGTCCCAGATTGCGCAATCGACTCCATTCAAATTGTCACCACTTACTGACATCTAGAGGAAGGCGTATGCAGTGTTTGTAGCCCCACAGCGTTCACAGGGACTTATAAACTGACCTGGGAACAGGGACCACGATTTCAGAAATCTCACTCCCTGGCAGGAAATGTGTTGCAGAATGAGTTCTGTTTCACTCAGAGACATAATTCAAACGGTTTTAGAAACTAGAGAGTGTTTTCTATCCAATAGTAATAATAATATGCATATTGTACGAGCAAGAATTGAGTACGAGGCAGTTTAACTTGGGGACCAATTTTTCCAAGATCGAAATAGCACCCCCCATAGGCTCAAGAAGATAACCTGCAACACAAAAAGTGGGAAAAAGGGCTGCCTAAGTATGATCCCCAATCAGAGACAACGATAGACAGCTGCCTCTGATTGGGAATCATACTCGGCCAAAAACAAAGAAATAGACAACATAGAACGTCCACCCCAAATCACACCCGGACCTAACCAAATAGAGAAATAAAACGGCTCTCTAAGGTCAGGGCGTGACATTCATTGTAATGGCTGGAGTGGAATTGGCGGAATGGTATCAAACACGTGGTTAATATGTGCTATGTGCTATATATGTGTGTTAATGTGTGCTATATATGTGTGTTAATATGTGCTATGTGCTATATATGTGTGTTAATATGTGCTATATATGTGTGTTAATATGTGCTATGTGCTATATATGTGTGTTAATATGTGCTATATATGTGTGTTAATATGTGCTATGTGCTATATATGTGTGTTAATATGTGCTATATATGTGTGTTAATATGTGCTATGTGCTATATATGTGTGTTAATATGTGCTATATATGTGTGTTAATATGTGCTATGTGCTATATATGTGTGTTAATATGTGCTATGTTTGCTCCGTTACAGACATTATTATGAGTTGTCCTCCCCTTCAGCAGCCTCCACTGCTTTGTACTTCTTCACAATTCTTCACAACACTACACTAACTACACTACACTACACTAACACTAACACTAACACTAACACTACACTAACACTAACACTAACACTAACACTAACACTACACTACACTAACACTAACACTAACACTACACTACACTACACTACACTAACACTACACTAACACTAACACTAACACTAACACTAACACTACACTACACTAACACTAACACTAACACTAACACTACACTAACACTAACACTAACACTAACACTAACACTAACACTAACACTAACACTAACACTACACTACACTACACTAACACTACACAACACTAACACTACACTAACACTACACTACACTAACACTACACTACACTACACTACACTACACTACACTACACTACACTACACTACACTAACACTAACACTACACTACACTAACACTACACTACACTAACACTACACTACAGTAACACTACACTACAGTAACACTACACTACACTACACTACACTAACACTACACTAACACTACACTAACACTACACTACACTAACACTACACTAACACTACACTACACTACACTAACACTACACTACACTACACTAACACTAACACTAACAATACACTACACTAACACTTCACTACACTAACTCATGCATATGTATGTATTATGGATCCCCATTAGTTCCTGCCAAGGCAGCGGCTGCTCTTCCTGGGGTTTATTATGGATCCCCATTAGTTCCTGCCAAGGCACCTGTTCCTGGGGTGTATTATGGATCCGTATTGGTTCTTGCCAAGGCAGCGGCTGCTCTTCCTGGGGTTTATTATGGATCCCCATTGGTTCCTGCCATTGGTTCCTGCCAAGGCAGCGGCTGCTCTTCCTGGGGACCAGCAACATTAATGCAACATTAATGCAGATAATATACAATTAAAAACATTACATTACAGATTTCACAACATGTTCCTTCAGGCCACTACTCTAACACATACAGTGGGGAGAACAAGTATTTGAAACACTGCCGATTTTGCAGGTTTTCCTACTTACAAAGCATGTAGAGGTCTGTAATTTTTATCATAGGTACACTTCAATCAAAATTCCCAATGCTGCCCCCTACCCTAGAGAAGTTAATTCATTTTCAAGTGCATATTTGTGCACTCTCATCAAACAATAGCATTGTATTATTTCACTGTAATAGTTACTGTCAATTGGACAGTGCAGTTAGATTAACAATAATTTACGCTTTCTGCCCGTATCAGATACTTCTATGTCCTGGGAATTTTTTTTGTTACTTACAACCTCATGCTAATCACATTAGCCTACATTAGCTCAACCGTCCCGCAGAGGGGACACCGATCCCGTAGAGGTTTTAATCTCTCCTCAACTTTAGCCAGGAGAGATTGACATGCATATTATTAATGTTAGCTCTCCATGTACATTTAAGGGCCAATTGTAATTTTCCTAAGTCCCTCTTTGTAGAACTTGACCACATGACTGGACAGTGGTCCAGGTGCAACAAAACTAGGGCCTGTAGGACATGCCTTGTTGGTCGCATTGTTAAGAAGGCAGACCAGTGCTTTATTATGAACATTCCTTTACCCATTTTAGCTACTGGTGCATCAATATGTTTTGACCATGACAGTTTACAATCCAGGGTTACTCCAAGCAGTTTATTCTCCTCAACTTGCTCAATGTCCACATTATTCAAAACAAGATGTATTTAAGGTTTAGGGTTTAGTGAATGATTTGTCCCAAATACAATGCTTTTCGTTTTTGAATATTTTGGAATAATGTATTACCTCCTACTGACTGCAGCTCTTTGTTAAGTGTTGCAGTGATTTCACTTTCTGTGGTAGCTAATGTGTATAGTGTTGAGTCATCAGCATACATATATACACAGGCTTTACTCAGAGCCAGTGGCATGTAATTAGTATAGATTGAAAACAGTAAGGGGCCTAGACAGCTGCCCTGGGGAATGCCTGACTCAACCTGGATAATGTTGGAGAGGCTTCCATTAAATAACACCTTATGTGTTCTGTTAGACAGGTAACTTTCCATCCACAATATAGCAGGGGATGTAAAGCCATAACACGTAACACGTCATCATGTCATCGTGTTCGTGCAATGCTTAAAGAGAGAGGTAGTATTTGGCTGGTAATATTTTGGAAAGTTCACCGATTGTATTGTGGCCTTTTGTAAATAAAAATGTTACCAGATACATCTCTGTTTCTTTCTCTATTACAACAGAACATGGATGGTGAGGGGACAAATTAATAAAATAAAAACATTATATTAATCCACTCCATGACAATGTACTCCTGGATATATGGTATTATGCAATTTGACTAATACTGTGACACACACACACACACACACACACACACACACACACACACACACACACACACACACACACACACACACACACACACACACACACACACATACACACACACACACACACACACACACACACACACACACACACACACACACACACACACACACACACACACACACACACACACACACACTGGGTTGCCAGATTCATTCCTTGCCACTGAGCTGAGCAGCAACAATATAATACACTTTCTCTGGACTAAAACCCAACTATGATAAGTGGACTATATTACGGGTTATGTCTCTAAAATATACAAACTTAAATTTTCCATTTGGTTTCCTGATTAAGTGGGCGGATGGTGAAGTCGATGTGCTTGGTTTACATATCCCGGAAAAATTGAGTGACCTTGCAGCTATTTAACGTAGCAAAATATATTGATTCTTGAAACAGTGGAGAGGGTAAATCATATCCGTTTACGGGAAGATTACCCTGATCAGTTCCCTAGTGATATAGCAGTTTACGGGAAGATTACCCTGATCAGTTCTCTAGTGATATAGCAGTTTACGGGAAGATTACCCTGATCAGTTCCCTAGTGATATAGCAGTTTACGGGAAGATTACCCTGATCAGTTCCCTAGTGATATAGCAGTTTACGGGAAGATTACCCTGATCAGTTCCCTAGTGATATAGCAGTTTACGGGAAGATTACCCTGATCAGTTCCCTAGTGATATAGCAGTTTACGGGAAGATTACCCTGATCAGTTCTCTAGTGATATAGCAGTTTACGGGAAGATTACCCTGATCAGTTCCCTAGTGATATAGCAGTTTACGGGAAGATTACCCTGATCAGTTCCCTAGTGATATAGCAGTTTACGGGAAGATTACCCTGATCAGTTCTCTAGTGATATAGCAGTTTACGGGAAGATTACCCTGATCAGTTCCCTAGTGATATAGCAGTTTACGGGAAGATTACCCTGATCAGTTCCCTAGTGATATAGCAGTTTACGGGAAGATTACCCTGATCAGTTCCCTAGTGATATAGCAGTTTACGGGAAGATTACCCTGATCAGTTCTCTAGTGATATAGCAGTTTACGGGAAGATTACCCTGATCAGTTCCCTAGTGATATAGCAGTTTACGGGAAGATTACCCTGATCAGTTCCCTAGTGATATAGCAGTTTACGGGAAGATTACCCTGATCAGTTCTCTAGTGATATAGCAGTTTACGGGAAGATTACCCTGATCAGTTCCCTAGTGATATAGCAGTTTACGGGAAGATTACCCTGATCAGTTCTCTAGTGATATAGCAGTTTACGGGAAGATTACCCTGATCAGTTCTCTAGTGATATAGCAGTTTACGGGAAGATTACCCTGATCAGTTCTCTAGTGATATAGCAGTTTACGGGAAGATTACCCTGATTAGTTCCTTAGTGATATAGCAGTTTACGGGAAGATTACCCTGATCAGTTCCTTAGTGATATAGCAGTTTACGGGAAGATTACCCTGATCAGTTCCTTAGTGATATAGCAGTTTACGGGAAGATTACCCTGATCAGTTCCTTAGTGATATAGCAGTTTACGGGAAGATTACCCTGATCAGTTCCTTAGTGATATAGCAGTTTACGGGAAGATTACCCTGATCAGTTCTCTAGTGATATAGCAGTTTACGGGAAGATTACCCTGATCAGTTCCTTAGTGATATAGCAGTTTACGTATGTATTCATGGCTCTACCGACTTCTTTTTAAAGTCATGTGAGAGAAAAAAATATTTCACATTATTTGGAATGGCAAACCAGATCAAAGTTAAGCTAACATATTTATATAATAAACATCCAAACGGAGACCCCCATGGATTAGGAAACCAATCAATTAAAGCGAAATTGCAGAAAGGCAGATCGGAAGTGGAGAAAGTCAAAGTTGCAGCTCCATTATGATATACTGAGAGAGCAACTTGGCATATATAACAAGGCCATTAGAAATGAGAGAGCATCATATATAACAAGGCCATTAGAAATGAGAGAGCATCACATATAACAAGGCCATTAGAAATGAGAGAGCATCATATATAACAAGGCCATTAGAAATGAGAGAGCATCATATATAACAAGGCCATTAGAAATGAGAGAGCATCATATATAACAAGGCCATTAGAAATGAGAGAGCATCATATATAACAAGGTCATTAGAAATGAGAGAGCATCACATATAACAAGGCCATTATAAATGAGAGAGCATCATATATAACAAGGCCATTAGAAATGAGAGAGCATCATATATAACAAGGCCATTAGAAATGAGAGAGCATCATATATAACAAGGCCATTAGAAATGAGAGAGCATCATATATAACAAGGCCATTAGAAATGAGAGAGCATCATATATAACAAGGCCATTAGAAATGAGAGAGCATCATATATAACAAGGCCATTAGAAATGAGAGAGCATCATATATAACAAGGCCATTAGAAATGAGAGAGCATCATATATAACAAGGCCATTAGAAATGAGAGAGCATCATATATAACAAGGCCATTAGAAATGAGAGAGCATCATATATAACAAGGCCATTAGAAATGAGAGAGCATCATATATAACAAGGCCATTAGAAATGAGAGAGCATCATATATAACAAGGCCATTAGAAATGAGAGAGCATCATATATAACAAGGCCATTAGAGATGCCAGATGGACTCATTTTACTAACTTGATCACAAATAATCAGAAAGATTCCAGAGCTCTTCTCAACCATTGATGACCTGATAAATCCTTCCCCGGCAAACCTATGTGAACTTTCCTCCACATCTAAATGTGATGAGTTCGCGGCCTATTTCAGAGATAATATAACAAACCTTAGGGTTTGGGTATCAGTCAAGCAAGATCTGATGAGAAGTCTGATGATATGTGCCCTGGCCGACCACACAAAGGCTCTATGGATTTATGTTCCCAGGTTGACACAGACAGGCTCAGGAAAGTGACATCACAACTTAAGCCTTCTACCTGTCTTCTCGATCCTATCCCCACCGCCTTCTTCAAAACTGTTTTTAATTGCATATCTGAAGAAGTGCAAGCTATTGTTAATCTCTCCCTGTTCACAGGCACTTTGCCCACTGCACTAAAGACTACTATGGTGAAACCCCTTCTGAAGAAAAGTAATATAGATTCTTCAGCTCTTAGCAATTTTCAGCGAATATCCAACAATACATTCTTAAGCAAAATTCTGGAGAAGTGGTTTTCAAACAGCTAAATAATTGCATAAGTGCCTACTGTATTTTAGGAAAATTGCATTCTGTTTTATAAGGCCCACCACAGCACAGAGACAGCCTTTGTTAAAGTGGTAAATGATCTTAGAGCTATAACACAGATGCCAATCGACTCTCTGTCCTTGTACTCTTGGATTTAAGTGCTGCATTTGACACTGTTGACCATGACGTCCTTCTGGACAGACTGGAGAGGTGGGTTGGCCTCTAAGGTCCAGTTCTAAATTGGTGTAGGAGCTATTTTAGGTTCTGAACTAAATTTTGAATCATACATTAGTAATGTGACCAAAAATAGCTTTTTACCACCTGACGACCATATCCAAGATGAGACCGTTTCTCTCTCAGGCTGATACAGAGAAACTCATCCAGGCTTTTATTACAAGCAGGATTGACTACTGTAATGCTCTCCTGTCTGGTCTACCCAAGAAAGCCATTGGTCAACTGCAAAACATACAGAATGGTGCAGCACGGGTACTGACCAAGACCAGACAGAGAGCTCACATTACATCCGTTTGAAGATTTCTACACTGGGTGCCTGTGAGTTTTAGAATACATTTTAAGATTCTTCTGTTGGTTTTTAAATCAATCCACGATTATGCACCAAAATACATTTCAGACATGCTTTTAACTTTTACCGAACCTCAACCCCGGATCCGGGATCACCCCCCACCCCCCCCACACTGATTAGCATCGCTAGCATAGCGTCACAATTAAATAGTAGCATCTAAATATCATTAAATCACAAGTCCAAGACACCAAATGAAAGATACAGATCTTGTGAATAAAGCCACCATTTCAGATTTTTAAAATGTTTTACAGGGAAGACAAAATATGTAAATCTATTAGCTAACCCCGTTAGCAAAAGACACCACTTTTCTAACTCCATCAGTTTCTTACTCCATCAGGTGCTATCACCAATTCGGCCAAATAAAGATATTGATAGCCACTAACCAAGAAAAAACCTCATCAGATGACAGTCTGATAACATATTTATTGTATAGGATAGGTTTTGTTAGAAAAATGTGCATATTTCAGGTATAAATCATAGTTTACAATTGCACCCACCATCACAACTCGACTAGAATAAATACAGAGAGCAACGTGTATTACCTAATTACTAATCATAAAACATTTCTTAAAAATACACAGCTCACAGCAATGGAAAGACACAGATCTTGTGAATTCAGACAATATTTCAGATTTTCTAAGTGTTTTACAGCGAAAACACAATAAATCGTTATATTAGCATACCACATATGCAAACGTTACCCGAGCATTGATTCAAGCCAAAGAGAGCGATATCGTTATCATCGCCAAAATATATTAATTTTTTCACTAACCTTCTCAGAATTCTTCCGATGACACTCCTGTAACATCATATTACAACATACATATAGAGTTTGTTCGAAAATGTGCATATTTAGCCACAAAAAAACGTGGTTATACAATGACAATACTAGCAAAACTAGCCTGAAAATGTCGGGCGCCATCTTTCACAGTGATCTTGTCTCATGGATAACTATTCATAAACTTGACTAAAAAAATATAAGTTGGACAGCTATCGAAAGACAAATTAGTTCTTAATGCAATCGCTGAATTACATTTCTAAAATTATCCTTACTGTGCAATACAGGGTTCGCCAAGCGAAGCTATACCAAACAAAATGGCGGAATATGCGTTTAACATTTTTCGACAGAACAACGATTTATCATCTTAAATATTTCTTACTATGAGGTGATCTTCCATCAGAATCTTGGGCAATGTATCCTTTCTTGGGTCTAATCTTCTTTTGGTCGAAAGATGTCCTCTTATCCGTCGAAATGCCCACTAACGTTCGACCGGGACCCCGAAACGTGCCCGGCGCTTCAAAGTGCATCACATAGAAATGCCTCAAAATCGCACTAAACGGATATAAATTGCTATAAAACGGTTTAAATTAACTACCTTATGATGTTTTTAACACCTATAACGAGTAAAAACATGACCGGCGATATATACTGGCTAAACAACAGCTTGGAAAGAGAGCAGGTCCGACGTCCATCGTGCGTCAGGCGCAGGGAGCAAAAGAACGGTACATCCGGTCTTTGGCGTTTTATACAGGCCCTGATTGCGCAATCGACTCCATTCAAATTGTCACCACTTACTGACATCTAGAGGAAGGCGTGGGCAGTGTTTGTATCCTCATAGGATTTACAGGGACTTTAAAACTGACCTGGAACCAGAGGCCAAGATTTCTGAAATCTCACTCACTGGGAGGAAAAGTGCTGTAGAATGAGTTCTGTTTCACTCAGAGACATAATTCAAACGGCTATAGAAACTAGAGAGTGTTTTCTATCCAATAATAACAATAATATGCATATTGTACGAGCAAGAATTGAGTACTAGGCAGTTTAATCTGTAGAGCAAATTATGCTAATGCGAAACAGCACCCCCTATAGTGGCAAGAAGTTTTAAGCTCTGTACCCAGTAGGTCCCTCAGGTCCTCTGGCCTTTTAACTATCCCAAAGCCTAGGACCAAGAGGCATGGAGAGGCAGCCTTTAGTTCCTATGCGCCCTGCCTCTGGTATAGCCTGCCAGAGAACCTGAGGGGTACCAAGAGGCATGGAGAGGCAGCCTTTAGTTCCTATGCGCCCTGCCTCTGGAATAGCCTGCCAGAGGACCTGAGGGGGGGGCCGAAGTGGTGGCCATTTTTTTTAAAGAGATCTTAAAACACACCTTTCTAGCTCTGCTTTTCCTCAGGGTGGTTTTTAGTCGTTTAGTTTTATTGTTATTCTTTGGTTTTTCATCCTCTTATTTTCATTGTTTTTATTCATTTTTTCCTGTGAAGCACGCTGTGTTGCATTTCCTTGTCTGAAATGTGCTCTATAAATACAGCATGATTTGATTTGATAAGTTTGGAGGGTTAGAACTATTAAATATTTAGGCATTTAAACCTCTCTCTTTAAGCCTCCATTGTATCAAAATGTTATCTGAATCCAAACTGTTTTTGTTTTTTTAAGCAAACTACTAAGAAAAGCCCATCCTATGTTTAGACTCTTTGCCTTTTTGAAGATGAAAACTTTACATTTTCGGTGGACTGATTTATTATTTATTGACAAGTATCCTCCTTTTTAAATGAAGTCATACAGATTTGGTTACAATTTCAATTTCATCCTCCATAAAAGGCAAATCTAATATTACAGCAAATGGCTTAACTAAAGAAGAAAAAACCTTTCGCAACACAAGGATACGATATTTATGAAGGACATTGTAAACAAGGGTGGTAAAATGATGTCACACAAGCAACTAACAGCATTGTATGGAGGTGTATGTTCCATACAAACTGCCACAAAATTGGAAGAGACAATTGCTTAATAAACAATACATTTAAGAATGAAGTTTGTCTGCCACCCATTAAAAATCATACATGGCTTAAAATTATTACTATAAATCGAAAAATTTATCAGTTTCCCTTAAAACGGTTTGACAGCAATACCATATAAAATTCAAGTCAGTTGGGAACAGGTTTTTTTTAATGTCCAAATGCCTTGGCACAGGTTCTATGAACTGACATATAAAACAAGAATTGACACATCAATTTGTTTGTTTCAATTTATGCTATTATGTAAAATTCTTGCTACAAAAATAATGCTCAATACAGTGCCTTGGGAAAGTATTCAGACCCCTTGACTTTTTCCACATTTTGTTACGTTACAGCCTTATTCTAAAATTGATGAATTAAAATATTTCTCCTCAATCTACACACAATACCCCATAATGACAAAGCGAAAACAGGTTTTTAGAAATGTTTGCAAATTTTTTTATAAAAAAAAAATAACCTAGTATTCAGACCCTTTGCTACGAGGCTCGAAATTGAGCTCAGGTGCGTCCTTGAGCTGTTTAACACCTGTGGTAAATTCAATTCATTGGGCATGATTTGGAAAGGCACACATCTGCCTATATAAGTTCCAGCAGTTGACAGTGCATGTCAGAACTAAAACCAAGCCATGAGGTCGAAGGAATTGTCCGTAGAGCTCTGAGACAGGATTGCGTCGAGGCACAGATCTGGGGAAGGGTACCCACAACTTTCTGAAGCATTGAAGATCCCCAAGAACACAGTAGCCTCCATCATTCTTAAATGGTAGAAGTTTGGAACCAACAAGCCTCTTCCTAGAGCTGGATGCCCAGCCAGACTGAGAAATGAGGGGAGAAGGTCCTTGGTCAGGGAGGTGACCAATAACCCGATGGTCACTCTGACAGAGCTCTAGAGTTCCTCTTTGGATTTGGGAGAACCTTCCAGAAGGACAACCATCTCTGCAGCACTCCACCAATCAGGCCTTTATGGTAGAGTGGCTAGACGGAAGCCACTCCTCAGTAAAAAGCACATGACAGCCCACTTGGAGTTTGCCAAAAGGCACCTAAAGGCTCTCAGACCATGAGAAATAAGATTGCATGGTCTGATGAAACCAAGATTGAACATTTTGGCCTGAATGCCAAGTGTCATGTCTGGAGGAAATCTGGCACCATCCCTACTTTGAAGCATGGTGGTGGCAGCATCATTCTGTGGGGATGTTTTTCAGTGGCAAGGACTGGAAGACTAGTCAGGATAGAGGCAAAGATGAACGGAGCAAAGTACAGAGAGATCCTTGATGAAAACCTGCTCCAGAGCGCTCAGGACCTCAGACTGGGGCGAAGGTTCACCTTCCAACAGGACATCACACCTAAGCACACAGCCAAGACAATGCAGGAGTGGCTTCGGGACAAGTCTCTGAATGTCCTTAAGTGGCTCACCCTGAACCCGGACTTAAACCCGATCGAACATCTCTGGAGAGACCTGAAAATAGCTGTGGAGCGACACTCCCCATCCAACCTGACAGAGCGTGAGAGAATCTGCAGAGAAGAATGGGAGAAACCTCCCAAACACAGGTGTGCCAAGCTTGTAGCGTCATACCTAAGAAGACTCGAGGCTGTAATCGCTGCCAAAAAGTGCTTCAACAAAGTACTGAGTAAAGGGTCTGAATACTTATGTAAATGTTTTATTTCAGTTTTTAGAGATTTAATAAATTAGGAAACATTTCTAAATACCTGTTTTTGCTTTGTCATTATGGGGTACTGTGTGTAGATTGATGAGGAATTAAAAACAATTTAAGCAATTTAAGCAATAAGGCTGTAACGTAACAAAATACGAAAAAAAATGAATGGTGTCTGAATACTTTCCGAAGGCGCTCTATATGGGCATTGAATTGTCAACCTTATTCAAACTCTGCCATGAGGAAACAGAATTAACAGGACACATTTTCTAATACTGTCCATCCGGGGCTTTCTTCTTTTGGAGTCGGGTCCAGGAATGGTTGTTATGTCATAGAATCAGGGTTCAGATGGACCTGCAAACTGTATTGTTAGGGGATCTGAAAAACCTTGTCAGTCAATTGGAAATATCATTATACTCCTGGGTAATGTATTGATTTTTAGGGCAGCATCGGTAGAAATGTTACACATAGGGAGGTTCAGGATCCTCGTAAGACTTCACAGTAAAATGGAGGGATGTATCACATAAAGGAAGTAGCAAAATGGCATTTTAATGGGAAAGATGTGTTAGTCTGTGGACATCGGAGGGTTGAAGTTAAGATCAGAATGAATGGTGGATTGGTTGCTGTGGGTGAATATCCAGCACTTAAAGAAAGAGGAAATTAGAAATATAAATATATAATTATTTAACTACAGGTACCGTAGAAGTGAGACTAGCTGTAAGTAGAAATAAAAGTATTGTTGTCTGTTAGTTTATTACCATCAGAGTAAAAATAAATAAAATACAAATAAGGGGGATTAGAAATGCAAACAAATAAATTAATACAATCTACAGTCTGTCTGCAATATTAATGGAATCTACAGTCTGTCTGCAATATTAATGGAATCTACAGTCTGTCTGCAATATTAATGGAATCTACAGTCTGTCTGCAATATTAAAGGAATCTACAGTCTGTCTGCAATATTAAAGGAATCTACAGTCTGTCTTCAATATTAAAGGAATCTGCAGTCTGTCTGCAATATTAATGGAATCTACAGTCTGTCTGCAATATTAAAGGAACCTGCAGTCTGTCTGCAATATTAATGGAATCTACAGTCTGTCTGCAATATTAATGGAATCTACAGTCTGTCTGCAATATTAATGGAATCTGCAGTCTGTCTGCAATATTAATGGAACCTGCAGTCTGTCTGCAATATTAATGGAATCTACAGTCTGTCTTCAATATTAATGGAATCTACAGTCTGTCTGCAATATTAATGGAATCTGCAGTCTGTCTGCAATATTAAAGGAATCTACAGTCTGTCTGCAATATTAAAGGAATCTACAGTCTGTCTTCAATATTAATGGAATCTACAGTCTGTCTGCAATATTAATGGAATCTACAGTCTGTCTGCAATATTAAAGGAATCTGCAGTCTGTCTGCAATATTAATGGAATCTACAGTCTGTCTGCAATATTAATGGAATCTGCAGTCTGTCTTCAATATTAAAGGAATCTACAGTCTGTCTGCAATATTAATGGAATCTACAGTCTGTCTGCAATATTAATGGAATCTGCAGTCTGTCTTCAATATTAAAGGAATCTACAGTCTGTCTGCAATATTAATGGAATCTAATCTCTGTCTGCAATATTAAAACCGATCTACCCCCCCCCCACAATTATTAATTTTTTTAAATGCAAAAACATGAACAGGAAAAGTCTTTGTGTGCTTATCAAATAGAACCGTATTCTGATAATAGTGCACTGCTTTTAACCATAGTCTCAAAGCTTTGCCACCCTCCCGCCGGTGATCATTGACCATTTTCCTGGTTATGACCCGTGGTGTTGAAGAACAACGAGGAAATTAGTGCCCTCTGTCTCAAATAGCACTCTATTCCCTAAGAACCCAAGGTCAAAACTAGTGCACTGTAAAGTGAACAGGGTGTGATTTCAGACACGGTTAGTGTCCATTGTTTCGTTTGACAGACAGCGCGGCAGGGAGGAGGAAATGAACAGTTGTAATGAGACGAGTGGTTTGCTCCACCTCCCACTATCTAGCAGGTCACAATGATTAACATCCAGAGCTGCAGCAGAGAGAGACGCAGAAAATGAACTTCAAATCAACACTGCTTTCTGCATAGTAATATCAGCTCTAAGATAAGATATCTGACTCATACGAATGCTGTTTGACAGCGTGTCATCATGATACTATTGAGGGACGCTGTTGTAAGACAGATCTCCCGCTGTTGAACGCATACAGACAGCAGAGAAGTGTGTGTACAAGGAAATACATGCGCTCGCACACACACACACACACAAACACACACACACACAAACACAAACACACACACACACACACACACACAAACACACACACACACAAACACAAACACACACACACACACACACAAACACACACACACACACACACACAAACACACACACACACGCACAAACACAAACACACACACACACACAAACACACACACGCACAAACACAAACACACACACACACACACACAAACACACACACACACACACACACACACACTAGGGCTGGGCGATACTTTGAATTAATTCGATTAATTCAAATACATTTTTTTTGCAAAATGGCTGTATGAGCGTTAATGTCCGCTTGTTGTCATGTTGTCGTTTTGGTCTCGTCTCCTTCTCTCCTTCTGTGCTGTGCACCTTCCCATTTACACCAGAGATCTGTATATAATGACAAGATGCTCATGACTCTGGCCGAACAACAGGACTCATTGTCCCAAAGGCGGTAAGGCAGGCGACAAACTTAGTTTCAAATTAAGTGCATAGAAATGCATTGGGCTTATTTTGGACAGATTTTGGTGAGAGTGAAACCCCTATAGCTCCGCCTCTTTCTCCCAAGCCCCTCCCCCTACCACTCACACCAAGCCCCTCCCCCTACCACTCACACCAAGCCCCTCCCCCTACCACTCACACCAAGCCCCTCCCCCTACCACTCACACCAAGCCCATCCCCTACCACTCACACCAAGCCCCTCCCCCTACCACTCACACCAGGCCCCTCCCCCTACCACTCACACCAAGCCCCTCCCCCTACCACTCACACCAAGCCCCTCCCCCTACCACTCACACCAAGCCCCTCCCCCTACCACTCACAGCAAGCCCCTCCCCCTACCACACACACCAAGCCCCTCCCCCTACCACTCACACCAAACCCCACCCCCTACCACTCACACCAAGCCCCTCCCCCAACACTCACACCAAGCCCCTCCCCCCTACCACTCACACCAAGCCCCTCCCCCTACCACTCACACCAAGCCCCTCCCCCTACCACTCACACCAGGCCCCTCCCCCCTACCACTCACAACAAAGATGAGAGATCACTTCTTCCTCTCTGACAAATGGTTTCAAGTCGCTATTTGAATTTGAGGTTTTGGTCCAATAGAATCGTTTATATGGACACCCGTAACAAATTGAGATATTATTTTCCTGTAATGGAGAAGTTAACCTTTCGATTCATTCCCTGTTTGTGTTTAAACTCTTCAAATTTTGAGCAGAACAGACACTACTAATATGGATGAACCAATGAACCGTCATTCTGGAAAATGAATGCTCAGTTTGTCTCGCGTGCATTATTGTTCCACGTATCACTAGAAGCATTTTAGTTAAATAAAGATTGTTATACTAGCTGTTTAGTCTGTGTTTTATAAATGTGCAATCAGCATAAAACAATTTTATAAGGAATTGGCAACTCGTTCTTATTCTGAGAAATAAGGTTGGTGTCGTGTCTTTGGTTAGGAATTCAGTAACTATTCGCAATCACAGCTCACGCTGTGGGTTTCCTTAGTCTGAAGAGGATTTCCTCAGGAGTGGGGTTTATTCGTTACAATAGAAGAGGTGGTTCTCTGATGCCAGATCATGTCTGTGCTCACGGGGGCAGGCCAATGACTTAGTTAAACTTTAAAGGGAATACACTTCTCTCACATTAAAGGTTTAACTTCACATTACATCATTTCACAAATAGTTTCATCTCATTCATTTTATACAAGAATTAGATGCAAACCTCATAATTGAGAAACGTACACATTCAGATATATAGCTATGTGTGTTTCCTGTCCTCTTTGAGGTCACCAAATGAAACACACTCGTCATACCCGTCCCTTAAATGTCCACGGACCATTCATACAAGTAGACATTTTGTTTCAAATTTCAATTTTGGGGATTTAGGAGTTCGCCACGTGAAATCCTTTGTTCTCTCTGTGTCTCTCTCTCTCTGCATGGCCAGGGGGAGAGAGAGTCTCCGCCAGGAATTTACGACCTGAGATAACAGAACCTAGGTGTAGGAGAGAGAGAGAGGGGGAAGCCACTAGCTATACGCAAAAAGGGCCACGTCTTGACATTCTCCCCGGGTGGTTTGGATCTTGTGATTATCCTGCAAGTTACAAATCAACATAAAAAATAATGACCACGCAATGTCCTGTTTGTAGATCATCGTTGCAGTCCCCCTCTGGTGATTGAACTTGATAGGCTCTCTGAAAGCCGAACAGTCCACCACAAGGATGGGCAGTTGATGTCCGGTTGGTGATCGCTGTTGCGGTCCACCCCCCTCTGGTGGTTTACCTTGGTGGGCTCTCTGACAGCGGGACAGGCCACCACAAGGATGGGCAGTGGGTGTCCGGATTTGGGATCGCCGTTCCGGACCCGTCGTCTGGTCGTCCAGACTGGAAGATCTGGGCAGTAACTTAGGCAGATGTTAACAATGCTCACACACTCACAAAATATATATCATTACATTAATTCTCCAATGAGCGGCATTGTGGCACCAAGTGATGGTTGTATGGGGACTTTGTTTATGGCTCTATCACTTCCTAAGTGACAAAGGAACTGAACTGAAAAGGAAAGAAAGCATAAACAAAAGATATACAAATATAGTTTTCACACCAAAATCATCTAATTGGACTGTATTCTATATACGTCCAATGTCCTGGCAAAATGACTATCATGGCTTTGTCTCTAATGTCATGTCTAGGGTTTTCCTACTTGGTGTGTTGCTTAGGCACTATCCTAAGTTGATAACTATATGATAAGTCTACAGCTGTAAGGCACTAGTCTTGGGCAGTCTACAGGGATGACCTATGGACTTCTGAGAAGAAAACTGGTGAGTGCTGTAGCTGTAGAGTTAAAGGCCTCAAAATAAATGTTCAACTTTACTAAGGCTGGTATTTTGCTCGGACCCTTAAGTGATACTAGCATAAATCCTAATTGGATGTTCCGTTGTGCATGTGCGTTTATGCTTACACGCGTGCATGTCAAGGGTAGAAAACCAAGTATCCTGGCAGATTACAACTTGCTCAGAATGAGTCTGACGTAGTCAGGTATTTTCCAGGTCAATGCCTGGAGGTCAGTCAGAATTGGTGCCGAAGGAGTCTGTAGTGGTTTTACTACAACTCACCGTGTCTTCCACTATTGTAGTGGCGATAGGTATGAAGTCTATTTCATAGCTATGTTATCCACGGAGGAGCTGACCTCACGACGGAAGTACTCTTTAAGTATTGGACCAGTCGTACGTGGTGTGATCATGGTTCATGACTTCTGATAACTTTCCTCCTGAATGGAGGGTTCTATTTATTAGTGACATGTGAGTTAACCATTGGAAGTGTGCTCTGGAGATTCCCTTCCCCGTGTTGCACTCTGAGTGACACGTAACTACTTGTCAAGGCTAATTTGATTTGTTAGGTCTCTAACCTTCTTACTGATTGTAGCTGGACTGACTGTTGCTGGCGTTGGTACTGGTACTCAAGGGGACCAGTTATCCTACCAATTTAATCTGAAATAATATCCTACCGGAACACATGATTAGAGCACTTTACCTGTTGTATTGTAGTTGAACCTACACATGGCAAGGCATAACAATTACATTTTTTTTGTTTGAGGTGGAAGTCCACTGGACTTCTTCTATGACCAGTGTGGTACACCTCAGTAATATCTTAGATGTATCTTAGAACATTGTTGTAACGACTTTCCTCTATCGGACACAAACACATAGAAATAGAACTACAGAACAAAACATAGAAAAACAACAGAATGCCCAACCCAACTCACGCTCTGACCAAACTAAAATAAAGACATAATAATATGCTTTTTCTAATCAAGATCTAATCCTGACTAAATGTTTTGGGAGACATGTAGGACTTTGTTAATGTTTTTTTTGTGGGTTGGGTGCAGGAACGTAGTGAACAGGTCGATTGTAGCGGTAGTCGTTTTGATGGCGACGTACTTTACAGTTATTTCGACCGCAGAGGTTATTGGTGGTAGAAACCATTGTTGTGCGTCATCTTTCAACACTCCAATACTTGTAAATGCACCCTCTAACTGGAGTGAGTGCTCCTGGTCAAACTTCAAAACCGAGGGGTCAGGGCTCTTAGCGTTGTGAACTTTTGATGCCTCAAAAGCTGTGCTTGCAAGCTCTCTGAGTTGTAAGATAGGCAAGCCAATGTGGGCTGTAGGGCCCAAGTAGGTAATGAAGGTGGGATACAGAAACATTTGTTTGAACGGTAACAGCTCTTCCATTCCTGTTTCAGTGAGTAGGTCAGTGTAAGCTGAACGAAGCCTATGATAGTAAGCTTGTGGGTGTTCGTTCCGAGCTTGTTTGATGGTGTTAGCCATTGAGCTATCGTGTTTGCGAGTCACAGAACCACTGAATTTTACTTTCAAAGCTGTGGCAAGTTTAGCGTAGTCATTTAGCACGTGTTGCTGTTGTAGACGAATGAGCCTCGTCACGTGTCTATTCGACTTTCGCTTCAACAGGTCAACCCTGTCAGATCCTGTAGTGTTCGGGTAGCCATCCAACGCGTCCTCTGTGTCAGCTAGGAATGTCTCAGCTTCCTCTGTGTCAGCTAGGAACGTCTCAGCTTCCTCTGTGTCAGCTAGGAACGTATCAGCTTCCTCTGTGTCAGCTAGGAACGTCTCAGTATAGTTTGACTGACCTGGAACGGGGTCAAAGGTGGGGAAATTCTTGACGAGTTTGTCAAGGTATTCCGCGCCATGCAGGCGGAGAGGGCTGGCTTCATACTGTGGGGAAATTGGGGCCGAAAGGCCAAAAGGGGAAGCCAAGCTTTGGCTTTGTTTGCCAAAAAGGGAATTTTTATAAACAGACCTGAAAGTCAGACCTGAAAGTCAGTGATTATTGCAAAAAAAAGCACATTAAACTATTTTGATAAAATAATTTAATTATTAGTGGGTCTTATGCAGTGGTGAAAAGTACTTAAGTAAAAATACTTTAAAGTACTACTTAAGTAGTTTTTTGGGGGTCTGTACTTTACTATTTCGATTTTTGACAAGTTTTATTTTTACTTCACTAAATTCCTAAAGAACATAATGTACTTTTTACTACATACATTTTCCCTGACACCCAAAAGTACATTTTGAATGGTTAGCAGAACAGTAAAATGGTCCAATTCACACACTTATCAAGAGAACATCCTTGGTCATCCCTACTGCCTCTGATCTGGCAGACTCACTCAACAGAGAACATCCCTGGTCATCCCTACTGCCTCTGATCTGGCAGACTCACTCAACACAAATGCTGCGTTTGCAAATGATGTGTGAAGGTTGGAGTGTTCCCCTGGCTATCTGTTTATAAAAATAAATAAAAAATGGTGCCGTCTGGTTTGTTTAATGTAAAGAATTTGAAGCGATTTATACTTTTATATTTTAGCAATTACATTTACTTTTGATACTTAATTTAGTAGATTTAAAACAAAATACTTTTAGACTTTTACTTAAGAGTGTGCAAAGCTGTCATCAAGGCAAACGGTGGATATGTTGAAGAATCTCAAGACTTTTTTGGTTACTACATGATTCTATAAGTGTTATTTCATAGTTTTGATGTCTTCACTATTATTCTAACATGTAGAAAATAATACAAATAAAATAAATACCCTTGAATGAGTAGATGTTCTAAAATATTTTACTGGTACTGGTTTGGTATAATATATGAAAATAATAAATGTATTGTCAATCATCTGATGAATAGGCCTTTTCCCACTATCGATCACTATAGCCTGCATAGTTCTCTGCATTTACATGCGTGAGTCCAATGCTCTGCAGACGTGACTAACCAGTGAGTTTATTTCTTACCTACAGTATGTGACATCGTATTTTTTGTGTAGACAGCCTTGTGTGTCTGGGCTCTGAGAAACCACCATCAAATACCACTCAATAGACAATCCTGTGTGTCTGGGCTCTGAGAAACCACCATCAAATACCACTCAATGATATGTAGTCTGCATACCATCTAACAAGCATGTCTACAGTTTGTTTTAATACAAAGAGAGGGAACATGAGAGAGAGAGGGAATAGGAGAGAGAGAGGGAATAGGAGAGAGAGAGGGAAGAGGAGAGAGAGAGGGAAGAGGAGAGAGAGAGGGAAGAGGAGAGAGTGAGGGAAGAGGAGAGAGAGAGGGAAGAGGGAGAGAGCGAGAGACAGAGAGAGAGAGAGAGAGAGAGAGAGGGAATAGGAGAGAGAGAGGGAATAGGAGAGAGAGGGAAGAGGAGAGAGAGAGGGAAGAGGAGAGAGAGGGAAGAGGGAGAGAGAGAGAGACAGAGAGAGAGAGAGAGAGAGGGAAAATGAGAGAGAGAGGGAATAGGAGAGAGAGAGGGAAGAGGAGAGAGAGAGGGAAGAGGAAGAAAGAGAGAGAGACGGGAGAGAGAGAGTGGTGAGGAGTGAGGGAAGAGGAGAGAGAGAGTGGTGAGGAGTGAGGGAAGAGGGAAGAGGAGAGAGAGTGGTGAGGAGTGAGGGAAGAGGAGAGAGAGAGAGAGAGAGAGTGGTGAGGAGAGAGGGAAGATGAGAGAGAGAGTGGTGAGGAGAGAGGGAAGATGAGAGAGAGGGAGAGTGGTGAGGAGAGTGGGGTGAGGAGAGTGGGATGTGGAGGACAGCAGAGAGCAGAGTCTGGTTTGATGATCAGAACAGCAGGGTAGCGCAGCTAGTTCTGATCTAACACCAGCACCACCACACCACTTTAAAGTTATGTTTAGTCGTTTTAATAAAGGCTCATGGGGGTCTCGCTGAGGGAAGAGTCAGTATGGTAATTACTAAAAGCCATATGCAGATTAGCCTTAACTTCTATAGGAGAGAAAGACAATGAGAAAGAGGCTTCTGGGGCAGAGTTTGACACATCTAATGAATAGGGTAGAAAGGAGAGGAGAGATTCAGAGAGGGAACTGCAGCGATGTGATGATCAGAACAGCAGGTAAGTGGTAGCTTGGGATCAGCCATGTTCTGGCCCTGGTCTGAACCTGTTCTGGCCCTGTTCTGGCCCTGTTCTGGCCCTGTTCTGAACCTGTTCTGGCCCTGTTCTGAACCTGTTCTGGCCCTGTTCTGAACCTGTTCTGGCCCTGTTCTGGCCCTGTTCTGAACCTGTTCTGGCCCTGTTCTGAACCTGTTCAGGCCCTGTTCTGAACCTGTTCTGGCCCTGTTCTGAACCTGTTCTGGCCCTGTTCTGGCCCTGTTCTGGCCCTGTTCTGAACCTGTTCTGGCCCTGTTCTGAACCTGTTCTGGCCCTGTTCTGAACCTGTTCAGGCCCTGTTCTGGCCCTGTTCTGGCCCTGTTCTGGCCCAGGTCTGAACCTGTTCAGGCCCTGTTCTGAACCTGTTCTGGCCCTGTTCTGAACCTGTTCAGGCCCTGTTCTGAACCTGTTCTGAACCTGTTCTGGCCCTGTTCTGAACCTGTTCTGGCCCTGTTCTGATCCTTTGTTGTATGGAGCCTTCACGACCTGTATCAAGGCTGTCTGTCTAGTCCTGTTGTATGGAGTCCTCACCACCTGTATCAAGGCTCTCTGTCTAGTCCTGTTGTATGGAGTCCTCACCACCTGTATCAAGGCTCTCTGTCTAGTCCTGTTGTATGGAGCCCTCACACCACCTGTATCAAGGCTCTCTGTCTAGTCCTGTTGTATGGAGCCCTCACCACCTGTATCAAGGCTCTCTGTCTAGTCCTGTTGTATGGAGCCCTCACACCACCTGTATCAAGGCTCTCTGTCTAGTCCTGTTGTATGGAGCCCTCACACCACCTGTATCAAGGCTCTCTGTCTAGTCCTGTTGTATGGAGCCCTCACCACCTGTATCAAGGCTCTCTGTCTAGTCCTGTTGTATGGAGTCCTCACCACCTGTATCAAGGCTCTCTGTCTAGTCCTGTTGTATGGAGCCCTCACCACCTGTATCAAGGCTCTCTGTCTAGTCCTGTTGTATGGAGTCCTCACCACCTGTATCAAGGCTCTCTGTCTAGTCCTGTTGTATGGAGTCCTCACCACCTGTATCAAGGCTCTCTGTCTAGTCCTGTTGTATGGAGCCTTCACGACCTGTATCAAGGCTCTCTGTCTAGTCCTGTTGTATGGAGTCCTCACCACCTGTATCAATTAATCGATTAATCAATGGTGCCTCGCTAAGGACATTCCCAGTGAAAGGAAAGGGGAGGTAGAGGGCTGCAGAGAAGGACATTAATTTCATCAACCAACAGCAGGGTAGAGTTGGGTTTGTCTGCTCTGGCCCGAGGATCTGATGTATTGAGCTCTAACATCACCGTCGCTTTCATTCTGTTTTAGTCCTTTTAATTAAAGCTGGAATCTTTAGGTGCTACATCCATTTTGGGACGGATAAATTAACAATATATATTATATCCCCACTGAATCTTGAAGAATATAACTTGTGAATGCGTCATGAGCTTAGTTCAACTGTCGTAACCAATCAGAACCCCAAAATACAAGTTTGTTTTTGACTCCAATGTTTGTAAACAAAGTAAATGTAAACAAAGACTGCGTAGCCTCATAACACGGTTAGAGCTATAATGTTGTCAGTCCATAGCTCTGTTTAGGAATTAGTCTCAGTTAAAACCCTCCTGCTGTGTTCCGGTTTTCTCTCTGAAAAATGTAGTTAATTTAATCTGATTGTCATAAGGTTCCATGACTTTGTCCACACGGGGCATCTGAACACACACAATACATTTGGATGATTTTCATTACATTTTGGGTGTTTTATTTAACTTTTGTACACCTGTGGTGTTCCCAGTCAAAAATGACCGGTCATTAGAAATGAATAGGTGAGACTAGTGTATAACTAGACTAGCGTATATTAGTGTATAACATGTTGTTCAGGCACATGCCCATTCATCCGATGGACACACTTCCTCTCCCAGACCCACACATGCATGTGTGTTTGAGCACACACACACCTCACTCCCCTTCTTGGCTTCCATGGAAACCCCCACGGGAACCTTTCCCATTAGAATCTTACCCCCACGGGAACCTTTCCCATTAGAATCTTACCCCCACGGGAACCTTTCCCATTAGAATCTTACCCCCACGGGAACCTTTCCCATTAGAATCTTACCCCCACGGGAACCTTTCCCATTAGAATCTTACCCCCACGGGAACCACACCTGTTGGCATTCTCACAAACAATCGCAACATTGTTTCAATAATATATAGAACTTTTCTCGCAGCTCTGGTATATAAAGCTTTTCTGAGGTCTTGCTCACAATTCATTCTGTGGCACAATGACCAAACGATATACTGTATGTGAGGCTCTTGATCATATCTTTGATCATGACACTGGTGAGGAGGAGAGAGGCCAGGAAACTGACAGTGAAGATGCATTAGAGGAGGACATGTCAGAAGTTGAAGACAACACAGAATATGATCCAGACCAAGAGAAAAGCAGTGATGAGGAAGAGGGCTGTTGTTACATTCCGGGTCAAAGAATGGGAATTTGTCCTGGTCTTCACCCCCATCTGAGAGGAGAGGTCGGCTGTCAGCTGAACATGTTATCAGGATGACCCCGGGGCCAACGAGATACGCCATGTCCCGGGGTTGTTGACATAAAATCCTGCCACTATTTAAAAATGTGAAATGATTTAAAAACAAATGTCCTTGTTAAACTTTGACAAAAAGTTGTCTGTGATAAATAGCACAATATGTGCTATATACATCTTGTCACGCCCTGACCTTAGATATCTCTGTTTTCTATATATTTTGGTTAGGTCAGGGTGTGACTAGGGTGGGTACTCTAGTGTTGTATGTCTAGGGTTTTGTATGTCTAGGGGTTTTGTATGTCTAGGGTTTTGTATGTCTAGGGGTTTTGTATGTCTAGGGTTTTGTATGTCTAGGGGGTTTGTATGTCTAGGGGTTTTGTATGTCTAGGGGGTTTGTATGTCTAGGGGTTTTGTATGTCTAGGGTTGTTGTATGTCTAGGGTTTTGTATGTCTAGGGGTTTTGTATGTCTAGGGTTTTGAATGTCTAGGGTTTTGTATGTCTAGGGGTTTTGTATGTCTAGGGTTTTGAATGTCTAGGGTTTTGTATGTCTAGGGTTTTGTATGTCTAGGGTTTTGTATGTCTAGGGTTTTGTATGTCTAGGGTTTTGTATGTCTAGGGTTGTTGTAGGTCTAGGGTTGTTGTAGGTCTAGGGTTGTTGTAGGTCTAGGGGTGTTGTAGGTCTAGGGTTGTTACAGGTCTAGGGTTGTTGTAGGGTTGTTGTAGGTCTAGGGTTGTTGTAGGTCTAGGGTTGTTGTAGGTCTAGGGTTGTTGTAGGTCTAGGGTTGTTGTAGGGGTGTTGTAGGTCTAGGGTTGTTGTAGGTCTAGGGTTGTTGTAGGTCTAGGGTTGTTACAGGTCTAGGGTTGTTGTATGTCTAGGGTTGTTGTAGGTCTAGGGTTGTTGTAGGGTTGTTGTATGTCTAGGGTTGTTGTAGGTCTAGGGTTGTTACAGGTCTAGGGTTGTTACAGGTCTAGGGTTGTTACAGGTCTAGGGTTGTTACAGGTCTAGGGTTGTTACAGGTCTAGGGTTGTTACAGGTCTAGGGTTGTTACAGGTCTAGGGTTGTTGTAGGTCTAGGGTTGTTACAGGTCTAGGGTTGTTACAGGTCTAGGGTTGTTACAGGTCTAGGGTTGTTACAGGTCTAGGGTTGTTGTAGGTCTAGGGTTGTTACAGGTCTAGGGTTGTTGTATGTCTAGGGTTGTTACAGGTCTAGGGTTGTTACAGGTCTAGGGTTGTTGTAGGTCTAGGGTTGTTGTAGGTCTAGGGTTGTTGTAGGTCTAGGGTTGTTACAGGTCTAGGGTTGTTGTAGGTCTAGGGTTGTTACAGGTCTAGGGTTGTTGTATGTCTAGGGTTGTTGTAGGTCTAGGGTTGTTACAGGTCTAGGGTTGTTACAGGTCTAGGGTTGTTGTATGTCTAGGGTTGTTGTAGGTCTAGGGTTGTTGTAGGTCTAGGGTTGTTGTATGTCTAGGGTTGTTACAGGTCTAGGGTTGTTACAGGTCTAGGGTTGTTACAGGTCTAGGGTTGTTACAGGTCTAGGGTTGTTACAGGTCTAGGGTTGTTGTAGGTCTAGGGTTGTTGTATGTCTAGGGTTGTTACAGGTCTAGGGTTGTTACAGGTCTAGGGTTGTTACAGGTCTAGGGTTGTTGTAGGTCTAGGGTTGTTGTAGGTCTAGGGTTGTTGTAGGTCTAGGGTTGTTGTATGTCTAGGGTTGTTACAGGTCTAGGGTTGTTACAGGACTAGGGTTGTTACAGGTCTAGGGTTGTTGTAGGTCTAGGGTTGTTGTAGGTCTAGGGTTGTTGTAGGGTTGTTGTAGGTCTAGGGTTGTTGTAGGTCTAGGGTTGTTGTAGGTCTAGGGTTGTTGTAGGTCTAGGGTTGTTGTATGTCTAGGGTTGTTGTAGGTCTAGGGTTGTTGTATGTCTAGGGTTGTTACAGGTCTAGGGTGTTATATTTCTATGGTGTTGTATTTCTATGTTGGTCTGATTGGGGATCATATTTAGGCAGCCCTGTTTCCCACTTTCTGTTGTGGGATCTTGTCTATGTGTAGTTGCCTGTCAGCACTCGTTTGTATAGCTTCACGTTTCGTTTTGTTATTTTGTTAGTTTGTTCAGTGTTCATTCTTTTAATAAATAAGAATGTACGCATACTACGCTGCGCTTTGGTCCGATCCTTATAACGAACGTGACACATCTGAGTATTTGTTATAGTCGGAATAATCCATACATTGTGCTTTTTTTACTCAGTTGTATGAGCTCAGGTCAATGAGGCCTACAGGCCATAAATAGCAAATAGAAGTTCAAAATGTGTAATGTTCACAAGAACTTAAGTTGATAAAAAGATCTAACACAACATTAGGTAATAATATATGTATTATTATGGATTTATAATCAGCTATAATGGGGACGGTCATTTTGGACCGGGAACACAGAATGAATTAACATGAAACGAACACAACAGGAGGGGTAAGAAGTTAAGGGTGGTGGCTCGCTAAGCGAAGACCCGGTATGTTAATTACTAAAAATCATATGCAGAATAGCCTCAGTTTATGACCGCAACAGCGTTAAATATTGTCCCCTACCCTCGATGGTTTGTGTCAGTCTGTTTTATTAAAATATATATTTTTCTAATATTTCCCCTTTAACATCTGAGCAGCATCACAGGTTAATGAAATCAAGCTCAAACCAAAGCATGTAAATGTCACTGAAACAAAACAAAATAAATAAATCATGTTCCTGGCTATTTCAATGTAGCGGTCGCCAATTCTCATCGTGCAACACAATGCAGTAGTTTATCATTCTGGTCAGATAAACACATGGTCCTTAGAGACGGATCCAGACTCTCAAATACTAAAGAATAATTTCTTCTCTCACTGAAAAACAGAGCAGGTGTCCATTCTGTTACAAGGAATTCAAGGTATTTGTCGTCTGTCCATTTTGTTTTATAAATCACTGTTCTCTTCTCATACCTACTCTCCTATAAACACCTTAAAAGTGCTAGAGGTTTAATGGTTTATGGTGTCAAACTCAACTAAAGCAGAAGCATGAAAATGTCACTGGTAATACCAATAATTATGTTCTTGGCTATTTCAAAGTAACAGCTGCCATTACAAAGATACATCGATGAATAAGGCAATAGGCAATAGGCCTTGTTCAATAAGAAAACACAATGGCATGAGAGTACCCCGTTGCTTGTAATTTATACAGTTATTTCTATGCTATTATAGCCGACTGTCACGCCCTGGCCATAGAGAGGCTTTTATTATCTATTTTGGTTAGGCCAGGGTGTGACTAGGGTGGGCATTCTAGTTTCTTTATTTCTATGTTTTCTGTTTCTATGTTTTGGTCGGGTATGGTTCTCAATCAGGGACAGCTGTCTATCGTTGTCTCTGATTGGGAATCATACTTAGGCAGCCTGTTTTTCCACCTTAGTTGTGGGTAGTTGTCTGTTTTAGTGGCCTGTATAGCCCTAGTCAGCTTCACGTTCGTTTTTTTGTTGTTTCTTGTTTTTGTTGGCGACATTCATAAATAAAAAGAAATGTCCGCTCACCACGCTGCACCTTGGTCCGGTCATTTCCACCCTGACGACGAACGTGACACCGACAGCGGTGTAATTAGATAAAGCAGTAGTATTATTTTCTGACTTGGGGGAAATGTTATACCTTTATACAGTGCCTTCAGAAAGTATTCATAGCCCTTGACTTTTCCCACTTTTTGTTGTGCTACAGTCTGAATTCAAAACGGATAAAATAGATGTATCTTTGTAGTGACTGGATGTATTGATACACCATCCAAAGCCTAATTAATAACTTCACCATGCTCAAAGGGATATTCAGCTTTATTTTTTACACATCTACCAATCAGTGTCCTTCTTTGCGAGGCATTGGAAAACCTCCCTGGTCTCTGTGGATGAATCTGTGCTTGAAATTCACTGCTCGACTGAAGGACCGTACAGAACATTTTATGTGTGGGTTACGGAGATGAGACAATCATTCAAAAATGATGTTAACCGCTATTATTGAACATGGAAATAGCCCATGCAACTTATTTTAAGAATTTTGAAAGCACATTTTTACTCCTGAACTTATTTAGGCCTGCCATAACAAAGGGGTTGAATACTTATTTGTTACGTTAATGTTTGTGTGAATACTTCCTGTACGTCTTCCTTCATGAAACCTGTGACTTGATGTTACAATACGTAGAAGCCTCTAGGACGGAAAACAAGGTGTTGTATTGCTCCACAGTTATTGTGTTCAGTTTATTCTGAGTGGCAAATCATTGATTTGGAACAGAGCATATTACCACAGGTTTAAAGTACATTCTGTAATTCACTACACAGAGAGAGACCATATTGCCTGTGTGTGTGTGTGTGTGTGTGTGTGTGTGTGTGTGTGTGTGTGTGTGTGTGTGTGTGTGTGTGTGTGTGTGTGTGTGTGTGTGTGTGTGTGTGTGTGTGTGTGTGTGTGTGTGTGTGTGAGTGTGATTGGCTAAAATATCATATCACGGTATTTACAAATATAAGTAATTTGTGTTTTTTAATAATAAAAGTTCTACATTTTACTTCAACCTAAAATAATTTCCTGCATTTCCATGTATTTCTGCATTTCCTCATTTGAGTTAATTTCCACACTGCCATGATATGGGACAAAAAAAACAGGCCTTATTTTTAACCAAATGTTGCAATTGCGATTTCTCTTGCAATATAGATCAAAACACTTGGGTGAACTGTTGGAATCATGGAAATATAATGTTTAAAGGAATTATATAGTTAGAATATACATAATAGTGGGCACTTTGAATACAGTGTTGTTTGACATGACAACGAATGAAAATGCCAGGGAGGAATAATTGTGACAGGGTAGGAACCAAAGTGATGGTTAGTGTTTCCTAGGGGACCCTATAATCTTTGGATACATTAAATGTTTCTTCATGTAGCCAACATATTTATGCTTCACCTATTTAATGTAGCAAAAGATTATAGGGTCCTACACCAGAACTGGTATCAGGCTATATTAGCTAGCTACATTTGCTCTGACTCAGTACATGTATTAGCTAGCTAGCTAGCTAGCCAGCTAACTAACTATTAGCATTAGTGGCTAACATTATTTAGCTAAAACTTGCTAAGAAAATACAAAACTAGCTGTTTGCAGATGTAAGAAACATAAACTAACAGTGTAATTATAGAACACTTGTGGATTTATATTAAGAAACGAATTGGAAACAACATTAATGTTGTCAACATCGTTGCATATGCTGCATTGACCAGAGGTTGACGCAGGGACAGGAGTGTTGTAAGTATGTCATATGTGGAGAATTTCATTAAATCAACAACTGTGTAGGCTAGGCCCAGTATTAATTTATTTAACCTTTATTTAACCAGGCAAGTCAGTTAACTTAAGAACACATTGTTATTTATGATGACGGCCTACACCGTCCAAATCCGGACGACGCTGGGCCAATTGTGCGCCTCCCTATGGGACTCCCAATCACGGCAGGTTGTGATACAGCCTGGAATCGAACCAGGGTCTGTTGTGATGCCTCTAGGACTGAGATGCAGTGCCTTAGGCCGCTGCGCCACTCGGGAGCCCAGTATAGTTTACTTAATAACATTTAAAAGTAGAATAGTAATTTCCCCCCTCCCCCTTCCGTTGGCTCACTCTCGCGCCTTACTCCAGTTCTAGCCAGTCACTAGGCTCAGTAGGCTAAATGATGAAGCTTTCAATAGTGGAATTGCAATGTCTTGTTGCAGCCAAAGACCTATCACTAACGCTATCATTAGGAAACAGGAAGGAAAGAGGAAAGAGGAAAGAGCGATATTTTAGCTCAATTCGATGGAGTTGTCTTTGACAACGATGGAACCGGCTTGTAAAAAAAACGCTGTGGTTTAATCCAATAGACTACCATCCGGAGAGCGGGACAAGCAGCCTGTGGCAAAGCTGCTCTACTCCCAACAACTTTCCCTTCAAGCCCAAATGTTTGTGTATGTAACAAAACCTGTGCCATCTGAGGTGAAGAGTGAAATGAAAATAGATAGACTCATGCAGTACTGCTGCTCAGGTGTTTTGTTGTTGTTCATGTTGTAAATGTGTTGTACATGTTCATATGTGTGCAGTGCTCAGCTGTAGGCTACATTTTTCTGCCAGTGAGCAGACCATCCTACTGGGGCCTCTGTCCTCATCCTACAGCCTTAACCCATCTACCAATAGGTCATTTAGAATACGTTCTTATCCAGAGAGACTTAGGTCTACAGTCAGTGCAAAAATAGGTAAGACAACCACATATAACAGTCACATATTGCATTACTTAATTTATTTTCAATACTTCCTAAACAAACACAAATAGCCAATATATTTATGTGCGACAAAAATGAGCATGGGACGGGACAGGAAAGTTCCCGGAGTTATCGAACAGTTGTGGCGTCAGAACAGTACAGGAACGAAATGGACAGGACAAGACAGGACAGGAATACATTTTCACACCTGTGTCAACCTCTAATACAGACTGTATGCAAGTGTCTTGTGGTCAAGCAACTGCAAACGTTCTCCTTGAGTGACAGGAGGCAGGGCTAGGTCTGTGTGGAAAGCGGCTTGGAGAGAACGAGGAAGGATGATTCAAGTAGCGGTGTAAACTATAAAAAGGTTTGAAGGACGTTACACATGGCAAATCACATTTAATAAACCCAAACATTCAAATACCATTATAGAAGGTAAAGTAAAAATCCAAACCGCTCTGTGCATCTATACCGGTGTATACTGTAATAATATAAGGTATACCGCCCAGCTCTAGTGTTTTTGTGTGTGTGTGTGTAAGACAGAGAACACAAAAACAAGAATCTTCAAGGCCTGAGAGTCAGAGGGTGGAAGGTGAAAGTTGTTGATTCCTGTGGAAGAGAGAGAGCGAGACAGAGAACAGGAAACAAGAATCTTCAAGGCCTGAGAGTCAGAGGGTGGAAGGTTGTTGACTGCTGTGGAAGAGAGAGAGCGAGACAGAGAACAGGAAACAAGAAACTTCAAGGCCTGAGAGTAAGAGGGTGGAAGGTTGTTGACTGCTGTGGAAGAGAGAGAGTGAGACAGAGAACAGGAAACAAGAATCTTCAAGGCCTGAGAGTAAGAGGGTGGAAGGTTGTTGACTGCTGTGGAAGAGAGAGCGAGACAGAGAACAGGAAACAAGAAACTTCAAGGCCTGAGAGTAAGAGGGTGGACGGCTGTTGTTTCCTGTGGAAGAGAGAGAGCGAGACAGAGAACAGGAAACAAGAAACTTCAAGGCCTGAGAGTCAGAGAGTGGACGGCTGTTGTTTCCTCATGTCACTGTTGAAACACTTGGTAGACCTCCAACTACACCCAATCAGAAGTCAGAAGTTTTCTATACAGTTCATTCGGAAATTATTCAGACCCCTTGACTTTTCCACATTTTGTTACGCCTGATTCTAAAATGGATTAAACAGGTTTTTAGAAATGTAAAAATATAACAAACAAAAAAAACTGTAATATTACATTTACAAAAGTAGTCAGACCCTTTACTCAATACTTTGCTGAATGACATTTTGCAGCGACTACAGCCTTGAGTGTTCTTGGCTAGGTCGCTACAAGCTTGGCACACCTGTATTTGGGGAGTTTCCCCTATTCTTCTCTGCAGATCCTCTCAAGCTCTGTCAGGTTAGATGGGGAGTGTTGCTGCACAGCTTTTTATATTACCCATAGCCATTGTTTACTACTATACTATATTACCCATAGCCATGATTTAATACTATAGTGTAATACCCATAGCCATTGTTTACTACTATACTATATTACCCATAGCCATTGTTTACTACTATAGTCTATCACCCATAGCCATTGTTTACTAGTATAGTATATTACCCATAGCCATGATTTAATACTATAGTGTAATACCCATAGCCATTGTTTACTACTATAGTATATTACCCATAGCCAGTGTTTACTACTATAGTATATTACCCATAGCCAGTGTTTACTACTATAATATATTACCCATAGCCATTGTTTACTACTATACTATATTACCCATAGCCATGATTTAATACTATAGTGTAATACCCATAGCCATTGTTTACTACTATACTATATTACCCATAGCCATTGTTTACTACTATAGTCTATCACCCATGGCCATTGTTTACTACTATAGTATATCACCCATGGCCATTGTTTACTACTATAGTATATTACCCATAGCCATTGTTTACTACTATAGTATATTACCCATAGCCATTGTTTACTACTATAGTATATCACCCATAGCCATTGTTTACTAGTATAGTATATCACCCATGGCCATTGTTTACTACTATAGTATATCACCCATGGCCATTGTTTACTACTATAGTATATCACCCATAGCCATTGTTTACTACTATAGTATATTACCCATAGCCATTGTTTACTACTATAGTATATCACCCATAGCCATTGTTTACTACTATAGTATATTACCCATAGCCATTGTTTACTACTATAGTATATTACCCATAGCCATTGTTTACTACTATAGTCTATCACCCATGGCCATTGTTTACTACTATAGTATATTACCCATAGCCATTGTTTACTACTATAGTCTATCACCCATGGCCATTGTTTACTACTATAGTCTATCACCCATGGCCAGTGTTTACTACTATAGTATATCACCCATAGCCATTGTTTACTACTATAGTCTATCACCCATAGCCATTGTTTACTACTATAGTCTATCACCCATAGCCATTGTTTACTACTATAGTATATCACCCATAGCCATTGTTTACTACTATAGTATATTACCCATAGCCATTGTTTACTACTATAGTATATCACCCATAGCCATTGTTTACTACTATAGTCTATCACCCATAGCCATTGTTTACTACTATAGTATATCACCCATAGCCATTGTTTACTACTATAGTCTATCACCCATAGCCATTGTTTACTACTATAGTCTATCACCCATAGCCATTGTTTACTACTATAGTATATCACCCATAGCCATTGTTTACTACTATAGTCTATCACCCATGGCCATTGTTTACTACTATAGTATATCACCCATAGCCATTGTTTACTACTATAGTCTATCACCCATAGCCATTGTTTACTACTATTGTCTATCACCCATAGCCATTGTTTACTACTATAGTATATCACCCATAGCCATTGTTTACTACTATAGTATATCACCCATAGCCATTGTTTACTACTATAGTATATCACCCATAGCCATTGTTTACTACTATAGTATATCACCCATGGTCATTGTTTACTACTATAGTATATCACCCATAGCCATTGTTTACTACTATAGTATATTACCCATAGCCATTGTTTACTACTATAGTATATCACCCATAGCCATTGTTTACTACTATAGTATATTACCCATAGCCATTGTTTACTACTATAGTATATTACCCATAGCCATTGTTTACTACTATAGTCTATCACCCATGGCCATTGTTTACTACTATAGTATATTACCCATAGCCATTGTTTACTACTATAGTATATTACCCATAGCCATTGTTTACTACTATAGTATATCACCCATAGCCATTGTTTACTACTATAGTATATTACCCATAGCCATTGTTTACTACTATAGTCTATCACCCATGGCCATTGTTTACTACTATAGTATATTACCCATAGCCATTGTTTACTACTATAGTATATCACCCATGGCCAGTGTTTACTACTATAGTATATCACCCATAGCCAGTGTTTACTACTATAGTATATCACCCATACCCATTGTTTACTACTATAGTCTATCACCCATGGCCATTGTTTACTACTATAGTATATCACCCATGGCCAGTGTTTACTACTATAGTCTATCACCCATAGCCATTGTTTACTACTATAGTATATCACCCATGGCCATTGTTTACTACTATAGTATATCACCCATAGCCATTGTTTACTACTATAGTATATTACCCATAGCCATTGTTTACTACTATAGTATATCACCCATAGCCATTGTTTACTACTATAGTATATCACCCATAGCCATTGTTTACTACTATAGTATATTACCCATAGCCATTGTTTACTACTATAGTATATCACCCATAGCCATTGTTTACTACTATAGTATATTACCCATAGCCATTGTTTACTACTATAGTATATTACCCATAGCCATTGTTTACTACTATAGTCTATCACCCATGGCCATTGTTTACTACTATAGTATATTACCCATAGCCATTGTTTACTACTATAGTATATTACCCATAGCCATTGTTTACTACTATAGTATATCACCCATAGCCATTGTTTACTACTATAGTATATTACCCATAGCCATTGTTTACTACTATAGTCTATCACCCATGGCCATTGTTTACTACTATAGTATATTACCCATAGCCATTGTTTACTACTATAGTATATCACCCATGGCCAGTGTTTACTACTATAGTATATCACCCATAGCCAGTGTTTACTACTATAGTATATTACCCATACCCATTGTTTACTACTATAGTCTATCACCCATGGCCATTGTTTACTACTATAGTATATTACCCATAGCCATTGTTTACTACTATAGTATATCACCCATAGCCATTGTTTACTACTATAGTATATTACCCATAGCCATTGTTTACTACTATAGTATATCACCCATGGCCAGTGTTTACTACTATAGTATATCACCCATAGCCATTGTTTACTACTATAGTCTATCACCCATGGCCAGTGTTTACTACTATAGTATATTACCCATAGCCATTGTTTACTACTATAGTATATCACCCATAGCCATTGTTTACTACTATAGTATATCACCCATAGCCATTGTTTACTACTATAGTCTATCACCCATAGCCAGTGTTTACTACTATAGTATATTACCCATAGCCATTGTTTACTACTATAGTCTATCACCCATGGCCATTGTTTACTACTATAGTATATTACCCATAGCCATTGTTTATTACTATAGTATATCACCCATGGCCAGTGTTTACTACTATAGTATATCACCCATGGCCATTGTTTACTACTATAGTATATTACCCATACCCATTGTTTACTACTATAGTCTATCACCCATGGCCATTGTTTACTACTATAGTATATTACCCATAGCCATTGTTTACTACTATAGTATATTACCCATAGCCATTGTTTACTACTATAGTATATCACCCATAGCCATTGTTTACTACTATAGTATATTACCCATAGCCATTGTTTACTACTATAGTATATCACCCATGGCCAGTGTTTACTACTATAGTATATCACCCATAGCCATTGTTTACTACTATAGTCTATCACCCATGGCCAGTGTTTACTACTATAGTATATTACCCATAGCCATTGTTTACTACTATAGTATATCACCCATAGCCATTGTTTACTACTATAGTATATCACCCATAGCCATTGTTTACTACTATAGTCTATCACCCATAGCCAGTGTTTACTACTATAGTATATTACCCATAGCCATTGTTTACTACTATAGTATATTACCCATAGCCAGTGTTTACTACTATAGTATATCACCCATAGCCAGTGTTTACTACTATAGTATATTACCCATAGCCATTGTTTACTACTATAGTATATTACCCATAGCCATTGTTTACTACTATAGTATATTACCCATAGCCATTGTTTACTACTATAGTATATCACCCATAGCCATTGTTTACTACTATAGTATATCACCCATAGCCATTGTTTACTACTATAGTATATCACCCATGGCCATTGTTTACTACTATAGTATATCACCCATAGCCATTGTTTACTACTATAGTATATTACCCATGGCCATTGTTTACTACTATAGTATATTACCCATAGCCATTGTTTACTACTATAGTATATCACCCATAGCCATTGTTTACTACTATAGTCTATCACCCATAGCCATGATTTAATACTATAGTGTAATACCAATGGCCATTCCTGTCTGGTCGTGTTCAGCTGTCATACGATGTTGGACTGAATCGTTTTATGTTTTATGACTGAATGTTTTACTTCTGTTCTTCAAATCGTTTTATTTCTACACTCTCCACATCCATTCTTCTTATCCGCTCCTCTAATAATGGGCAGTATTTACACATGAATGCTTCTACTCTCCTCCCATTAAATTAAGAGAGATCAAAGGGCTAATTGAAGAAACAGCATGTTGTTTGGATTTACAGCTAACGGAGGTCTCTCCTGAGAGAGAATTAACAAGGCCAAGGGACCAGACCCAAATGGACATAATGTGAAAGTAATCCCAGACCACTCTCTGATGGAATGGAATTTCAATGAAGAGCAAGGTGTGTCAAACTAATTTAGAAGTTTGAGGGATATCGTACTTTAAAAAAATTTGCTTACGGGCACCTGGTAATCTCAGGCGGTCTCCCTTCCCAGTACTAACCAGGCCCGACCCTGAACAGGCGTATTCACGATAGTATGGCACAAGGAGTCAATAGAGCAGGATCAGCCAAGAATGTCGCTGGGCCAATTTTGCGCAGTGCAAGGCATATTGTATCTTATTTTACTGATAACTCTGAACTTCATAAACTGTAATTATTCATTGTGGAAAAACAGTTTGAAATATGCAAAATGATCATGATATAGCATTTACTCAATATTAATAACGTTGAGCAGTGAAGTTTTGCTGAAGGCAAGGAGATGTCAAAACTTCCAATTATCCTCGGCCATAAAAAATCTAACTTTCAGTATTTCTGTCAAGCTTGTTTGGAAATCTCTGCCAGAATTGGTTCATGATTGAACTTTGGTTTTTAAAGACGTGTTCACATTGGCAGTTTGAAGTGACTCAAATCCAACTTCGTATGTGGTTTGAAGTGAGATATAAATCTGTTTCCAGGCCATGTGACTTGTGTAAAACCTCGTGTGGTTTTTAGACTTTTATTCGGCATATCTTGTTGCTTGCTAGCTACTCTGTTGACAGTTTGACAAGAACATCTGGGAGCTAACTAGCTTGTTAATTGTTTACAAAACAAATGAGTGAATGTGCTAAAAAGCTAAACAGCTACCTAGTTAGCTAGTTGACTGCTGTGGCTAGCTAGTTGACTGCTGTGGCTAGCTAGTTGACTGCTGTGGCTAGCTAGTTTAATGATGTGGCAAGCTAGTTGACTGCTCTGGCTAACTAGTTAACTGCTCTGGCTAGCTAGTTAACTAGTGTGGCTAGCTAGTTGACTGCTGTGGCAAGCTAGTTGACTGCTCTGGCTAGCAAGTTAACTAGTGTGGCTAGCTAGTTGACTGCTGTGGCTAGCTAGTTAACTGCTGTGGCTAGCTAGTTAACTAGTGTGGCTAGCTAATTAACTGCTGTGGCTAGCTAGTTGACTGCTGTGGCTAGCAAGTTAACTAGTGTGGCTAGCTAGTTGACTGCTGTGGCTAGCTAGTTAACTGCTGTGGCTAGCTAGTTAACTAGTGTGGCTAGCTAATTAACTGCTGTGGCTAGCTAGTTGACTGCTGTGGCTAGCTAGTTAACTAGTGTGGCTAGCTAGTTAACTGCTGTGGCTAGCTAGTTGACTGCTGTGGCTAGCTAGTTGACTGCAGTGGCTAGATAGTTGACTGCTGTGGCTAGCTAGTTAACTAGTGTGGCTAGTTAGTTGACTGCTGTGGCTAGCTAGTTGACTGCTGTGGCTAGCTAGTTAACTAGTGTGGCTAGCTAGTCGACTGCTGTGGCTAGCTAGTTGACTGCTGTGGCTAGCTAGTTAACTAGTATGGCTAGCTAGTTGACTGCTGTGGCTACCTAGTTAACCAGTGTGGCTAGCTAGTTGACTGGTGTGGCTAGCTAGTTAACTGGTGTAGCTAGCTAGTTGACTGCTGTGGCTAGCTAGTTAACTAGTGTGGCTAGCTAGTTAACTGCTGTGGCTAGCTAGTTGACTGCTGTGGCTAGCTAGTTAAATAGTATGGCTAGCTAGTTAACTGCTGTGGCTAGCTAGTTGACTGCTGTGGCTAGCTATTTGACTGCTGTGGCTAGCTAGTTAACTAGTGTGGCTAGTTAGTTGACTGCTGTGGCTAGCTAGTTGACTGCTGTGGCTAGCTAGTTAACTAATGTGGCTAGCTAGTTAACTAGTGTGGCTAGCTAGTTGACTGCTGTGGCTACCTAGTTAACTAGTGTGGCTAGCTAGTTGACTGCTGTGGCTACCTAGTTAACCAGTGTGGCTAGCTAGTTAACTAGTGTGGCTAGCTAGTTGACTGCTGTGGCTAGCTAGTTGACTGCTGTGGCTAGCTAGTTAACTAGTGTGGCTAGCTAGTTAACTAGTGTGGCTAGCTAGTTGACTGCTGTGGCTACCTAGTTAACTAGTGTGGCTAGCTAGTTGACTGCTGTGGCTACCTAGTTAACCAGTGTGGCTAGCTAGTTAACTAGTGTGGCTAGCTAGTTGACTGCTGTGGCTAGCTAGTTGACTGCTGTGGCTAGCTAGTTAACTGCTGTGGCTAGCTAGTTAACTAGTGTGGCTAGCTAATTAACTGCTGTGGCTAGCTAGTTGACTGCTGTGGCTAGCTAGTTAACTAGTGTGGCTAGCTAGTTGACTGTTGTGGCTAGCTAGTTAACTGCTGTGGCTAGCTAGTTGACTGCTGTGGCTAGCTAGTTGACTGATGTGGCTAGCTAGTTGACTGCTGTGGCTAGCTAGTTAACTAGTGTGGCTAGCTAGTTGACTGCTGTGGCTAGCTAGTTAACTAGTGTGGCTAGCTAGTTGACTGCTGTGGCTAGCTAGTTAACTAGTGTGGCTAGCTAGTTTACTGCTGTGGCTAGCTAGTTAACTGCTGTGGCTAGCTAGTTGACTGCTGTGGCTAGCTAGTTGACTGCTGTGGCTAGATAGTTAACTAGTGTGGCTAGCTAGTTGACTGCTGTGGCTAGCTAGTTAACTAGTGTGGCTAGCTAGTTGACTGCTGTGGCTAGCTAGTTAATTAGTGTGGCTAGCTAGTTGACTGCTGTGGCTAGCTAGTTAACTAGTATGGCTAACTAGTTGACTGCTGTGGCTAGCTACTTAACTAGTGTGGCTAGCTTGTTGACTGCTGTGGCTAGCTAGTTAACTAGTGTGGCTAGCTAGTTGACTGCTCTGGCTAGCTAGTTAACTAGTGTGCCTAGCTAGTTGACTGCTGTGGCTAACTAGTTAACTAGTGTGGCTAGCTAGTTGACTGCTGTGGCTAGCTAGTTAACTCGTGTGTATAGCTAGTTGACTGCTCTGGCTAGCTAGTTGACTGCTGTGGCTAGCTAGTTGACTGCTGTGGCCAGCTAGTTGACTGCTGTGGCTAGCCAAAAATGACTTGTTTTGAAAGTTGGGGGCATCTTATCCTTTGATGAGTTAAAAGTGTTCTTACATCATGATTTTAAACATTAAAAGGAACTGGGAAATGTCCATGGCAGGCATTGTTTTCACCTTAGGTTGCTATCTAACTTCTGAGTGATAGAAAGCACGAGCGCAACTACAAATCAGCCTTCACTACTGCGCACACACCCGTCATTACTATGACAACTAGCATAGCCATGTAAGCATATGACTGCAGTCTGATCACACACAAATAACTTGGTCGCTTGGAACTGGCTGTTTGGACAGTCAGTTATATTGCAAAATGGATTTTGAAAAAACACAAATGATTTGAGCATTAAGGCCTGCAGTGTGAACACGGCTTTAGAGCCCAAGTCATGCAGCCAGGGCTGTCTAATATAATAACATACAGAGTAAAATCTCATGCAAACAAGGACATGCAGAGGACTGTAGATGTGCTTGTTAGATGTTATGCCGACTACATATCATTGAGTGGTATTTGACTGGTTTCTCAGAGCCCAGACACACAGGGCTGTCTAAACAAAAAATACAATGTCACATACTGTAGGTAAGGATTAAACTCACTGGTTAGTCAGGTCTGCAGAGCATTGGACTCACGCATGTAAATGCAGAGAACTATGCATGCTATAGTGATCAATAGTGGGATTGGCCTATTCATCAGATGATTGAAAATACAGTTATTCTTTTTTTATAAAAAAATATAAGACGATGGATAATGTACAGTACCATTCAAATATCTTAGAACACCTACTCATTCAGGGGCATTTCTATATTTTGACTATTTTTTACATTGTAGAATAATAGTGAAGACATCAAAACTATGAAAAAACACATATGGAATAATGTATTCAAAGTAGCCACCCTTTGCCTTGATGACAGCTTTGGACACTGTTGGCATTCTCTCAACCAGCTTCATGACGTAGTCAACTGGAATGCATTCCAATGAACAGGTGTGCCTTTTTAAAAGTTAAATAGTGGAATTTCTTTCCTTCTTAATGTGTTTGAGCCAATTAGTTGTGTTGTGACAACGTAGGGTTTATATACAGAAGATAGACCTTAATTGATAAAAGACCAAGTCCATATTATGGCAAGAACAGCTCAAATAAGCAAAGAGAAACGACAGTCCATTATTTTAAGACATGAAGGTCAGTCAATCCAGACAATTTCAAGAACTTTGAAAGTTTCTTCAAGTGCAGTTGCAAAAACCATCAAGCACTAAAATGAAACTGGCTCTTGAGGACTGCCACAGGAAAGGAATACCCAGAGTTACCTCTGCTGCAGAGGATAAGCTCATTAGAGTTACCGGCCTCAGACATTTTTGCCCAAATAAATGCTTCACAGAGTTCAAGTAACAGACACATCTCAAAATGAACTGTTCAGAGGAGACTGCGTGAATCAGGCCTTCATGGTGGAATTGCTGCAAAGAAACCACTACTAAAGAACACCAATAAACATAACAGACTTGATTGGGCCAAGAAACACGAGCAATGGACATTAGAATGGTGAAAATCTGGGATTTTTGGTTCCGTGTCTTTGTGAGACGCAGAGTAGGTGAACGGATGATCTCCGCATGTGTGGTTCCCACCATGAAGCATGGAGAAGTTGGTGTGATGGTGTGGGGGTACATTGCTGGTGACACTGTCAGTGATGTATTTATAATTCAAGGCACACTTAACCAACATGGCTACCACAGAATTCTGCAGCGATACGCCATCCCATCTGATTTACGCTTAGTGGGACTATCATTTGTTTTTCAACAGGACAATGACCCAACACACCTACAGGCTGTGTAAGGGCTATTTGACCAAGAGGGAAAGTGATGGAGTTTTGCATCAGATGATGGCCTCCACAATCACCCGACCTCATCCCAATTCAGACGGTTTGGGATGAGTTGGACCGCGGAGTGACATTTAAAAAAGCAAACAACAGGTGCTCAGCATATGTGGGAACTCCTCCAAGACTGTTGGGAAAGCATTCCAGGTGAAGCTGGTTGAGATAATGCCAATAGTGTGCAAAGCTGTCATCAATGCTACTTTGAAGAATCAAAAATATAAAATATATTTTGATTTGTTTACCACTTTTTTGGTTACGATGTCTTCAATATTATTCTACAATGTAGAAAATAGTAAAAATAAAGAAAAGCCCTTGAATGAATAGGTGTGTCCAAACTTTTGACTGGTACTGTGTGACAAGTGCAGTCCTATCGCTGACTGCCATCTGTCCAGCATATCGTATTCCACCTTGTGGAGCAAGCTGTTACACATCCGAGTACTACTATGTCCACTTTACATTCCCCAACCCGAGAAAACAGCCATGATTGACATTATGATGTCCTCTCCATCTTAACCCTTCTTCCCTCTCTCCTCAGATTCCTCAGATCAGCTATGCCTCCACGGCCCCGGAGCTGAGCGATGACCGACGGTATGACTTCTTCTCTCGTGTGGTGCCCCCGGACTCTTTTCAAGCCCAGGCCATGGTGGACATAGTCAAGGCCATGGGCTGGAACTACATATCTACCGTAGCATCAGAAGGATCCTATGGAGAGAAGGGAGTGGATACCTTCCATCAGCTGTCCAGAGAATCAGGTCAGTCTTAAAGTGATCTATCTGGGGAATGTTCTATAATGTTCTATAATGTTCTCTAATGTTCTCTAATGTTCTCTAATGTGCTCCAATGTTTTCTTATGTTCTCTTATGTTCTCTAATGTTCTCTAATGTTCTCCAATGTTCTCTAATGTGCTCCAATGTTCTCTAATGTTCTCAAATGTTCTCCAATGTTCTCCAATGTTCTTGAATGTTCTCTAATGTTCTATAATGTTCTCTAATGTTCTCTAATGTTCTCTTATGTTCTCTTATGTTCTCTAATGTTCTCTAATGTCCTCTAATGTGCATATTGTAAGGGTGTCAAGTGGATTCACTTCTGATGTGATTAAATGATCAAGTAATTTAAATGATCCTCAAGTGGAATGACATCATATGGTAACCACTGTGGGCTACAAGTTAGAAACAACTCAGTTTATTTGGAAGATATGTCCCCGGAGTTTGGTGTGGTAAACATTGTATGTAAACCATGTATGCTAGAATGGTTAAACATATAGACCTACTGTACTATAATGTCAACTAAACAATTTCACTCTAGCATTAGGAAGACATTGATCTTCACACTGACCTTTTTTGTTCATTAGCAAAGACAGCTAATCGACTGTTTTTGGACAGCGATCGTTTTAGTTTTTAGAGATTCCCATATCAATGGTAATCAAATAGACAATACAACAATATCTGGTTGACAAAGTAAGAGCCTATAAGATTTTCTTCTGTATTTACCAGATGAAACAGAGTTGGGAGGCTGTTGAAGCCCTAGCAGCCATCTGGCCCGTGATGACACCCTCCCTGAGATGCCTCACGGTCTGACAGTTGGCTTTAGTCTTGCCCTGTCAGATAGTATTGGTGACTTAGAGTGATGGAGTGTTGTGTACACAGGGTCCCGAGGTCAAGCCCCGGGTCAGGAAGACAGGGAACGAACTTACTCTGCTAGATTTCCATGAGAGGAACTTTAGGCAGCAGCAATATTCTAGTTTATAAGCTAACAAGACATTGAGATGGACAACCTGCTATTTTTTAGATATATACGGTATATATATTTTTTAACCTTAATTTAACTTGGCAAGTCAGCTAAGAACAAATGCTAATTTGTTCTTAAGAACAAAAACATTATTTGATTAATGTGTCATTTTGTTGCCTACAGTTTGCTCTGCGGTGCAGTTATACAGAGGTATACGCTTTAACATAATCACTTACTGGTTCACACCTGCCAATAAAATCACAGTTAGCAGGTCTAGTAAAGCCAGTGTAAAAAAACTGTTAATTTCATCTGCACTAACATCCTCTGTTATCTCCCTTTATTAATTACAGGATGAGTATGATACAGCTACCAAATGGCACCCTACAGTGCACTACTTTCACCCAGGGCCCTCTCTCTCTCTCTCTCTCTCTCTCTCTCTCTCTCTCTCTCTCTCTCTCTCTCTCTCTCTCTCTCTCTCTCTCTCTCTCCTCTCTCTCCTCTCTCTCTCTCTCTCTCTCTCTCTCTCTCTCTCTCTCTCTCTCTCTCTCTCTCTCTCTCTCTCTCCTCTCTCTCCTCTCTCTCCTCTCTGTCTCTCTCTCTCTCTCTCTCTCTCTCTCCTCTCTCTCTCTCTCTCTCTCTCTCTCTCTCTCTCTCTCTCTCTCTCTCTCTCTCTCTCTCTCCTCTCTCCTCTCTGTCTCTCTCTCTCTCTCTCTCTCTCTCTCTCTCTCTCTCTCTCTCTCTCTCTCCTCTCTCTCCTCTCTCTCCTCTCTCTCCTCTCTCTCCTCTCTCTCTCTCTCTCTCTCTCTCTCTCTCTCTCTCTCTCTCTCTCTCTCTCTCTCTCCTCTCTCTCTCTCTCTCTCTCTCTCTCTCTCTCTCTCTCTCTCTCTCTCTCTCTCTCTCTCTCTCTCTCTCTCTCTCTCTCTCTCCTCTCCTCTCTCTCCTCTCTCTCCTCTCTGTCTCTCTCTCTCTCTCTCTCTCTCTCTCTCTCTCTCTCTCTCTCTCTCTCTCTCTCTCTCTCTCTCTCTCTCTCTCTCTCTCTCTCTCTCTCTCCTCTCTCTCCTCTCTCTCTCTCTCTCTCTCTCTCCTCTCTCTCTCTCTCTCTCTCTCTCTCTCTCTCCTCTCTCTCTCTCTCTCTCTCTATATATATATATGTACGGAATAGGGTGCCATTTGGGACACAGAACTGTTACACAACAGTTTAATGAGCATCTTATTCACCAAAAGGGCTTTCTCTTCCTGGTTTTAGGGTTTTGTTCTGTATCGTTCTGGGTTATCTACTGACGGCGCTCCACTCCCATAATCCTCTACTCTATTGGTCCTAGGGGTTGAGTGTGTTTGTGTGTGTGTATGTGTTTCTTTGTTTTTGGGGGGGGGGGGGGGGGGGTTTAACCCGCCCAAATTTCTCCCCAAACATCAGCTGACTAATTAGGCTCAGCCGTTTCCAATGGGCCGTGGAAGGAGGAAATATCTACAGTACATTGATTATTCATGCAGCGGACTGAAGAATAGATTAGAGAAGGATTTCAAATCTGCAACTTTTTCTGGCAGGGAGGACAGCACAACTGACTTTTTTAAACATCCATGGAAACTGAATAGATGTGAAACTCCAGCAAGACTTTTTAAACTTCATGCTTTCAAACTTGTAATTGATCATAAACCAATGTTTCAGCCGTCAATACACCAGTGTACTACTGGATGTTCCTTTATATTCACCAGACGGTTTCTCCATACCAGGTTTCACTATTGGGTGGTTAGATTTAACTTTTTTTTTTTTTTCTTTTTTTTAAACCTCCATGGAAAATAATACTTTATTTTTGTAAAGCAATACAGAGGCGTGCCTGGCATGTCTTTATTTGGCTTTGGATTCGCTTGAGACAATACGTACAATGGAAGATGATGTGTACCGTGCTCTGTAGAGGGTTACAGGGCATTGGTGTGGGCGAATAGTAGTCTAAATAATCACAAAGTACGAGAGAATTGCCTGAAGATGGTTGACCTCCAATCCTTCAGAAGTTTGTGTGGTGGTTACTGTTTTGTGTGGATATGCCCTGGCTCCAAACAATATGAACCTGCCTCAGCAAGACTAGTTGTTCTGTAGTTGTATCATAAGGGACCTTCTGTCTTCCTCAAGGAGTGGATAATGTTACTGTAGCCTTGTGAACCAGCCTTATGTCTTCCTCAAGGAGTGGATAATGTTACTGTAGCCTTGTGAACCAGCCTTATGTCTTCCTCAAGGAGTGGATAATGTTACTGTAGCCTTGTGAACCAGCCTTCTGTCTTCCTCAAGGAGTGGATAATGTTACTGTAGCCTTGTGAACCAGCCTTCTGTCTTCCTCAAGGAGTGGATAATGTTACTGTAGCCTTGTGAACCAGCCTTCTGCCTTCCTCAAGGAGTGGATAATTGTACTGTATGTAGCCTTGGGAACCAGCCTTCTGCCTTCCTCAAGGAGTGGATAATTGTACTGTATGTAGCCTTGTGAACCAGCCTTCTGCCTTCCTCAAGGAGTGGATAATTGTACTGTATGTAGCCTTGGGAACCAGCCTTCTGCCTTCCTCAAGGAGTGGATAATTGTACTGTATGTAGCCTTGGGAACCAGCCTTCTGCCTTCCTCAAGGAGTGGATAATTGTACTGTATGTAGCCTTGGGAACCAGCCTTCTGCCTTCCTCAAGGAGTGGATAATTGTACTGTATGTAGCCTTGGGAACCAGCCTTCTGCCTTCCTCAAGGAGTGGATAATTGTACTGTATGTAGCCTTGGGAACCAGCCTTCTGCCTTCCTCAAGGAGTGGATAATTGTACTGTATGTAGCCTTGGGAACCAGCCTTCTGCCTTCCTCAAGGAGTGGATAATTGTACTGTATGTAGCCTTGTGAACCAGCCTTCTGTCTTCCTCAAGGAGTGGATAATTGTACTGTATGTAGCCTTGGGAACCAGCCTTCTGTCTTCCTCAAGGAGTGGATAATTGTACTGTATGTAGCCTTGGGAACCAGCCTTCTGCCTTCCTCAAGGAGTGGATAATTGTACTGTATGTAGCCTTGGGAACCAGCCTTCTGCCTTCCTCAAGGAGTGGATAATGATAATGTTGGTCACATCTTTCTGTTAAGGGGTTTGATTGACTCAAGCAAAAGGACTACAATCATTTTGGTTGAACTTTTAATATCACTCTGATCTGAATTACACAAGTATGTGATCCCAGAGAGAGTGATCCCCTTCTACCCAGAGAGAGTGATCCCTTCTACCCAGAGAGAGTGATCCCTTCTACCCAGAGAGAGTGATCCCTTCTACCCAGAGAGAGTGATCCCCTTCTACCCAGAGAGAGAGATTCCTTCTACCCAGAGAGAGTGATCCCTTCTACCCAAAGAGGATCCCTTCTACCCAGAGAGAGTGATCCCTTCTACCCAGAGAGAGTGATCCCTTCTACCCAGAGAGAGTGATCCCCTTCTACCCAGAGAGAGTGATCCCTTCTACCCAGAGAGAGTGATCCCCTTATACCCAGAGAGAGTGATCCCTTCTACCCAGAGAGAGTGATCCCTTCTACCCAGAGAGAGTGATCCCCTTATACCCAGAGAGAGTGATCCCTTCTACCCAGAGTGTGATCCATTCTACCCAGAGAGAGTGATCCCTTCTACCCAAAGAGGATCCCTTCTACCCAGAGAGAGAGATTCCTTCTACCCAGAGAGAGTGACCCCCTTCTACCCAGAGAGACTGATCCCTTCTACCCAAAGCGGATCCCTTCTACCCAGAGAGAGTGATTCCTTCTACCCAGAGAGAGTGACCCCCTTCTACCCAAAGAGAGTGATCCCTTATACCCAAAGAGATGATCCCTTATACCCAGAGAGAGTGATCCCTTCTACCCAGAGAGAGTGATCCCTTCTACCCAGAGAGTGTGATCCCTTCTTCCCTGGTGCTGGTGCTTGGCTGTTTCTCTCATCGATATACTCTACATGACCAAAAGTATATGGACACCTGCTCGTCGAACATCTCATTCCAAAATCGTGGGCTTTAATATGGAGTTGGTTTAATATGGAGTTGGCCCCTTTGCTGCTATAACAGCCTCCACTGTTCTAGGAAGGCTTTCCACTAGATGTTGGAACATTGCTGCGGGGACTTGCTTCCATTCAGTCACAAGAGTATTAGTAAGGTTGGGTACTGATTTTGGGTGATTAGGCCTGGCTTGCAGTCGGTGTTCCAATTCATCTCAAAGGTGTTCGATGGGGTTGAGGTCAGAGATCTGTGCTTTGTGCACGTGGGCATTGTCATGCTGAAACAGGAAAGGGCCTTCCCCAAACTGTTGCCACAAAGTTGAAAGTGCAGAATCGTCTAGAATGGCATTGTATGCTGTAGCGTTAAGATGTCCCTTCACTGGAAATATGGGGCCCAGCTCAAACCATGAAAAACAGCCCCAGACCATTATTACTCCTCCACCTAACTTTACAGTTGGCACAATGCATTCGGGCCGGTAGCGTTCTCCTGACATCTGCCAAACCCAATTTCATCCAACGGACTGCCAGATGGTGAAGTGTGATTCACCACTCCAGAGAACATGTTTCCACTGCTCCAGAGTCCAATGGAGGTGAGCTTTACACCACTCCAGCCGACACTTGGCTTTGTGCATGATGATCTTAGGCTTGTGTGCGGCTGCTCGGCCATGGAAACCCATTTCATGAAGCTCCCGACAAACAGTTATTGTGCTGACGTTGCATCCAGAGGCAGTTTGGAAACTCGCTATTGAGTGTTGCAACCGAGGACAGATGAGCACTCGGCGGTCCTGTTTTGTGAGGTTGTGTGGCATACCACTTTGCGGCTGAGCCGTTGTTGCTCCTAGACTTTTCCACTTCACAATAACAGCACTTACAGTTATCCGGGGGCAGCTTTAACACTGAGCTCTTCAGTACGGGCCATTCTACTGTAAATGTTTGTCTATGGAGATTGCACGGCTGTGGGCTCGATTGTGTACTGTGGCTGAAATAGCTGAATCCTCTAATTTGAAGGGTTTTCCACATACTTTTGTATATATACTGCATATACTGTATGTACAGTATCATGTCCTTGAAATAGGTTCAACTCATGTGGATATTAACCCATTTTCATAAAGTCTCAGAGTAGGATCTGGGATACGTTTCACCATCTTAGATTAAAATGAATAAGATTTAATTGGATAGGGCGAATGGATGCTAATACTGAGATGTAGACACAGAACATGAGACACGGGCAAAACCAGGATCTGTCTGCTAGCCTAGATGTGTATAGCAAATATATTAAATCACAAAATTACTGAGGCAAGAAATCATGAGGATTTCAGAGTCTAGACTGTACATGTCAGCTGTGTTATTGTCATGTCTGAGGACCAACGCAGGGGGGCTTGTTTGTTTGTTGTACTGGAACACTGGTATGTCCTGGAACACCAACACGTCCTGGAACACCAGCATGTACTGGAACACCAATATACACTGGAACACCAACATGTAATGGAACACCAATATACACTGGAACACCAATATACACTGGAACACCAAGATGCACTGGAACACCAACATGTACTGGAACACCAATATACACTGGAACACCAAGATGTAATGGAACACCAATATACACTGGAACACCAATATACACTGGAACACCAATATGTAATGGAACACCAATATACACTGGAACACCAAGATGCACTGGAACACCAACATGTAATGGAACACCAATATACACTGGAACACCAATATGTAATGGAACACCAATATACACTGGAACACCAATATACACTGGAACACCAACATACACTGGAACACCAATATACACTGGAACACCAATATACACTGGAACACCAATATACACTGGAACACCAATATACACTGGAACACCAATATACACTGGAACACCAACAAGTACTGGAACACCAACATGTACTGGAACACCAACATGTACTGGAACACCAATATACACTGGAACACCAATATGTACTGGAACACCAATATACACTGGAACACCAATATGTACTGGAACACCAATATACACTGGAACACCAATATACACTGGAACACCAAGATGCACTGGAACACCAGCATGTCCTGGAACACCAATATACACTGGAACACCAAGATGCACTGGAACACCAGCATGTCCTGGAACACCAACATGTACTGGAACACCAACATGTACTGGAACACCAGCATGTACTGGAACACCAATATGTACTGGAACACCAGCATGTACTGGAACACCAACATGTACTGGAACACCAGCATGTACTTGGAAACCAAGATGTATCCTGGGATACCAATATGTACTTGGAAACCAAGATGTATCCTGGGATACCAACATGTACTGGAACACCAACATGTACTGGAACACCAATATACACTGGAACACCAAGATGTAATGGAACACCAATATACACTGGAACACCAATATACACTGGAACACCAATATACACTGGAACACCAACATACACTGGAACACCAATATGTACTGGAACACCAATATACACTGGAACACCAATATACACTGGAACACCAATATGTACTGGAACACCAGCATGTACTTGGAAACCAAGATGTATCCTGGGATACCAACATGTGCAGCGTTTGAATGCACCATAAATACCCAGAGATGAAAGGTTTGCTCAAAACTGTTGCCAACATCTGCCAGCAAGTGACGGAATACACAGCCCTTGTTGTGAACCACATACTGAATACACAGCCCTTGTTGTGAACCACATACTGAATACACAGCCCTTGTTGTGAACCACATACTGAATACACAGCCCTTGTTGTGAACCACATACTGAATACACAGCCCTTGTTGTGAACCACATACTTTCCTAGAAGAAGACTCCCCTGTCAAGTCACATAACTGATGTCGGCAGCAAATCAAGCTAGCAGTTTAATTTGTGTACCACCAGTCTCAACCCTTTACAGCCATACGGACACACATCTAGTTCTGTTCATGTAATGTAATCTGTCTCTCAGGGTGCATTCCAAATGGCATCCTATTCCTATTGTTAGTGCACTACTGTTTTGATCATGGCCCGTAGGGCTCTACAGGGAATAGCTTGCCATTTGGGACTCATCCTCTGTCTCCTGGACACTATCTGGAGCTGGGAATCATGGTGGTCAGCTGTAGTTTAGACTTTCCCATTTACCTGCTTGTCTTGTATGGTTAGTGGCCTGTTTATCTGGTTCTGTAAACACGGATAATGGACCCATTAGCCTGCTGTTTCTGTGTGCGTCATTGCTGGTGGTCTTACAGTAATATATATTTGTTTTAAAGTAACCTTTATTTAACTTGGCAAGTCAGTTATGAACAAATTCTTATTTTACAGGGACGTCCTACCCCGGGCCAAACTCAGACGACTCTTGGCCAATAGTATGCTGCCCTATGGGACTCTCAATCACGTCCGGATGTGATACAGCCTGGAATCAAACTATAGGGACTATAGTGACACCTATTGTACTAAGATACAGTGCCTTAGACCACTGCGTTACTCAGGAGCCCTACCTTTCAGTTAGAGGTAGCTAGACAGACTGGTTAAGTCATGGCTAACGTGGAGAATTTTATGGTTATTATAAACATGTATGCTAGTGCTTGAATAATGACACAAACTGATTTATGGTAGGCTTGATGGATTTGCATTGACACTACTGTACTTACCTGATTTGCATAAGTATGAATCCATTATAGTTGACGAATGGGGACGTTTATGTGATCCAGTACACAGGACGTCGAGAGATGCCTTCGAATCCCTCCACTAGGGGCATCGGTGGGAGCTACTACCATAGAGTAGGCTTGGCTTTTGCTAGGGTATTGTGGACGGGGTAGGCTTGGTTTTGTTAGGGTATTGTGGACGGGGTAGGCTTGGGTTTTGCTAGGGTATTGTGGACGGGGTAGGCTTGGGTTTTGTTAGGGTATTGTGGACAGGGTAGGCTTGGGTTTTGTTAGGGTATTGTGGACGGGGTAGGCTTGGGTTTTGCTAGGGTATTGTGGACGGGGTAGGCTTGGGTTTTGCTAGGGTATTGTGGACGGGGTAGGCTTGGGTTTTGTTAGGGTATTGTGGACGGGGTAGGCTTGGGTTTTGCTAGGGTATTGTGGACGGGGTAGGCTTGGGTTTTGCTAGGGTATTGTGGACGGGGTAGGCTTGGGTTTTGCTAGGGTATTGTGGACGGGGTAGGCTTGGGTTTTGCTAGGGTATTGTGGACGGGGTAGGCCTGGGTTTTACTAGGGTATTGTGGACAGGGTAGGCTTGGGTTTTGCTAAGGTATTGTGGACGGGGTAGGCCTGGGTTTTACTAGGGTATTGTGGACGGGGTAGGCTTGGGTTTTGTTAGGGTATTGTGGACAGGGTAGGCATGGGTTTTGCTAGGGTATTGTGGACGGGGTAGGCTTGGGTTTTGTTAGGGTATTGTGGACAGGGTAGGCTTGGGTTTTGTTAGGGTATTGTGGACGGGGTCGGCTTGGGTTTTGTGGATGGGGTAGACTTGGGAATTGTGGATGGGGTAGGCTTGGGTTTTGTTAGGGTATTGTGGACAGGGTAGGCTTGGGTTTTGTTAGGGTATTGTGGACAGGGTAGGCTTGGGTTTTGCTAGGGTATTGTGGACAGGGTAGGCTTGGGTTTTGCTAGGGTATTGTGGACGGGGTAGGCTTGGGTTTTGTTAGGGTATTGTGGATGAGGATGGAGGATGTGCATAAGCCGCGGGCTCCGGCTCTAGCTGTCTCTCTCTCTTAAATTCTCTCTCTCCCCTTCTCTCCTATCCTCTCCCCTCCCCTCCCGTCTCCTCCCCTCCTGTCTCCTCACCTCTCCTCTCCTGTCCTCTCGTCTCTTCTCCTCCAGTCTCATCCTCCCGTCTCCTCTCCTCCCGTCTCCTCTCCTCTCCTCTCCTCTCCTCTCCTATCCCCTCCCCTCCCCTCCCCTCCCCTCCCCTCCCCTCTCCTCTCCTCTCCTCTCCTCTCCTCTCCTCTCCTCTCCTCTCCTCTCCTCTCCTCTCCTCTCCTATCCCTCCCCTCCCCTCCCCTCCCCTCTCCTCTCCTCTCCTCTCCTCTCCTCTCCTCTCCTCTCCTCTCCTCTCCTCTCCTCTCCTCTCCTCTCCTCTCCTCTCCTCTCCTCTCCTCTCCTCTCCTCTCCTCTCCTCTCCTCTCTATTCATCTAACCTTCTCTCCTAACCCTCCTTCTCTACACCAGTACTGCCAGTGGCCTTATATTATATACAGAGTGGATATCTTGTCACTGGTTCTCACTAAAGTACATTATTACATTGTAATTTCAAGATTGTCATTCCAAGTATTCATTCCAAGATGGCGTAGCAGTCAGACGTCTTTGTCTTCGTTTTGTCGTGTCCCGTGTATATATATTTTTAGATATTTTTTCTTCACATATATTTTTTTATATTTTTCTCAACCTCAACTTCAAAATACTCTCCTGCAATCCGCCTCACCCAATGAGGTATGGATCTGCTATTTTCTTTTGAACTTTTGAACTGGAACCCCGAACAGAAGCTAGTCAGCTAACTAGCTACTAGCTAGTAGTCAGCTAGCCACTGCTAGCGGTCATCAGCTAACCTTTAACCCGGACAACTCTTGCCAGTCCGCAGAGTGCGATTCAAACCAGAGCAAATCGAACTTATTTTTCTCCATATCTCCGGATTCCTACCGCAAGCTCTGAACCTTTTCACCTGGATCATCGCAGCTAGCTAACTGCCATCCGAGGGGCCACTCATGGCTAACTTCTCTGCCCCGAAGCAGAACCAATTAGCCTGGAGCTAGCCTTTGCTAGGCCCATCTCCCGGCTACCCGAAGAGGTCCATCAGCCCCTCCTTGGGCTACAATACCTATTTTGCCAATTGGCCTGGACCCCTTTTAATGCCGACATGGAGCCCCGCCGATCCATCACGACTGGACTACCGACGTAATCTGCCCGAGGGTTTTTTTCAACTGGCTCCTCCGTTGCGACTGCCCCCGAATGCCCATATGCTAGCCTGCCAGCCGCGGCCCGCTAGCTGTCTAGAGCAAATCGGACTGTTAGCTGAAGAGGCCCATCGGACAAATTCTTTGGCCACTATACCTATTTTGCCAATTGGCCTGGTTTACCACACGGAGCTCTGCTGATCCATCATGACTGGTCTGCCGACGTAACAGCACAAGGGGGCTACAACAGACTTCTCCGGCGCGACATCCCTCTGAGGCCCTTCTGCTTGCTTGCTTTCCCCGGCCCGCTAGCTGTCTGAATCGCCGTGTCTCCAGCTCGCCCAGCTACTCATTGGACCCCTATGATCACTCGGCTACTCATGCCTCTCCCTAATGTCAATATGCCTTGTCCATTGCTGTTTTGGTTAGGTATTATTGCCTTATTTCACTGTAGAACCTCTAGCCCTGCTCAATACGCCTTAGCTAACCCTTTAGTTCCACCTCCCACACATGCGGTGACCTCACTTGGTTTAAATGATGTTTCTAGAGACAATATCTCTCTCATTGTCACTCAATGCATAGGTTTACCTCCACTGTATTCACATCCTACCATACCCTTGTCTGTACATTATGCCTTGAATCTATTCTTCCGTGCCCAGAAACCTGCTCCTTTTACTCTCTGTTCCGAACGTACTAGACGACCAGATCTTCTTGTCTTTAGCCATACCCTTATCCTACTCCTCCTCTGCTCCTTTGTTTGATGTAGAGATTAATCCAGGCCCTGCCGTGCCTAGCTCCACTCCCATTCCCCAGACACTCTCATTTGTTGACTTCTGTAACCGTAAAAGCCTTGGTTTCATGCATGTTAACATTAGAAGCCTCCTCCCTAAATGTGTTTAATTCACTGCTTTAGCACACTCTGACAACCCGGATGTCCTAGCTGTGTCTGAATCCTGGCTTAGGAAGACCACCAAAAACCCTGAAATGTCCTTCCCTAACTATAACAATTTCCGACAAGATAGATCTACCAAAGGGGGAGGAGTTGCAATCTACTGCAGAGATAGCCTGCAGAGTTCTGTCATACTATCCAAGTCTGTGCCCAAACAATTTGAGCTTGTACTTTTAAAAATCCACCTTTCCAGAAACAAGTCTCTCACCATTGCCGCTTGCTATAGACCACCTTCTGCCCCCAGCTGTGTTCTGGACACCATATGTGAAGTGATTGCCCCGCATCTATCTTCAGAGCTCGTGCTGTTAGGTGACCTAAACTGTGACATGCTTAACACCCCGGCCATCCTACAATCTGAGCTTGATGCCCTCAATCTCACACAAATTATCAATGAACCTACCAGGTACAACCCAAAATCTGTAAACACGGGCACCCTCATAGATATCATCCTAACCAACCTGCCCTCAAAATACACCTCTGCTGTCTTCAACCAGGATCTCAGCGATAACTGCCTCATTGCCTGTGTCCGTAATGGGTCTGCGGTCAAACGACCACCCCTCATCACTGTCAAATGTTCCCTAAAACAGTTCAGCGAGCAGGCCTTTCTAATTGACCTTGCATGGGTATCCTGGAAGGATATTGACCTCATTCCATCAGTAGAGGATGCCTGGTTATTCTTTAAAAGTGCTTTCTTCACCATCTTAAATAAGCATGCCCCATTCAAAAAAATGTAGAACCAGGAACAGATATAGTCCTTGGTTCACTCCAGACCTGACTGCCCTTGACCAGCACAAAAACATCCTGTGGCATACTGCATTAGCATTGAGTAGCCCCCGCGATATGCAACTTTTCAGGGTAGTTTGGAACCAATATACACAGGCAGTTAGGAAAGCTAAGGCTAGCTTTTTCAAACAGAAATGTGCATCCTGTTGCACAAACTCCAAAAAGTTCTGGGACACTGTAAAGTCCATGGAGGATAAGATCACCTCCTCCCAGCTGCCCACTGCACTGAGGCTAGGAAACACTGTCACCACAGATAAATCCACAATAATTGAACATTTCAATAAGCATTTTTCTATGGCTGGCCATGCTTTCCACCAGGCTACCCCTATCCCGGTCAACAGCACTGCACCCCCCCACAGCAACTTTCCCAAGCCTTCCCCATTTCTCCTTCACCCAAATCCAGATAGCTGATGTTCTGAAAGAGCTGCGAAATGTGGACCCCTACAAATTAGCCTGGCTAGGCAATCTGGACCCTCTCTTTCTAAAATGATCTGCCGAAATTGTTGCAACCCCTATTACTAGCCTGTTCAACCGCTCTTTCGTATCGTCTGAGATGCCCAATGATTGGAAAGCTGCCGCGGTCATCCCCCTCTTCAACGGGGGAGACACTCTAGACCCAAAGTTCTACAGACCTATATATATCCTATCCTGCCTTTCTAAGGTCTTCGAAAGCCAAGTTAACAAACAGATCACCGACCAATTCGAATTCCACTATACCTTCTCCGCTATGCAATCTGGTTTCCGAGCTGGTCATGGCGCAGCTGGCACACCTCAGCCGCGCTCAAGGTCCTAAACGATGTCATAACCGCCATCGATAAGAGACAATGCTGTGCAGCTGTATTCATCGACCTGGCCAAGGTTTTCGACTCTGTCAATCACCACATTCTTATCGGCAGACTCAACAGCCTTGGTTTCTCAAATGACTGCCTTGCCTGGTTCACGAACTACTTCTCTGACAGTGTTCAGTGTGTCAAATCGGAGGGCCTGTTGTCCTGACCACTGGCAGTCTCTGTGGGGGTGCCACAGGGTTCAATTCTCGGGCCGACTCTTTTCTCTGTATACATCAATGATGTCGCTGTTGCTGCTGGTGATTCTCTGATCCACCTCTGTGCAGACGACACCATTCTGTATACTTATGGCCCTTCTTTGGACACTGTGTTAATTAACCTCCAGACGAGCTTCAATGCCATACAACTCTCCTTCCGTGGCTTCCAACTGCTCTTGAATGCAAGTAAAACTAAATGCATGCTCTTCAACCGATCGCTGCCCACACCTGCCCGCCCTTCCAGCATCACTACTCTGGACTGTTCTGACTTAGAATATGGTACAACTACAAATACCTAGGTGTCTGGCTAGACTGTAAACTCTCCTTCCAGACTCACATAAAGCATCTCCAATCCAAAATTCAATCTAGAATCGGCTTCCTATTTCACAACAAAGCATCCTTCACTCATGCTGCCAAACTGACTATCCTACCGATCCTCGACTTCAGCAATGTCATTTACAAAATAGCCTCCAACACTCTACTCAGAAAATTGGATGCAGTCTATCACAGTGCCATCCGTTTTGTCACCAAAGCCCCATATACGACCCACCACTGCGACCTGTATGCTCTTGTTGGGTTGCCCTCACTTCATATTTGTTGCCAATCCCACTGGCTCCAGGTCATCTATAAGTATTTGCTAGGTAAAGCCCCACCTTATCTCAGCTCACTGCTCACCATAGCAGCACCCACCCGTAGCATGCCCTCCAGCAGGTATATTTCACTGGTCACCCCCAAAGCCAGTTCCTCCTTTGGCCGCCTTTCCTTCCAGTTCTCTGCTGCCAATGACTGGAACGAACTGCAAAAATCATTGAAGCTGGAGGCTCATATCTCCCTCACTAACTTTAAAGCAGCTCACAGATCACTGCACCTGTACATAGCCCATCTGTAAAAAGCCCATCCAACCACCTCATCCCCATACTGTTATTTATTATTTATTTATTTTCCTTTGCACCCCAGTATCTCTACTTGCACACTCATCTTCTGCACATCTATCACTCCAGCGTTTAATTGCTATATTGTAATTATCTTGCCAATGTGGCCTATTTATTGCCTTATCTCCCTTATTCTACCTCATTTGCACAGACTGTATGTATACTTTTTCTATTGTATTATTGACTGTATGTTTTGTTTATTCCATGTGTAACTCTGTGTTGTTGTTTGTGTCGCACTGCTTTGCTTTATCTTGTCCAGGTCACAGTTGTAAATGAGAACTTGTTCTCAACTGGCCTACCTGGTTAAATAAGACCAATATGTCCAGAAACCTCTGAATCATATTCTGTTAATATGGCCTGATTGTCATAGAGAAACACACTGCCTTTAACCTTACTAATGTATATAATGAGGTCATCCACGAGTCGCCTCTTAGACAGAAACCTCTGAATCATATTCTGTCCATATGGCCCGATTGTCATAGAGAAACACACTGCCTTTAACCTTACTAATGTATATAATGAGGTCATCCACGAGTCGCCTCTTAGACAGAAACCTCTGAATCATATTGAGGTTTCATTGCTATGTTGGCATCCTTGTCTTTGTTTGTATGCAAGGTACAGTGTGACAGTCCACATTATATTTGAAGGCAGCCTGTTCTATCTTCATCAATATAGTATTTGTTTGGTTTTGGTATTCAACCGTGATTTTTTGGGGGGGACTGTGATTGTCGACCAATGAGAGCGTTGTTTCTGTGACCATGTTGATTTGATGTATTAGACATTGGAGAGAAAGGTTCGCAAGGCTGGCCTCATCGTGATGACATTTCAACCCCTATCTAATCAACGTATAATTGGGTTGGATCTAACGTGATGTGATTATATTTGTGATTTTAGATTGACTCAAAGAGAAGGAGGAACATATTCACACTAAGACTAAGAGATTTAACATCAATTCCTCAAATCCAGCACTGGAATTAAATGTTTCAAAACGCACGGAGAACAATATCAGATCACAGCAAGTAAAAAACGGAAAGGAATTAAAAGTACTGATGTGGTATAGCATGTTGAGGGACAGAGGAAGAGACATTAAGTCTTAGTTCTAAGTGGCTGTAGAGTGGTATAGCATGTTGAGGGACAGAGGAAGAGACATTAAGTCTTAGTTCTAACTGGCTGTAGAGTGGTATAGCATGCTGAGGGACAGAGGTAGTGTAATAGCTGTAGTAATGTAGTGTAGTCTGGTTACATCTAGACTGGATGGTTGTAGTAATGTGGTGTAGTCTGGTTACATCTAGACTGGATGGTTGTAGTAATGTGGTGTAGTCTGGTTACATCTAGACTGGATGGTTGTAGTAATGTAGTGTAGTCTGGTTACATCTAGACTGGATGGTTGTAGTAATGTGGTGTAGTCTGGTACATCTAGACTGGATGGCTGTAGTAATGTGGTGTAGTCTGGTTACATCTAGACTGGATGGCTGTAGTAATGTGGTGTAGTCTGGTTACATCTAGACTGGATGGTTGTAGTAATGTGCTGTAGTCTGGTTACATCTAGACTGGATGGTTGTAGTAATGTGGTGTAGTCTGGTTACATCTAGACTAGATGGCTGGAGTAATGTAGTGTAGTCTGGTTACATCTAGACTGGATGGTTGTAGATTGCTGTAGTAATGTGGTGTAGATTGTTGGAGCAGAGGAACATACAGTGCCTTGCAAAAATATTCATCCCTCTTGGAGTTTTTCCTATTTTGTTGCATTGCAACCTGTAATTTAAGTAGATTTTATTTGGATCCCACAGAGCACAATTAACTCCATTATTACAAAATGAGAGGGCTTGCCACCACAGCTCACGGACCAGGCAAGGAGGGCATTAATCAAAGAAGCAACAAAAAGACCAAAGATAACCCTGAAGGAGCTGCAAAGCTCCACAGGAGAGATTGGAGTATCTGTCCATAGGACCACTTTAAGCAGTACACTCCACAGAGCTGGGCTTTATGGAAGAGTGGCCAGAAAAAAAAGCCAATGCTTACAGAAAGAAACTATCAAACACATTTGGTTTTCGCCAAAATGCATGTGGAAGACTCCCCAAACATATGGAAGAAGGTACTCTGGTCAGGTGAGACTAACATTTAGCTTTTTGGCCATCAAGGAAAATGCTAAGTCTGGCACAAACCCAACACCTCTCATCACCCCGGGAAGACCATCCCCACAGTGAAGCATGGTGGTGGCAGCATCATGTTGTGGGGATGTTTTTCATCAGTCAGGGACTGAGAAACTGGTCAGAATTGAAGGAATGATGGATGACGCTAAATACAGAGATATTCTTGAGGGAAACCTATTTCAGTCTTCCAGAGATTTGAGACTGGGACGGAGGTTCACTTTCCAGCAGGACAATCACCCTAAGCATACTGCTAAAGCAGCACTCGAGTGGTTTAAGGGGAAAAATTTAAATGTCTTGGAATGCCCTAGTCAAAGCCCAGACCTTAATCCAATTGGAATCTGTTGTTTGACTTAAAGATCGCTGTACACCAACGGAACCCATCCGACTTGAAGGAGCTGGAGCAGTTTTGCCTTGAATAATGGGCAAAACTCCCAGGGGCTAGATGTGCCAAGCTTGTAAAGACATACCCTAAGAGACTTGCAGCTGTAATTTCTGCAAAAGGTGGCTCTACAAAGTACTGACTTTGGGAAGGATGAATAGTTAGGCACGCTCAAGTTTTCAGTTTTTTTTGTCTTTTTTCTTGTTTGTTTCACAATAAAAACTATTTTGCATCTTCAAAGTGGTAGGCATGTTACGTAAATCAAATGATACAAACCCCCCCAAAATCTATTTTAATTCCAGTCAGTCAGTCAGTCAGTCAGTCAGTCAGTCAGTCAGTCAGTCAGTCAGTCAGTCAGTCAGTCAGTCAGTCAGTCAGTCAGTCAGTCAGTCAGTCAGTCTGTCTGTCTGTCTGTCTGTCTGTCTGTCTGTCTGTCTGTCTGTCTGTCTGTCTGTCTGTCTGTCTGTCTGTCTGTCTGTCTGTCTGTCTGTCTGTCTGTCACTCTGTTTCTTTATCTCTCTCTCTCTCTGTCTCTCTCTTTCTCTCTCTGTTGCCTTCTGATAAAATCATTCAGTCTTCTTTGGAGTGATCTTTTTCAATAATTCAACGGCCCTTGCATAATCAGTGGGTGGTATCTGAGGAAGAAACATCCCATCCGCTCTTGTATGTTCCTGATTATCCTGCAACCAGCCACACTCCACCAGACCTGGCTACAAGCACCATTTCAAATATTTTCAAATGCTTTTATCTGCTCTTGATTGAGGTTGCATGGGAAAGGTGAACCAATAGAATATAACCCACGCATCTGGAACCAATAGACGTCCCAAAATCCTCATGACCCCGCCCGTCTGGAACCAATAGAACAGTCCCAAATCATCATAACCCAACCCATCTAGAACCAATAAAACAGTCCCAAATCATCATAACCCAACCCATCTAGAACCAAAATAACAGTCCCAAATCATCATAACCCAACCCATATGGAACCAATAAAACAGTCCCAAATCATCATAACCCAACCCATCTAGAACCAATAGAACAGTCCCAAATCATCATAACCCAACCCATATGGAACCTATAGAACGGTCTCAAATCCTCAAAACCCCGCCCATCTGGCACCCCAGGTTAGGCTAGAAGATTTTTAATAGTATTTTAACCCAGGTCTGCAACAAACCCATCCCTGATCAAAACCTCTGCAACAATCAGCACTGCTATTGTAGCTTGCTGCCCCATCATAACCACAAATAGCCCAATCACATACCTGCTGCCCTATCATAACCACGACTAGCCCAATCACATACCTGCTGCCCTATCATAACCACGAAAAGACCAATTACATACCTGGTGCCCGATCATAACCATAAATATCTCAATAACATACAGTACCTGGTGCCCGATCATAACCACGATTAGCCCAATCACATACCTGGTGCCCGATCATAACCACGAAAAGACCAATTACATACCTGGTGCCCGATCATAACCATAAATATCTCAATAACATACAGTACCTGGTGCCCGATCATAACCACGATTAGCCCAATCACATACCTGCTCCCCGATCATAACCACGACTAGCCCAATCACATACCTGCTGCCCGATCATAACCACGACTAGCCCAATCACATACCTGCTGCCCGATCATAACCACGACTAGCCCAATCACATACCTGCTGCCCGATCATAACCACGACTAGCCCAATCACATACCTGCTGCCCGATCATAACCACGACTAGCCCAATCACATACCTGCTGCCCGATCATAACCACGACTAGCCCAATCACATACCTGCTGCCCGATCATAACCACGACTAGCCCAATCACATACCTGCTGCCCGATCATAACCACGACTAGCCCAATCACATACCTGCTGCCCGATCATAACCACGACTAGCCCAATCACATACCTGCTCCCCGATCATAACCACGACTAGCCCAATCACATACCTGCTGCCCGATCATAACCACGACTAGCCCAATCACATACCTGCTGCCCGATCATAACCACGACTAGCCCAATCACATACCTGCTGCCCGATCATAACCACGACTAGCCCAATCACAAAGCTGGTGAAATATTAATTCAGTACAATGCTATCGCAGTATGTGATTGTTGAAAAAATTATTTTAACAGTCAGGTAATGATGCACCAGAAATCTATATTAGACAAAGTTATTATTGTTTGTGCTTGTTGCAAAACTATGTAATGTTACATCCTTTATTCTTACTTTGAACGCATCATGTTTATTTTGACAAGTTGGGAGTTTTTTCAGGATATGTTGGTCTTAAATGTTCTTGCTATAGGGACTGGACCAAATTCGAAACCATGCCGACGGGCCGACCACACCCACTGCCATCATCACCTAAGCCCTTTTTTGATGCAGAGAAAACCCTGAAACTTAGATTATTTTTAATTTATATGCACAGTGGAGGTTGGTAGTTATAACATATTGGAAAAGGTAATGCTGTACACTGTCTAGGTCATGTTGTACACTATTTAGGTAATGTTGTACACTGTCTAGGTCATGTTGTACACTGTTTAGGTCATGTTGTACACTGTTTAGGTCATGTCCTACACTGTCTAGGTCATGTTGTAACTTTTTAGGTAATGTCGTACACTGTCTAGGTCATGTTGTACACTATTTAGGTAATGTTGTACACTGTCTAGGTCATGTTGTACACTATTTAGGTAATGTCGTACACTGTCTAGGTCATGTCGTACACTGTAATACACTGTTGTGGATGTTGATGATAATATATTTGAGAACCAAAAAAAACAGTATTCTATAGAAACCATCATGCACAGAGGCAGCTATATGACAGATAGAAGCACATGGGATTTGAATTGAATCCTATACATTGATTATATCTCCAGCACAAGGGAAGACCTCTCAATGCACTGCTGCACAAACCGAGAGACACTGACCTCCATGTGTTTGAAAGAGCAGGCTGAGAAAGAAAGACATGGAGAGGGGGAGAGAGTGAGAGACAGTGAGAGACAGTGAGAGAGAAGGAGAGACAGTGAGAGACAGTGAGAGAGAAGGAGAGACAGTGAGAGACAGTGAGAGAGAAGGAGAGACAGTGAGAGACAGTGAGAGAGAAGGAGAGACAGTGAGATACAGTGAGAGAGAAGGAGAGGCAGTGAGAGACAGTGAGAGACAGTGAGAGAGAAGGAGAGACAGTGAGAGACAGTGAGAGAGAAGGAAAGACAGTGAGATACAGTGAGCGAGAAGGAGAGGCAGTGAGAGACAGTGAGAGACAGTGAGAGAGAAGGAGAGACAGTGAGAGACAGTGAGAGAGAAGGAGAGACAGTGAGAGAAAGGGAGAGACAGTGATAGACAGTGAGAGAGAAGGAGAGACAGTGAGATACAGTGAGAGAGAAGGAGAGACAGTGAGAGACAGTGATAGAGAAGGAGAGAGAAGGAGAGACAGTGAGAGACAGTGAGAGAGAAGGAGAGACAGTGAGATACAGTGAGAGAGAAGGAGAGACAGGGAGATACAGTGAGAGAGAGGGAGAGACTGTGAGATACAGTGAGAGAGAAGGAGAGACAGTGAGAGACAGTGAGAGACAGTGAGAGAGAAGGAAAGACAGTGATAGACAGTGAGAGAGAAGGAGAGACAGTGAGATACAGTGATAGAAAAGGAGAGACAGTGAGAGAGAAAGAGAGACAGTGAGAGAGAATGAGAGAGAAAGAGAGACAGTGAGAGACAGTGAGATAGAAGGAGAGACAGTGAGACAGAAGGAGAGAGAAGTAGAGACTGTGAGAGACAGTGAGAGAGAAAGAGAAACAGTGAGATACAGTGAGAGAGAAGGAGAGACAGTGAGAGACAGTGAGAGAGCAGGAGAGACAGTGAGATACAGTGAGAGAGAAAGAGAGACTGTGAGAGACAGTGAGAGAGAAGGAGAGACAGTGAGAGACAGTGAGAGAGAAGGAGAGACAGTGAGATACAGTGAGAGAGAAGGAGAGACAGTGAGATACAGTGAGAGAGAAGGAGAGTCAGTGAGAGAGAGGAGAGACAGTGAGGTACAGTGAGAGAGAAGGAGAGACAGTGAGATGCAGTGAGAAAGAAGGAGAGTCAGTGAGAGAGAGGAGAGACAGTGAGATACAGTGAGAGAGAAGGAGAGACAGTGAGATGCAGTGAGAAAGAAGGAGAGACAGTGAGAGAGAAGGAGAGACAGTGAGAGACAGTGAGAGAGAAGGAGAGACATCGAGAGAGAGTGAGAGAGAAGGAGAGAGTGAGACAGTGAGAGAGAAGGAGAGACAGTGAGAGAGAAGGAGAGAGAAGGATAGACAGTGAGAGAGAAGGAGAGACAGTGAGAGAGAAGGAGAGACGGTGAGAGACAGTAAAGGAGAAGGAGAGACAGTGAGAGAGAAGGAGAGAGAGGAGAGACAGTGAGAGAGAAGGAGAGACAGTGAGAGGGAGGAGAGAGAGGAGAGACAGCGAGAGAGAAGGAGAGACAGTCAGAGCCAGTAAAGGAGAAGGAGAGACAGTGAGAGAGAAGGAGAGAGAAGGAGAGACAGTGAGAGATAGTAAAGGAGAGGAGAGACAGTGAGAGAGAAGGAGAGAGAGGAGAGACAATGAGAGAGAAGGAGAGACAGTCAGAGCCAGTAAAGGAGAAGGAGAGACAGTGAGAGGGAAGGAGAAAGAAGGAGAGACAGTGAAAGAGAAGGGGAGACAGTGAGATACAGTGAGAGAGAAGGAGAGACAGTGAGAGAGAAGGAGAGACAGTGAGATACAGTGAGAGAGAAGGAGAGACAGTGAAAGAGAAGGAGAGAGAAGGAGAGACAGTGAGAGAGAAGGAGAGACAGTGAGATACAGTGAGAGAGAAGTAGAGACATTGAAAGAGAAGGAGAGAGAAGGAGAGACAGTGAGAGAGAAGGAGAGACAGTGAAATACAGTGAGAGAGAATGGGAGACAGTCAGAGCCAGTAAAGGAGAAGGAGAGACAGTGAGAGAGAAGCAGAGACAGTGAGATACAGTGAGAGAGAAGGAGAGACAGTGAGAGAGAAGGAGAGACAGTGAGAGACAGTGAGAGAGAAGGAGAGACAGTGAGATACAGTGAGAGAGAGGGAGAGACAGTGAGATACAGTGAGAGAGAAGGAGAGAAAGTGAGAGAGAAGGAGAGACAGTGAGAGACAGTGAGAGAGAAGGAGAGACAGTGAGAGAGAGTGAGAGAGAAGGAGAGACAGTGAGAGCGAGGGAGAGACAGTGAGATACAGTGAGAGAGAAGGAGAGACAGTGAGAGAGAGTGAGAGAGAGAGAAAGAGAGAGTGAGAGACAGTGAGAGAAAAGGAGAGACAGTGAGAGAGAAGGAGAGACAGTGAGAGAGAAGGAGAGTGAAGGAGAGACAGTGAGAGAGAAGGAGAGACAGTGAGATACAGTGAGAGAGAAGGAGAGACAGTGAGAGAGAAGGAGAGACAGTGAGAGAGAAGGAGGGACAGGGCAATACAGTGAGAGAGAAGGAGAGACAGTGAGATACAGTGAGAGAGAAGGAGAGACAGTGAGAGAGAAGGAGAGACAGTGAGAGACAGTGAGAGAGGAGGAGAGACAGTGAGATACAGTGAGAGAGAAGGAGAGACAGTGAGATACAGTGAGAGAGAGGGAGAGACAGTGAGATACAGTGAGAGAGAAGGAGAGACAGGGAGATACAGTGAGAGAGAAGGAGAGACAGTGAGATACAGTGAGAGAGAAGGAGAGACAGTGATAGACAGTGAGAGAGAAGGAGAGACAGTGAGATACAGTGATAGAGAAGGAGAGACAGTGAGAGAGAAGGAGAGACAGTGAGAGAGAATGAGAGAGAAGGATAGACAGTGAGAGACAGTGAGATAGAAGGAGAGACAGTGAGACAGAAGGAGAGAGAAGTAGAGACTGTGAGAGACAGTGAGAGAGAAAGAGAAACAGTGAGATACAGTGAGAGACAAGGAGAGACAGTGAGATACAGTGAGAGAGAAGGAGAGACAGTGAGATGCAGTGAGAGAGAAGGAGAGACAGTGAGAGAGAAGGAGAGACAGTGGGAGACAGTGAGAGAGAAGGAGAGACAGTGAGAGAGAAGGAGAGAGTGAGACAGTGAGAGAGAAGGAGAGACAGTGAGAGAGAAAGAGAGACAGTGAGAGAGAAGGAGAGACTGTGAGAGAATGAGAGACAGTGAGAGAGAAGGAGAGACGGTGAGAGACAGTAAAGGAGAAGGAGAGACAGTGAGAGAGAAGGAGAGAGAGGAGAGACAGTGAGAGAGAAGGAGAGACAGTGAGAAAGAAGGAGAGAGAGGAGAGACAGCGAGAGAGAAGGAGAGACAGTCAGAGCCAGTAAAGGAGAAGGAGAGACAGTGAGAGAGAAGGAGAGAGAAGGAGAGACAGTGAGAGATAGTAAATGAGAAGGAGAGACAGTGAGAGAGAAGGAGAGAGAGGAGAGACAGTGAGAGAGAAGGAGAGACAGTCAGAGCCAGTAAAGGAGAAGGAGAGACAGTGAGAGGGAAGGAGAGAGAAGGAGAGACAGTGAAAGAGAAGGGGAGACAGTGAGATACAGTGAGAGAGAAGGAGAGACAGTGAGAGAGAAGGAGAGACAGTGAGAGAGAAGGAGAGACAGTGAGAGACAGTAAAGGAGAAGGAGATACAGTGAGAGGGAAGGAGAGAGAGGAGAGACAGTGAGAGAGAAGGAGAGACAGTCAGAGCCAGTAAAGGAGAAGGAGAGACTGTAAAAGAGAGGAGAGAGAAGGAGAGACAGTGAGAGATAGTAAAGGAGAAGGAGAGACAGTGAGAGAGAAGGAGAGAGAGGAGAGACAGTGAGAGAGAAGGGGAGACAGTGAGATACAGTGAGAGAGAAGGAGAGACAGTGAGAGAGAAGAAGAGACAGTGAGAGACAGTGAGAGAGAAGGAGAGACAGTGAGAGAGAAGGAGAGACAGTGAGAGAGAAGGAGAGACAGTGAGATACAGTGAGAGAGAAGGAGAGACAGTGAAAGAGAAGGAGAGAGAAGGAGAGACAGTGTGAGAGAAGGAGAGACAGTGAGATACAGTGAGAGAGAAGGAGAGACAGTGAAAGAGGAGAGAGAAGGAGAGACAGTGAGAGAGAAGGAGAGACAGTGAGAGACAGTGAGAGAGGAGGATAGACAGTGAGATACAGTGAGAGAGAAGGAGAGACAGTGAGATACAGTGAGAGAGAGGGAGAGACAGTGAGATACAGTGAGAGAGAAGGAGAGACAGGGAGATACAATGAGAGAGAAGGAGAGACAGTGAGATACAGTGAGAGAGAAGGAGAGACAGTGAGAGACAGTGCGAGACAGTGAGAGAGAAGGAGAGACAGTGATAGACAGTGAGAGAGAAGGAGAGACAGTGAGATACAGTGATAGAGAAGGAGAGACAGTGAGAGAGAAGGAGAGACAGTGAGAGAGAATGAGAGAGAAGGAGAGACAGTGAGAGACAGTGAGATAGAAGGAGAGACAGTGAGACAAAAGGAGAGAGAAGTAGAGACTGTGAGAGACAGTGAGAGAGAAAGAGAAACAGTGAGATACAGTGAGAGACAAGGAGAGACAGTGAGAGACAGTGAGAGAGAAGGAGAGACAGTGAGATACAGTGAGAGAGAAGGAGAGACAGTGAGATACAGTGAGAGAGTAGGAGAGACAGTGAGAGAGATGAGAGACAGTGAGATACAGTGAGAGAGAAGGAGAGACAGTGAGATGCAGTGAGAGAGAAGGAGAGACAGTGAGAGACAGTGAGAGAGAAGGAGAGACGGTGAGAGAGAAGGAGAGAGTGAGACAGTGAGAGAGAAGGAGAGACAGTGAGAGAGAAGGAGAGACAGTGAGAGAGAAGGAGAGACAGTGAGAGAGAAGGAGAGACAGTGAGAGAGAAGGAGAGACGGTGAGAGACAGTAAAGGAGAAGGAGAGACAGTGAGAGAGAAGGAGAGAGAGGAGAGACAGTGAGAGAGAAGGAGAGACAGTGAGAAAGAAGGAGAGAGAGGAGAGACAGCGAGAGAGAAGGAGAGACAGTCAGAGCCAGTAAAGGAGAAGGAGAGACAGTGAGAGAGAAGGAGAGAGAAGGAGAGACAGTGAGAGATAGTAAAGGAGAAGGAGAGACAGTGAGAGAGAAGGAGAGAGAGGAGAGACAGTGAGAGAGAAGGAGAGACAGTCAGAACCAGTAAAGGAGAAGGAGAGACAGTGAGAGGGAAGGAGAGAGAAGGAGAGACAGTGAAAGAGAAGGGGAGACAGTGAGATACAGTGAGAGAGAAGGAGAGACAGTGAGAGAGAAGGAGAGACAGTGAGAGAGAAGGAGAGACAGTGAGAGACAGTAAAGGAGAAGGAGATACAGTGAGAGGGAAGGAGAGAGAGGAGAGACAGTGAGAGAGAAGGAGAGACAGTCAGAGCCAGTAAAGGAGAAGGAGAGACTGTGAGAGAGAGGAGAGAGAAGGAGAGACAGTGAGAGATAGTAAAGGAGAAGGAGAGACAGTGAGAGAGAAGGAGAGAGAGGAGAGACAGTGAGAGAGAAGGGGAGACAGTGAGATACAGTGAGAGAGAAGGAGAGACAGTGAGAGAGAAGAAGAGACAGTGAGAGACAGTGAGAGAGAAGGAGAGACAGTGAGATACAGTGAGAGAGAAGGAGAGACAGTGAGATACAGTGAGAGAGAAGGAGAGACAGTGAAAGAGAAGGAGAGAGAAGGAGAGACAGTGAGAGAGAAGGAGAGACAGTGAGATACAGTGAGAGAGAAGGAGAGACAGTGAAAGAGGAGAGAGAAGGAGAGACAGTGAGAGAGAAGGAGAGACAGTGAAATACAGTGAGAGAGAAGGAGAGACAGTGAGAGAGAAGGAGAGACAGTGAGAGACAGTGAGAGAGAAGGAGAGACAGTGAGATACAGTGAGAGAGAAGGAGAGACAGTGAGATACAGTGAGAGAGAAGGAGAGACAGTGAGATACAGTGAGAGAGAAGGAGAGACAGTGAGAGAGAAGGAGAGACAGTGAGAGACAGTGAGAGAGAAGGAGAGACAGTGAGAGAGAAGGAGAGACAGTGAGATACAGTGAGAGAGAAGGAGAGACAGTGAGATACAGTGAGAGAGAAGGAGAGACAGTGAGAGAGAAGGAGAGACAGTGAGAGACAGTGAGAGAGAAGGAGAGACAGTGAGAGAGAGTGAGAGAGAGGGGGGGTGAGAGACAGTGAGAGAGAGGGAGAGACAGTGAGAGAGAAGGAGAGACAGTGAGAGAGAAGGAGAGAGTGAGATACAGTGAGAGAGAAGGAGAGACAGTGAGATACAGTGAGAGAGAAGGAGAGACAGTGAGATACAGTGAGAGAGAAGGAGAGACAGTGAGAGAGAAGGAGAGACAGTGAGAGACAGTGAGAGAGAGAGAGTGAGAGAGAAGGGGAGACAGTGAGAGAGAAGGAGATACAGTGAGATACAGTGAGAGAGAAGGAGAGACAGTGAGAGAGAAGGAGAGACAGTGAGAGACAGTGAGAGAGAAGGAGAGACAGTGAGATACAGTGAGAGAGAAGGAGAGACAGTGAGAGAGAAGGAGAGACAGGGAGAGACAGTGAGAGAGAAGGAGAGACAGTGAGAGATAAGGAGAGAGAAGGAGAGACAGTGAGAGAGAAGGATAGACAGTGAGAGAGACTGTGAGAGACAGTGAGAGAGAGTGAGAGAGAAGGAGAGACAGTGAGAGAGAAGGAGAGACAGTGAGATACAGTGAGAGAGAAGGAGAGACAGTGAGATACAGTGAGAGAGAAGGAGAGACAGTGAGAGAGAAGGAGAGACAGTGAGAGACAGTGAGAGAGAAGGAGAGACAGTGAGAGAGAGTGAGAGAGAGGGGGGGTGAGAGACAGTGAGAGAGAGGGAGAGACAGTGAGAGAGAAGGAGAGACAGTGAGAGAGAAGGAGAGAGTGAGATACAGTGAGAGAGAAGGAGAGACAGTGAGATACAGTGAGAGAGAAGGAGAGACAGTGAGATACAGTGAGAGAGAAGGAGAGACAGTGAGAGAGAAGGAGAGACAGTGAGAGACAGTGAGAGAGAGAGAGTGAGAGAGAAGGGGAGACAGTGAGAGAGAAGGAGATACAGTGAGATACAGTGAGAGAGAAGGAGAGACAGTGAGAGAGAAGGAGAGACAGTGAGAGACAGTGAGAGAGAAGGAGAGACAGTGAGATACAGTGAGAGAGAAGGAGAGACAGTGAGAGAGAAGGAGAGACAGGGAGAGACAGTGAGAGAGAAGGAGAGACAGTGAGAGATAAGGAGAGAGAAGGAGAGACAGTGAGAGAGAAGGATAGACAGTGAGATACAGTGAGAGAGAAGGAGAGACAGTGAGATACAGTGAGAGAGAAGGAGAGACAGTGAGAGAGAGGAGAGACAGTGCGATACAGTGAGAGAGAAGGAGAGACAGTGAGATACAGTGAGAGAGAAGGAGAGACAGTGAGAGAGAAGGAGAGACAGTGAGAGACAGTGAGACAGAAGGAGAGACAGTGAGATACAGTGAGAGAGAAGGAGAGACAGTGAGATACAGTGAGAGAGAAGGAGAGACAGGGAGATACAGTGAGAGAGAAGGAGAGACAGTGAGAGAGAAGGAGAGACAGGGAGATACAGTGAGAGAGAAGGAGAGACAGTGAGATACAGTGAGAGAGGAGGAGAGACAGTGAAAGAGAAGGAGAGAGAAGGAGAGACAGTGAGAGAGAAGGAGAGACAGTGAGATACAGTGAGAGAGAAGGAGAGACAGTGAAAGAGGAGAGAGAAGGAGAGACAGTGAGAGAGAAGGAGAGACAGTGAAATACAGTGAGAGAGAAGGAGAGACAGTGAGAGAGAAGGAGAGACAGTGAGAGACAGTGAGAGAGAAGGAGAGACAGTGAGATACAGTGAGAGAGAAGGAGAGACAGTGAGATACAGTGAGAGAGAAGGAGAGACAGTGAGAGAGAAGGAGAGACAGTGAGAGACAGTGAGAGAGACTGTGAGAGACAGTGAGAGAGAGTGAGAGAGAAGGAGAGACAGTGAGAGAGAAGGAGAGACAGTGAGATACAGTGAGAGAGAAGGAGAGACAGTGAGATACAGTGAGAGAGAAGGAGAGACAGTGAGAGAGAAGGAGAGACAGTGAGAGACAGTGAGAGAGAAGGAGAGACAGTGAGAGAGAGTGAGAGAGAGGGGGGGTGAGAGACAGTGAGAGAGAGGGAGAGACAGTGAGAGAGAAGGAGAGACAGTGAGAGAGAAGGAGAGAGTGAGATACAGTGAGAGAGAAGGAGAGACAGTGAGATACAGTGTGAGAGAAGGAGAGAGAGTGAGATACAGTGAGAGAGAAGGAGAGACAGTGAGAGAGAAGGAGAGACAGTGAGAGAGAAGGAGAGAGTGAGATACAGTGAGAGAGAAGGAGAGACAGTGAGATACAGTGAGAGAGAAGGAGAGACAGTGAGATACAGTGAGAGAGAAGGAGAGACAGTGAGAGAGAAGGAGAGACAGTGAGAGACAGTGAGCGAGAGAGAGTGAGAGAGAAGGGGAGACAGTGAGAGAGAAGGAGATACAGTGAGATACAGTGAGAGAGAAGGAGAGACAGTGAGAGAGAAGGAGAGACAGTGAGAGACAGTGAGAGAGAAGGAGAGACAGTGAGATACAGTGAGAGAGAAGGAGAGACAGTGAGAGAGAAGGAGAGACAGGGAGAGACAGTGAGAGAGAAGGAGAGACAGTGAGAGATAAGGAGAGAGAAGGAGAGACAGTGAGAGAGAAGGAGAGACAGTGAGAGAGAAGGAGAGAGTGAGATACAGTGAGAGAGAAGGAGAGACAGTGAGATACAGTGAGAGAGAAGGAGAGACAGTGAGATACAGTGAGAGAGAAGGAGAGACAGTGAGAGAGAAGGAGAGACAGTGAGAGACAGTGAGAGAGAGAGAGTGAGAGAGAAGGGGAGACAGTGAGAGAGAAGGAGATACAGTGAGATACAGTGAGAGAGAAGGAGAGACAGTGAGAGAGAAGGAGAGACAGTGAGAGACAGTGAGAGAGAAGGAGAGACAGTGAGATACAGTGAGAGAGAAGGAGAGACAGTGAGAGAGAAGGAGAGACAGGGAGAGACAGTGAGAGAGAAGGAGAGACAGTGAGAGATAAGGAGAGAGAAGGAGAGACAGTGAGAGAGAAGGATAGACAGTGAGATACAGTGAGAGAGAAGGAGAGACAGTGAGATACAGTGAGAGAGAAGGAGAGACAGTGAGAGAGAGGAGAGACAGTGCGATACAGTGAGAGAGAAGGAGAGACAGTGAGATACAGTGAGAGAGAAGGAGAGACAGTGAGAGAGAAGGAGAGACAGTGAGAGACAGTGAGACAGAAGGAGAGACAGTGAGATACAGTGAGAGAGAAGGAGAGACAGTGAGATACAGTGAGAGAGAAGGAGAGACAGGGAGATACAGTGAGAGAGAAGGAGAGACAGTGAGAGAGAAGGAGAGACAGGGAGATACAGTGAGAGAGAAGGAGAGACAGTGAGATACAGTGAGAGAGGAGGAGAGACAGTGAAAGAGAAGGAGAGAGAAGGAGAGACAGTGAGAGAGAAGGAGAGACAGTGAGATACAGTGAGAGAGAAGGAGAGACAGTGAAAGAGGAGAGAGAAGGAGAGACAGTGAGAGAGAAGGAGAGACAGTGAAATACAGTGAGAGAGAAGGAGAGACAGTGAGAGAGAAGGAGAGACAGTGAGAGACAGTGAGAGAGAAGGAGAGACAGTGAGATACAGTGAGAGAGAAGGAGAGACAGTGAGATACAGTGAGAGAGAAGGAGAGACAGTGAGAGAGAAGGAGAGACAGTGAGAGACAGTGAGAGAGACTGTGAGAGACAGTGAGAGAGAGTGAGAGAGAAGGAGAGACAGTGAGAGAGAAGGAGAGACAGTGAGATACAGTGAGAGAGAAGGAGAGACAGTGAGATACAGTGAGAGAGAAGGAGAGACAGTGAGAGAGAAGGAGAGACAGTGAGAGACAGTGAGAGAGAAGGAGAGACAGTGAGAGAGAGTGAGAGAGAGGGGGGGTGAGAGACAGTGAGAGAGAGGGAGAGACAGTGAGAGAGAAGGAGAGACAGTGAGAGAGAAGGAGAGAGTGAGATACAGTGAGAGAGAAGGAGAGACAGTGAGATACAGTGAGAGAGAAGGAGAGACAGTGAGATACAGTGAGAGAGAAGGAGAGACAGTGAGAGAGAAGGAGAGACAGTGAGAGAGAAGGAGAGAGTGAGATACAGTGAGAGAGAAGGAGAGACAGTGAGATACAGTGAGAGAGAAGGAGAGACAGTGAGATACAGTGAGAGAGAAGGAGAGACAGTGAGAGAGAAGGAGAGACAGTGAGAGACAGTGAGCGAGAGAGAGTGAGAGAGAAGGGGAGACAGTGAGAGAGAAGGAGATACAGTGAGATACAGTGAGAGAGAAGGAGAGACAGTGAGAGAGAAGGAGAGACAGTGAGAGACAGTGAGAGAGAAGGAGAGACAGTGAGATACAGTGAGAGAGAAGGAGAGACAGTGAGAGAGAAGGAGAGACAGGGAGAGACAGTGAGAGAGAAGGAGAGACAGTGAGAGATAAGGAGAGAGAAGGAGAGACAGTGAGAGAGAAGGATAGACAGTGAGATACAGTGAGAGAGAAGGAGAGACAGTGAGATACAGTGAGAGAGAAGGAGAGACAGTGAGAGAGAGGAGAGACAGTGCGATACAGTGAGAGAGAAGGAGAGACAGTGAGATACAGTGAGAGAGAAGGAGAGACAGTGAGAGAGAAGGAGAGACAGTGAGAGACAGTGAGAGAGAAGGAGAGACAGTGAGATACAGTGAGAGAGAAGGAGAGACAGTGAGAGAGAAGGAGAGACAGGGAGAGACAGTGAGAGAGAAGGAGAGACAGTGAGACAGAAGGAGAGAGAAGTAGAGACTGTGAGAGACAGTGAGAGAGAAAGATAAACAGTGAGATACAGTGAGAGACAAGGAGAGACAGTGAGAGAGAAGGAGAGACAGTGAGAGACAGTGAGAGAGCAGGAGAGACAGTGAGATACAGTGAGAGAGAAAGAAAGACTGTGAGAGACAGTGAGAGAGAAGGAGAGACAGTGAGAGACAGTGAGAGAGAAGGAGAGACAGTGAGATACAGTGAGAGAGAAGGAGAGACAGTGAGAGAGAGGAGAGACAGTGAGATACAGTGAGAGAGAAGGAGAGACAGTGAGATGCAGCGAGAGAGAAGGAGAGACAGTGAGAGAGAGGATAGACAGTGAGAGACAGTGAGAGAGAAGGAAAGACAGTGAGAGAGAAGGAGAGACAGTGAGAGAGAAGGAGAGAGAAGGAGAGACAGTGAGAGACAGTAAAGGAGAAGGAGAGACAGTGAGAGAGAGGAGAGAGAGGAGAGACAGTGAGAGAGAAGGAGAAGGAGAGACAGTCAGAGCCAGTAAAGGAGAAGGAGAGACAGTGAGAGAGAAGGAGAGAGAGGAGAGACAGTGAGAGAGAAGGAGAGACAGTCAGAGCCAGTAAAGGAGAAGGAGAGACAGTGAAAGAGAATTAGAGAGAAGGAGAGACAGTGGGAGAGAAGGAGAGACAGTGAGAGCCAGTAAAGGAGAAGGAGAGACAGTGAGAGAGAAGGAGAGAGAAGGAGAGAGAGAGGGAAAAAAGCAATATACTCTGCTGATAATGTTGAAGACAGAAATCCTTCTTGACCCACACGACTCTTTCTCTAATATACTTTTTCTTAAAAGATTTGCGAAATACTGGCTTGTACCCTTTGAGAGTAGGCTGTGAAGCTCCATGCTGGCAGCCATATTTAAAAAAATAAATAAAAAAGAAAATCATAGTTTCATTACTTCTTGACAACAGAGTTGGCACGCGGTGCTTGAGGTGCTCAATGCACTTGAATTTGGCACTCTGAAATTCAAGTACTGAAAATCACAAATTTTCTCAAAGGTGGAACTTGAAAAGTAGTTGAATTTAAATGAGACCTGAAAGTGATCAAATAGGTTAAGAAGAAAAATATTTGAAAAATGTATTAGTGTTGCTAATTAAATTCCAGGCAGACTACAGAGTTTCATTTCCTCATGTATTTCGCGCTCTGGTTGCCAGGCAAGCTCGCTCATTCCACCCACATTGCCACTCAGCCAGGCAGGTACAAAACTGACTGATTAGGCGCTGCCAAACGTCACATCGTAGCTAAAATTCAGGGCAAAATGTAGATTCAGTACTGCCTGGCAGGATATTGATGTTTATGAATGGGGTTTGCCAGACCCAACCAGGGATGTAGTGGAGGGTAAATTCTGTGTAAGCACATTTTTATTTGTGAAATAGAGTTACTCACCTTTTTATTTAGTTATTATTGTTTTTGACAATCACTGGAAACTTACAGTGCCTTCGGAAGTATTTCAGGCCCCTTGACTTTTTCCACATTTTGTTACATTACAGCCTTATTCTAAAATTTGATGAATATGTTTTTTTTCTCATGAGTCCACACACAATACCCCATAATGACATCACTATACCCCATAATGACATCACAATACCCCATAATGACATCACAATACCCCATAATGACATCACAATAGCACATAATGACATCACAATACCCCATAATGGCATCACAATACCCCATAATGACCATAATGACATCACAATAGCACATAATGACATCGAAAAACCCCATAATGACAAAGCAAAAACAGGTTTTTAGACATTTTCCTAATTTATAAAAAGAAAAAAATATCACATTTACATAAGTATTCAGACCCTTTACTCAGTACTTTGAGTAAACTTTTGTCCAAGCAGGCTGTCATGTGCCTTTTACTGAGGAATGGCTTCCGTCTGGCCACTCTACCATTAAGGCCTGATTGTTGGAGTGCTGCAGAGATGGTTGTCCTTCTGAAAGGTTCTCCCATCTCCACAGAGGAACTATAGAGCTCTGTCAAAGTGACCATCGGGTTCTTAGTCACCTCCCTGACCAAGGCCCTTCTCCCCCTATTGCTCAGTTTGGCCAGGCGGCCAGCTCTAGGAAGAGTCTTGGTGGTTCCAAACTTCTTGTTCTTGGGGACCTTCAATGCTGCACACATATTTTGGTACCCTTCCCCAGATTTGTGCCTTGACACAATCCCGTCTATCCTGTCCAGCTCTATGGACAATTCCTTCAACCTCATGGCTTGGTTTTTGCTCTGACAACTGTGGGATCTTATATAGACAGGTGTGTGCCTTTCAAAATCATGTCCAATCAATCTAATTTACCACAGGTGGTCTCCAATGAAGTTGTAGAAACATCTCAAGGATGATTATTGGAAACAGGATGCACCTGAGCTCAATTTTGAGTCTCATAGCGAAGGGTCTCAATACTTCTATAAACAAGGTTTTTATATTATTTTTATCTTGAATACATTTGCAAAAATGGGTCTGAATACATTTAAGGTATGTCTGTTTTACATTTTTATAACATTTGCCAAAAAATTCTAAAAACCTTTTTCACTTGGTCATTATGGGGTATTGTGTGTAGATTGATTAGGAACATTTTTTATTTAATATATTTTAGCATAAGGCTGTAACGTAGAATGCTTCTTGATCTGAGCTATAACTACGCCTACCTCTGCGAATGAGTGGAATCATGAATAATTAATTTTTGCTTGTTATGTTTCCCTAATCCCCTTGTTAGCAGCGAATTCATTCACCACTCTGTCCAACGGGAAACTCTGCCCACGATATAGGCCGAGAGGTGAAACGAATTTCCTCAGCCCAGACCTACAGTGGCAAGTAGCAGAGAGACTTCGCTGACTGTGGGGATTCTTTTAATTAAAACTTCTTAGGGCTAGGCCCCTTTTTTCTCAATTTCTGCCTGAATGACGTGCCCAAAGTAAACTGCCTGTTGCTCAGGCCCTGCTGCCAGGATATGCAAATAATTGGTACCATTGGAACAAAAACACTTTGAAGTTTGTAGAAATGTTAAAATAATGTAGGAGAATATAACACAATAGATATGGTAGGAGAAAATCCAAGAGAGACCATCCTCTTAGAAAGGCATGTAAAAGGTCATATTGAAAATTGGCTGGCTGTATTCAATTCCTATGGCTTCCACGGTGTGTCAGCAGTCTATGTTCAAGGTTTCAGGCTTATAACTTCAAAAACAAATGAGACATATCAGTTTTAGTACAGGGACACAGTCTTGGAAATTCGGAATTCGAAACATCCAAATCCAAATGTCACCCTTTGGATGACAAATCAGAGGAAGATTTTCAAAAAGTAAGTGAATATTTAATCGTTATTTGTGAATGTATGAAACCTGTGCCGGTGGAAAATTATTTTGATGTGGGGCACCGACGTCAAACAATCGCATGGCATGTTTTTGCTGTAATAGCTACTGTAAATCGGACAGTGTAGTTAGATTAACAAGAATTTTAGCTTTCAGCCGATATAAGACACTTACGTATATACCTACGTGTTTAATATCCATCATTTTTATGATTATTTATTTGAATTGCGCGCCCTCCAGTTTCACCGGAAGTTGTTCCGCTAGCGGGACGCCTAGGCTTAATTAACATCCCTCGACTCTTGCCGTGTCAACAAATCCCCCCTGACTCTCGGGATATGAGTGTACAACTGGTAAATAGTTGCTTATATTTCTGTCAGATGTCTTACTGGCTAGGTAGCTCAAGGGCTCTGACTATTAGCCAGCAGGCTAGAAGGATCAAGTTAGAAGCTAATGTTGACCGGAGGCTAACCTCAGCAGGAGCAATTGACCGAAAATTAAGCTAGCTATAATCAAAAGATGGGCTACTATAAGTTCTCATAACAAAATACCCTTTTCTTTGCAGAGAGTAGTAAGACAGACAGTGGTGAGTCAGGCTGCAATGAAGGAGGCACATGAGATACACAGAGAGAGGAAGCAGGGAGAGAGGTTAGTAGTACAGGGGTTCCCAAATTTGGGGTCTGAGACCCATGTGGTTTCCCCTAAAATTGTTATAATGTCCCCTGAGAGATTATTTCATCTTATCCAACACATTAATAACAGTTTTTTTCTCAATTGGAAAGGGAAAGTGGGATTCCTAGTCAGTTGTCCAACTGAATGTATTCCACATTTAAATGGCAATACATTTTATAGTCAACTAAGGGCCTGTTACAAATTGATGGTCCTTGAAAAAATAAATATTAGTGCTTGAAAAAGTACTTGAAAGTCCTTGAATTTGACTTGCTACTGTCTGTACGAACCCTGTGACCAGTGATCCTATAGTAATCTGAAGAAGGAGAAAGAAAGAGTAATGACATCCTAGAAAAGGTGGATGAGAGATTATTATTATTATTCTATTCAAGTTTCACCGTATGATCCTTTTACCATTTTTTTGGGACTCTCAATGAAACAAAAACTTTAAGTTGTTTTACTCTCATGTACTCACAAATGTTCCCTGTTATATTTTCTGTTTCTCTGATATGTGTTTGTGGCTGACTATTTGATGAATATATATTTTTTTTAATAAAATGTTGCTTTAGTCACGAAAGGAAATGTCACCTTGTCAAATAAAAAAAAAGAACATTGTCTTTGTCTCTGACCTTTCACAACGTTCTCCCTCTCCAACATCTTCATCCATAGTAATAGATACACTCTGGAAGGCTAATTGATTTTGGATTAAACCGCAATTATGCAGAAATAAAACTGCATTTGTCCGTGTCAAATCAATTATATGTCGTGATTGCTAGCTTTCTGTTGAAAAATGGTCACTGTATTACGCTTCCAGCTATTAAATAATTAGCGATATCTTTGACATTGACATTTGGGTATGTCTGAAAAGACACAATTTTCCCTGTATTGTGCAATACCCTCTCTGTTTCTGTTTCTGTTTCTCTCTCTGTTTCTGTTTCCCTCTCTGTTTCTGTTTCCCTCTATTTATATCCCCGTTTCCCTCTCTGTTTCTGTTTCTCTCTCTGTTTCTGTTTACCTCTCTGTTTCTGTTTCCCTCTCTGTTTCTGTTTCCCTCTCTGTTTTGGTTTCCCTCTCTGTTTCTGTTTCCCTCTCTGTTTCTGTTTCCCTCTCTGTTTCTGTTTCCCTCTCTGTTTCTGTTTCGCTCTCTGTTTCTGTTTCCCTCTGTTTATATCCCCGTTTCCTTCTCTGTTTCCGTTTCCCTCTCTGTTTCTGTTTCGCTCTCTGTTTCTGTTTCCCTCTATTTATATCCCCGTTTCCCTCTCTGTTTCTGTTTCCCTCTCTGTTTCTGTTTCCCTCTCTGTTTCTGTTTACCTCTCTGTTTCTGTTTCCCTCTCTGTTTCTGTTTCCCTCTGTTTATATCCCCGTTTCCCCCTCTGTTTCTGTTTCCTTCTCTGTTTCTGTTTCCCTCTCTGTTTCTGTTTACCTCTCTGTTTCTGTTTCCCTCTCTGTTTCTGTTTCCCTCTGTTTATATCCCCGTTTCCCCCTCTGTTTCTGTTTCTCTCTCTGTTTCTGTTTCCCTCTCTGTTTCTGTTTCTCTCTCTGTTTCTGTTTCTCTCTCTGTTTCTGTTTCCCTCTCTGTTTCTGTTTCCCTCTCTGTTTCTGTTTCCCTCTCTGTTTCTGTTTCCCTCTCTGTTTCTGTTTCCCTCTGTTTATATCCCCGTTTCCCTCTCTGTTTCTGTTTCTCTCTCTGTTTCTGTTTCCCTCTCTGTTTCTGTTTCCCTCTCTGTTTCTGTTTCCCTCTCTGTTTCTGTTTCTCTCTCTGTTTCTGTTTACCTCTGTTTCTGTTTCCCTCTCTGTTTCTGTTTCCCTCTCTGTTTATATCCCCGTTTCCCTCTCTGTTTCTGTTTCCCTCTCTGTTTCTGTTTCCCTCTCTGTTTCTGTTTCCCTCTGTTTATATCCCCGTTTCCCTCTCTGTTTCTGTTTCCCTCTCTGTTTATATCCCTGTTTCCCTCTCTGTTTCTGTTTCCCTCTCTGTTTCTGTTTCCCTCTCTGTTTCTGTTTCCCTCTGTTTATATCCCCGTTTCCCTCTCTGTTTCTGTTTCCCTCTCTGTTTCTGTTTCCCTCTCTGTTTCTGTTTCCCTCTCTGTTTCTGTTTCCCTCTCTGTTTCTGTTTCCCTCTCTGTTTCTGTTTCCCTCTCTGTTTCTGTTTCTCTCTCTGTTTCTGTTTCCCTCTCTGTTTCTGTTTCCCTCTCTGTTTCTGTTTCCCTCTCTGTTTCTGTTTCTCTCTCTGTTTCTGTTTCTCTCTCTGTTTCTGTTTCCCTCTCTGTCTCTGTTTCCCTCTCTGTTTCTGTTTCTCTCTGTGTTTCTCTCTCTCTGTTTCAATTAAATTTAAGTGGCTTTATCGGCATGGGAAACATATGTTAACATTGCCAAAGCAAGTGAAATAGATAATAAACAAAAGGAAAAAATAAATAAATAAAAATGAGCAGTAAACATTACACTCACAAAAGTTTAAAAGGAATAGATACATTTCAGCTATTTGTAACCATGTGCAAATAGTTAAAGTACAAAAGGGAAAATAAATAAATATCAGTGGTTGCCGATTTATTGTGGCAATAGGTCATAAATCTTGCTGCTGTGATGTCGTACTGTGGTATTTCACCCAATGGGAGTTTATAAAAATGTGTGGATCTTTTTAATCTGAGTGAAATATTTGTCTCTAATATGGTTTTACATTTTGCATGAGGTTAGGAAGTGCAGCACAGTCTCCACCTCATTTTGTGGACAGTGCGCTTCCCTTGAGAGCCAAGTCTGTCTACAGCGGCCTTTCTCAATAGCATGGCTCACTGAGTCTGTACATAGTCAAAGCTTTCCTTAAGTTTGGGTCAGTCACAGTGGTCAGGTATTCTGCCACTGTGTACTCTCTGTTCATGGCCAACTAGCATTCTAGTTTGCTCAGTTTTTTGGTAAATTATTTCCAATGTTTCAAGTAATTATCTTTTTGTATTCTCATTATTTGGTTGGGTTTAATTGTGTTGCTGTCCTGGGGCTCTGTGCGGTCTGTTTGTGTTTGTGAACAGAGCCCTAGGACCAGCTTGCTTGGGGGACTCTTCTCCAGGTTCATCTCTCTGTAGGTGATGGCTTTGTTATGGAAGGTTTGGGAATCACTTCCTTCTAGGTGTTTGTAGAATTTAACAGCTCTTTTCTGGATTTTGATAATTAGCGGGTATTGTCCTAATTCTACTTTGCATGATTTATTTGGTGTTTTACGTTGTACATGAACGATGTTTTTGCAGAATTCTGCATGCAGTCTCAATTTGGTGTTTGTTCCATTTTGTTTATCTCTCTGTTTGTCTCTCTGCATCTTCTGTCTGTGTTTCTCTCTATCTCTCTCTCTGTCCTATCTCTGTCAATCTGTTTCTTTCTCGGTTTCTTCTCTCTCTCTCTCTCTTTGTGTTTCTCTCTTGTTCTCTCAGTTTTTCTCCCGGGGCCATTATGTGATAATGTATGAATAGAAAAGCTTCTCTCTCTCTCGCTGTGTAGGCCCACTTGTCTGCAAACTCCCCACTTCATCTAACATCGGAGGTTCATTACGAGAATCTCCCTCTGACATACTGTACCGATCTATAAAATATATGAGCCTGCAAAAAAATGGATTACGCCCTTCTTGAAGACAGACATATGGATCTCTCATAGAGCCAGGTTGAGACCGTGCCTGTGTTTCAAATGGCACCCTATTCACTATATAGTGCACTACTTTAGACCATAGGGCTCTGGTCAAAAGATGTGCACTATATAGTGAATAGGATGCCGTTTCAGACGCAACTAAATCAACCGTCATCCCATTGTGACGGACTGAGTTCCAGGACTGAGTTCCAGGACTGAGTTCCAGGGGGAGAATATATTATTCTGCCATGTCTTGACTATCATTAATGTGTTTGACTGTTATTTTATAAAATAATTACATACCATGTTCAATTATTACACAATTAAATGAATCATATGACAATTAATGAAGTTGTAATCTGGGGGCACCACGGGAAAAGTTATTTAACGAGTTACTATCTCCCGACAAACTCAAAAAATGTAAATATCTCTTACATCAGTCACAGTCAATTCATTAATTCTTATTTACCTTCAGTCTCATTCTGAATGTGGCAAAATTCTTGGATATCTGCACGAACCCTAGCATAAATGATGATTCAGCGATATACAAATTAGCTTAATTATTTATTTACTAACTTCCTAAATAATCACACAGAATGACATAAACACACAAACAGGATAGTTTACACATTGATTACTATACAATGCAATGAAAAGTCCCTAGTGGACTGAACAGATATGATGGCTTGTTACACAAAATGGCAGATTCAAAAGAGAGGGAAAGGGAGAGACAAAGGAATTCCACTATCGTACATACAGATGATAACTATGCTCATTGAAATGTGAAAACTTTGCACATGAACAGCCGCTCATTCGAAATAATTGGAATGTACATATTTACGTGTGTATGTCTTGGCTGTCTCTCTGTTGAAAACACTCAATCCATCTATGGGGAGTAATTTGACAGAAAGTCTCTGGTTGTGTAAGTCTCTGGTCGTCCACCAGAGGTCACCATGTCTGTTGTAGTCGTAGCTTCTTGGTTTCGGATGGTCAGTGAGAACAGATCTTCCATAGGTCTAGGTTAAATATTTCTAAAAAATATCTTTTGAATTTCGCGCCCTGCACTTGGACGGGCTGTTGTCATATTGAGCCCGAAGAAGTTAACTTCTTCTGGCTGCAAGCCCGACGTCGGTACACTTATGACAACAGCCAGCTCAAGTGCAGGGCGTGAAATTCAAAATATATATTTTTAAAATATTTAACTTTCACACATTAACAAGTACAATACAGCATATGAAAGGTACACATCTTGTGAATCCAGCCAACATGTCCGATTTTTAAAATGTTTTACAGCGAAAACAGCACGTATATTTATGTTAGCTCACCACCAAATACAAAAAAGGACAGACATTTTTCACAGCACAGGTAGCATGCACAAAGCCAACCTAACTAACCAAGAACCAACCAAACTAACCAACAAACAACTTCATCAGATGACAGTCTTATAACATGTTATTCAATAAATCTATGTTTTGTTCGAAAAATTTGCATATTTCAGGTATAAATCATAGTTTACATTGCAGCTACAATCAGAAATTGCACCGAAAGCAGCCATAATAATTACAGACACCAACGTCAAATACCTAATTACTCATCATAAAACATTTCTGAAAAATACATAGTGTACAGCAAATGAAAGACAGGCATCTTGTGATTCCAGCCAATATTTCCGATTTATTAAGAACATGTCTCGTAAAACATATGAAAGGATGTACTGTGAATTCTGTTTCGTCATTTGTTTTTTGCGAAACATAAAGTACATGTTTTCTGACCTTGTATGGATAAGATGCACTTTGAGCAGCAATTACAGGGACATCTGTCTGTTACAGAGACAGCTGTATGTTACAGGGACAGCTGTGTGTTACAGGGACATCTGTCTGTTACAGGGACATATGTCTGTTACATGGACAGCTGTATGTTACAGGGACAGCTGTGTGTTACAGGGACAGATATGTGTTACAGGGACAGATGTGTGTTACATGGACAGCTGTATGTTACAGGGACAGCTGTGTGTTACAGGGACATCTGTCTGTTACATGGACAGCTGTATGTTACAGGGACAGCTGTGTGTTACAGGGACATCTGTCTGTTACAGGGACAGCTGTATGTTACAGGGACAGCTGTATGTTACAGGGACATCTGTCTGTTACAGGGACATATGTGTGTTACAGGGTCAACTGTATGTTACAGGGACATCTGTCTGTTACAGGGACAGATATGTGTTACAGGGACAGATGTGTGTTACAGGGACATCTGTCTGTTACAGGGACATATGTGTGTTACAGGGTCAACTGTATGTTACAGGGACATCTGTCTGTTACAGGGACAGATGTGTGTTACAGGGACATCTCTCTGTTACAGGGACATCTGAATGTTACAGGGACATCTGTCTGTTACAGGGACATCTGTCTGTTACAGGGACACCAAGTCACAGCCCAGCCAGGTCACAGCCCAGCCAAGTCACAGCCCAGCCAGGTCACAGCCCAGCCAAGTCACAGCCCAGCCAAGTCACAGCCCAGCCAGGTCACAGCCCAGCCAGGTCACAGCACAGCCAGGTCACAGCCAAGCCAGGTCACAGCCCAGCCAAGTCACAGCCCAGCCAGGTCACAGCCTAGCCAAGTCACAGCCCAGCCAAGTCACAGCCCAGCTAGGTCACAGCCCAGCCAAGTCACAGCACAGCCAGGTCACAGCCCAGCCAAGTCACAGCCCAGCCAGGTCACAGGCCAGCCAGGTCACAGCCCTGCCAAGTCACAGCAGAGCCAGGTCACAGCCCAGCCAGGTCACAGCCCAGCCAGGACACAGCCCAGCCAGGTCACAGCCCAGCCAGGACACAGCCCAGCCAAGTCACAGCCCAGCCAAGTCACAGCCCAGCCAAGTCACAGCCCAGCCAGGTCACAACCCAGCCAGGTCACAGCCCAGCCAAGTCACAGCCCAGCCAGGTCACAGCCCGGCCAGGTCACAGATCGTCTGATCCATCCCTGCAAGATCTCTCCTGATCAAAGCCCAGACAGCTGTTGAGAGCAGAGGAGGACAGTGTCAAAGTCACCTGGTCCGTCCGTGCCAGATCTCTCTCCCTGCTGGGAAGACAGGGGACAGGACGACTCTGACGGAAGATACTCAGCTGTCTGGTGTATTTTACTGCTGACACCCACTGATTGGGCTTGTGTGTGTGTGTGTGTGTGTGTGTGTGTGTGTGTGTGTGTGTGTGTGTGTGTGTGTGTGTGTGTGTGTGTGTGTGTGTGTGTGTGTGTGGTGTGTGTGGTGTGTGTGGTGTGTGTGTGTGTGTGTGTGTGTGTGTGTGTGTATGTGTGTGTGTGTGTGTGTGTGTAGTGCCATTCTGATGATCTGTGACAGACAGTACAGCGAAAGCGTTTAACAAAGGCATGGTCAGGGATAATAACACACCCCATCACCACTCCTTTGTCTGGCCTGCTGAGATATTCACTAGTAGGCACACGACGTCTTATTGTACATCAAAGTCGACTGAACGAATGTCAAGACCTCTTTCACTGTTGTATATTGCAGAGTTTGAACTAAATTCATTGTTCAAATTGTCCTGTAGGTGTTGGGTTGTGGTCCTGTAGGTGTTGGGTTGTGGTTCTGTAGGTGTTGGGTTGTGGTCCTGTAGGTGTTGGGTTGTGGTCCTGTAGGTGTTGGGTTGTGGTTCTGTAGGTGTTGGGTTGTGGTTCTGTAGGTGTTGGGTTGTGGTTCTGTAGGTGTTGGGTTGTGGTCCTGTAGGTGTTGGGTTGTGGTCCTGTAGGTGTTGGGTTGTGGTCCTCTAGGTGTTGGGTTGTGGTTCTGTAGGTGTTGGGTTGTGGTCCTGTAGGTGTTGGGTTGTGGTCCTGTAGGTGTTGGGTTGTGGTTCTGTAGGTGTTGGGTTGTGGTTCTGTAGGTGTTGGGTTGTGGTCCTCTAGGTGTTGGGTTGTGGTCCTGTAGGTGTTGGGTTGTTATTGGGTTGTGGTTCTGTAGGTGTTGGGTTGTGGTCCTGTAGGTGTTGGGTTGTGGTCCTGTAGGTGTTGGGTTGTGGTCCTGTAGGTGTTGGGTTGTGGTTCTGTAGGTGTTGGGTTGTGGTCCTGTAGGTGTTGGGTTGTGGTTCTGTAGGTGTTGGGTTGTGGTCCTGTAGGTGTTGGGTTGTGGTTCTGTAGGTGTTGGGTTGTGGTTCTGTAGGTGTTGGGTTGTGGTTCTGTAGGTGTTGGGTTGTGGTCCAGTAGGTGTTGGGTTGTTGTTGGGTTGTGGTCCTGTAGGTGTTGGGTTGTGGTCCAGTAGGTGTTGGGTTGTGGTCCTGTAGGTGTTGGGTTGTGGTCCAGTAGGTGTTGGGTTGTGGTCCTGTAGGTGTTGGGTTGTGGTCCAGTAGGTGTTGGGTTGTGGTCCTGTAGGTGTTGGGTTGTGGTTCTGTAGGTGTTGGGTTGTGGTCCAGTAGGTGTTGGGTTGTGGTCCTGTAGGTGTTGGGTTGTGGTCCAGTAGGTGTTGGGTTGTGGTTCTGTAGGTGTTGGGTTGTGGTCCAGTAGATGTTGGGTTGTTGTTGGGTTGTGGTTCTGTAGGTGTTGGGTTGTGGTCCTGTAGGTGTTGGGTTGTGGTCCTGTAGGTGTTGGGTTGTGGTCCTGTAGGTGTTGGGTGTGGTCCTGTAGGTGTTGGGTTGTGGTCCTGTAGGTGTTGGGTTGTGGTCCTCTAGGTGTTGGGTTGTGGTCCTGTAGGTGTTGGGTTGTTATTGGGTTGTGGTTCTGTAGGTGTTGGGTTGTTATTGGGTTGTGGACCTGTAGGTGTTGGGTTGTGGTCCTGTAGGTGTTGGGTTGTGGTCCTGTAGGTGTTGGGTTGTGGTCCTGTAGGTGTTGGGTTGTTATTGGGTTGTGGTTCTGTAGGTGTTGGGTTGTTATTGGGTTGTGGTCCTGTAGGTGTTGGGTTGTGGTCCTGTAGGTGTTGGGTTGTGGTTCTGTAGGTGTTGGGTTGTGGTCCTGTAGGTGTTGGGTTGTGGTCCAGTAGGTGTTGGGTTGTTATTGGGTTGTGGTTCTGTAGGTGTTGGGTTGTGGTCCTGTAGGTGTTGGGTTGTTGTTGGGTTGTGGTCCTGTAGGTGTTGGGTTGTGGTCCTGTAGGTGTTGGGTTGTGGTCCTGTAGGTGTTGGGTTGTGGTCCAGTAGGTGTTGGGTTGTTGTTGGGTTGTGGTCCTGTAGGTGTTGGGTTGTGGTCCTGTAGGTGTTGGGTTGTGGTCCTGTAGGTGTTGGGTTGTGGTCCTGTAGGTGTTGGGTTGTGGTCCTGTAGGTGTTGGGTTGTGGTCCTGTAGGTGTTGGGTTGTTGTTGGGTTGTGGTCCTGTAGGTGTTGGGTTGTGGTCCTGTAGGTGTTGGGTTGTGGTCCTGTAGGTGTTGGGTTGTTGTTGGGTTGTGGTTCTGTAGGTGTTGGGTTGTGGTCCAGTAGGTGTTGGGTTGTTGTTGGGTTGTGGTCCTCTAGGTGTTGGGTTGTGGTCCTGTAGGTGTTGGGTTGTGGTCCAGTAGGTGTTGGGTTGTTGTTGGGTTGTGGTCCTGTAGGTGTTGGGTTGTGGTCCTGTAGGTGTTGGGTTGTGGTCCTGTAGGTGTTGGGTTGTGGTCCTGTAGGTGTTGGGTTGTGGTCCTGTAGGTGTTGGGTTGTGGTCCTGTAGGTGTTGGGTTGTGGTCCTGTAGGTGTTGGGTTGTGGTCCAGTAGGTGTTGGGTTGTTGTTGGGTTGTGGTCCTGTAGGTGTTGGGTTGTTGTTGGGTTGTGGTCCTGTAGGTGTTGGGTTGTGGTCCTGTAGGTGTTGGGTTGTGGTTCTGTAGGTGTTGGGTTGTGGTCCTGTAGGTGTTGGGTTGTGGTCCAGTAGGTGTTGGGTTGTGGTCCTGTAGGTGTTGGGTTGTGGTCCTGTAGGTGTTGGGTTGTGGTCCAGTAGGTGTTGGGTTGTGGTCCAGTAGGTGTTGGGTTGTTGTTGGGTTGTGGTCCTGTAGGTGTTGGGTTGTGGTCCTGTAGGTGTTGGGTTGTGGTCCAGTAGGTGTTGGGTTGTGGTCCAGTAGGTGTTGGGTTGTTGTTGGGTTGTGGTTCTGTAGGTGTTGGGTTGTGGTTCTGTAGGTGTTGGGTTGTGGTCCTGTAGGTGTTGGGTTGTTATTGGGTTGTGGTTCTGTAGGTGTTGGGTTGTGGTCCAGTAGGTGTTGGGTTGTGGTCCTGTAGGTGTTGGGTTGTGGTCCTGTAGGTGTTGGGTTGTGGTCCTGTAGGTGTTGGGTTGTGGTCCAGTATGTGTTGGGTTGTTATTGGGTTGTGGTTCTGTAGGTGTTGGGTTGTGGTCCTGTAGGTGTTGGGTTGTGGTCCTGTAGGTGTTGGGTTGTGGTCCTGTAGGTGTTGGGTTGTGGTCCTGTAGGTGTTGGGTTGTGGTTCTGTAGGTGTTGGGTTGTGGTCCTGTAGGTGTTGGGTTGTGGTCCTGTAGGTGTTGGGTTGTGGTCCAGTAGGTGTTGGGTTGTGGTCCAGTAGGTGTTGGGTTGTTGTTGGGTTGTGGTCCTGTAGGTGTTGGGTTGTGGTCCTGTAGGTGTTGGGTTGTGGTCCAGTAGGTGTTGGGTTGTGGTCCAGTAGGTGTTGGGTTGTTGTTGGGTTGTGGTTCTGTAGGTGTTGGGTTGTGGTTCTGTAGGTGTTGGGTTGTGGTCCTGTAGGTGTTGGGTTGTGGTCCTCTAGGTGTTGGGTTGTGGTCCAGTAGGTGTTGGGTTGTTATTGGGTTGTGGTCCTGTAGGTGTTGGGTTGTGGTTCTGTAGGTGTTGGGTTGTGGTTCTGTAGGTGTTGGGTTGTGGTCCTGTAGGTGTTGGGTTGTGGTCCTGTAGGTGTTGGGTTGTGGTCCTGTAGGTGTTGGGTTGTGGTTCTGTAGGTGTTGGGTTGTGGTTCTGTAGGTGTTGGGTTGTGGTCCTGTAGGTGTTGGGTTGTGGTCCTGTAGGTGTTGGGTTGTGGTCCTGTAGGTGTTGGGTTGTGGTCCTCTAGGTGTTGGGTTGTGGTTCTGTAGGTGTTGGGTTGTGGTCCTCTAGGTGTTGGGTTGTGGTCCTGTAGGTGTTGGGTTGTGGTCCTGTAGGTGTTGGGTTGTGGTTCTGTAGGTGTTGGGTTGTGGTCCTGTAGGTGTTGGGTTGTGGTCCTGTAGGTGTTGGGTTGTTATTGGGTTGTGGTCCTGTAGGTGTTGGGTTGTGGTCCAGTAGGTGTTGGGTTGTTGTTGGGTTGTGGTCCTGTAGGTGTTGGGTTGTGGTCCTGTAGGTGTTGGGTTGTGGTCCTGTAGGTGTTGGGTTGTGGTCCTGTAGGTGTTGGGTTGTGGTCCAGTAGGTGTTGGGTTGTGGTCCTGTAGGTGTTGGGTTGTGGTCCTGTAGGTGTTGGGTTGTGGTCCTCTAGGTGTTGGGTTGTGGTCCTGTAGGTGTTGGGTTGTGGTCCTGTAGGTGTTGGGTTGTGGTCCTGTAGGTGTTGGGTTGTGGTCCTGTAGGTGTTGGGTTGTGGTCCTGTAGGTGTTGGGTTGTGGTCCTGTAGGTGTTGGGTTGTGGTCCTGTAGGTGTTGGGTTGTGGTCCTGTAGGTGTTGGGTTGTGGTCCTGTAGGTGTTGGGTTGTGGTCCAGTAGGTGTTGGGTTGTGGTCCTGTAGGTGTTGGGTTGTGGTCCTGTAGGTGTTGGGTTGTGGTCCTGTAGGTGTTGGGTTGTGGTTCTGTAGGTGTTGGGTTGTTATTGGGTTGTGGTCCTGTAGGTGTTGGGTTGTGGTCCTGTAGGTGTTGGGTTGTGGTTCTGTAGGTGTTGGGTTGTTATTGGGTTGTGGTTCTGTAGGTGTTGGGTTGTTATTGGGTTGTGGTTCTGTAGGTGTTGGGTTGTTATTGGGTTGTGGTCCTGTAGGTGTTGGGTTGTGGTCCTGTAGGTGTTGGGTTGTGGTCCTGTAGGTGTTGGGTTGTGGTCCAGTAGGTGTTGGGTTGTTGTTGGGTTGTGGTCCTGTAGGTGTTGGGTTGTGGTTCTGTAGGTGTTGGGTTGTGGTCCTGTAGGTGTTGGGTTGTGGTCCTCTAGGTGTTGGGTTGTGGTCCTGTAGGTGTTGGGTTGTGGTTCTGTAGGTGTTGGGTTGTGGTCCTCTAGGTGTTGGGTTGTGGTCCTGTAGGTGTTGGGTTGTGGTCCTGTAGGTGTTGGGTTGTGGTTCTGTAGGTGTTGGGTTGTGGTCCTCTAGGTGTTGGGTTGTGGTCCTGTAGGTGTTGGGTTGTGGTTCTGTAGGTGTTGGGTTGTGGTCCTCTAGGTGTTGGGTTGTGGTTCTGTAGGTGTTGGGTTGTGGTCCTCTAGGTGTTGGGTTGTGGTTCTGTAGGTGTTGGGTTGTGGTCCTGTAGGTGTTGGGTTGTGGTCCTGTAGGTGTTGGGTTGTGGTCCTGTAGGTGTTGGGTTGTGGTTCTGTAGGTGTTGGGTTGTGGTCCTGTAGGTGTTGGGTTGTGGTCCAGTAGGTGTTGGGTTGTTGTTGGGTTGTGGTCCTGTAGGTGTTGGGTTGTGGTCCTGTAGGTGTTGGGTTGTGGTCCTGTAGGTGTTGGGTTGTGGTCCTGTAGGTGTTGGGTTGTGGTCCTGTAGGTGTTGGGTTGTTATTGGGTTGTGGTCCTGTAGGTGTTGGGTTGTGGTCCTGTAGGTGTTGGGTTGTTGTTGGGTTGTGGTCCTGTAGGTGTTGGGTTGTGGTCCTGTAGGTGTTGGGTTGGTGTTGGGTTGTGGTCCTGTAGGTGTTGGGTTGTGGTTCTGTAGGTGTTGGGTTGTGGTCCTGTAGGTGTTGGGTTGTGGTCCAGTAGGTGTTGGGTTGTGGTCCTGTAGGTGTTGGGTTGTGGTCCAGTAGGTGTTGGGTTGTGGTCCTGTAGGTGTTGGGTTGTGGTTCTGTAGGTGTTGGGTTGTGGTCCAGTAGGTGTTGGGTTGTGGTCCTGTAGGTGTTGGGTTGTGGTCCAGTAGGTGTTGGGTTGTGGTTCTGTAGGTGTTGGGTTGTGGTCCAGTAGGTGTTGGGTTGTTGTTGGGTTGTGGTTCTGTAGGTGTTGGGTTGTGGTCCTGTAGGTGTTGGGTTGTGGTCCTGTAGGTGTTGGGTTGTGGTCCTGTAGGTGTTGGGTTGTGGTCCTGTAGGTGTTGGGTTGTGGTCCTGTAGGTGTTGGGTTGTGGTCCTCTAGGTGTTGGGTTGTGGTCCTGTAGGTGTTGGGTTGTTATTGGGTTGTGGTTCTGTAGGTGTTGGGTTGTTATTGGGTTGTGGACCTGTAGGTGTTGGGTTGTGGTCCTGTAGGTGTTGGGTTGTGGTCCTGTAGGTGTTGGGTTGTGGTCCTGTAGGTGTTGGGTTGTTATTGGGTTGTGGTTCTGTAGGTGTTGGGTTGTTATTGGGTTGTGGTCCTGTAGGTGTTGGGTTGTGGTCCTGTAGGTGTTGGGTTGTGGTTCTGTAGGTGTTGGGTTGTGGTCCTGTAGGTGTTGGGTTGTGGTCCAGTAGGTGTTGGGTTGTTATTGGGTTGTGGTTCTGTAGGTGTTGGGTTGTGGTCCTGTAGGTGTTGGGTTGTTGTTGGGTTGTGGTCCTGTAGGTGTTGGGTTGTGGTCCTGTAGGTGTTGGGTTGTGGTCCTGTAGGTGTTGGGTTGTGGTCCAGTAGGTGTTGGGTTGTTGTTGGGTTGTGGTCCTGTAGGTGTTGGGTTGTGGTCCTGTAGGTGTTGGGTTGTGGTCCTGTAGGTGTTGGGTTGTGGTCCTGTAGGTGTTGGGTTGTGGTCCTGTAGGTGTTGGGTTGTTGTTGGGTTGTGGTCCTGTAGGTGTTGGGTTGTGGTCCTGTAGGTGTTGGGTTGTGGTCCTGTAGGTGTTGGGTTGTTGTTGGGTTGTGGTTCTGTAGGTGTTGGGTTGTGGTCCAGTAGGTGTTGGGTTGTTGTTGGGTTGTGGTCCTCTAGGTGTTGGGTTGTGGTCCTGTAGGTGTTGGGTTGTGGTCCAGTAGGTGTTGGGTTGTGGTCCTGTAGGTGTTGGGTTGTGGTCCTGTAGGTGTTGGGTTGTGGTCCTGTAGGTGTTGGGTTGTGGTCCTGTAGGTGTTGGGTTGTGGTCCTGTAGGTGTTGGGTTGTGGTCCTGTAGGTGTTGGGTTGTGGTCCAGTAGGTGTTGGGTTGTTGTTGGGTTGTGGTCCTGTAGGTGTTGGGTTGTTGTTGGGTTGTGGTCCTGTAGGTGTTGGGTTGTGGTCCTGTAGGTGTTGGGTTGTGGTTCTGTAGGTGTTGGGTTGTGGTCCTGTAGGTGTTGGGTTGTGGTCCAGTAGGTGTTGGGTTGTGGTTCTGTAGGTGTTGGGTTGTGGTCCTGTAGGTGTTGGGTTGTGGTCCAGTAGGTGTTGGGTTGTGGTCCAGTAGGTGTTGGGTTGTTGTTGGGTTGTGGTCCTGTAGGTGTTGGGTTGTGGTCCTGTAGGTGTTGGGTTGTGGTCCAGTAGGTGTTGGGTTGTGGTCCAGTAGGTGTTGGGTTGTTGTTGGGTTGTGGTTCTGTAGGTGTTGGGTTGTGGTTCTGCAGGTGTTGGGTTGTGGTCCTGTAGGTGTTGGGTTGTTATTGGGTTGTGGTTCTGTAGGTGTTGGGTTGTGGTCCAGTAGGTGTTGGGTTGTGGTCCTGTAGGTGTTGGGTTGTGGTCCTGTAGGTGTTGGGTTGTGGTCCTGTAGGTGTTGGGTTGTGGTCCAGTAGGTGTTGGGTTGTTATTGGGTTGTGGTTCTGTAGGTGTTGGGTTGTGGTCCTGTAGGTGTTGGGTTGTGGTCCTGTAGGTGTTGGGTTGTGGTCCTGTAGGTGTTGGGTTGTGGTCCTGTAGGTGTTGGGTTGTGGTTCTGTAGGTGTTGGGTTGTGGTCCTGTAGGTGTTGGGTTGTGGTCCTGTAGGTGTTGGGTTGTGGTCCAGTAGGTGTTGGGTTGTGGTCCAGTAGGTGTTGGGTTGTTGTTGGGTTGTGGTCCTGTAGGTGTTGGGTTGTGGTCCTGTAGGTGTTGGGTTGTGGTCCAGTAGGTGTTGGGTTGTGGTCCAGTAGGTGTTGGGTTGTTGTTGGGTTGTGGTTCTGTAGGTGTTGGGTTGTGGTTCTGTAGGTGTTGGGTTGTGGTCCTGTAGGTGTTGGGTTGTGGTCCTCTAGGTGTTGGGTTGTGGTCCAGTAGGTGTTGGGTTGTTATTGGGTTGTGGTCCTGTAGGTGTTGGGTTGTGGTCCTGTAGGTGTTGGGTTGTGGTCCTGTAGGTGTTGGGTTGTGGTCCTGTAGGTGTTGGGTTGTGGTTCTGTAGGTGTTGGGTTGTGGTTCTGTAGGTGTTGGGTTGTGGTCCTGTAGGTGTTGGGTTGTGGTCCTGTAGGTGTTGGGTTGTGGTCCTGTAGGTGTTGGGTTGTGGTCCTCTAGGTGTTGGGTTGTGGTTCTGTAGGTGTTGGGTTGTGGTCCTCTAGGTGTTGGGTTGTGGTCCTGTAGGTGTTGGGTTGTGGTCCTGTAGGTGTTGGGTTGTGGTTCTGTAGGTGTTGGGTTGTGGTCCTGTAGGTGTTGGGTTGTGGTCCTGTAGGTGTTGGGTTGTTATTGGGTTGTGGTCCTGTAGGTGTTGGGTTGTGGTCCAGTAGGTGTTGGTTTGTTGTTGGGTTGTGGTCCTGTAGGTGTTGGGTTGTGGTCCTGTAGGTGTTGGGTTGTGGTCCTGTAGGTGTTGGGTTGTGGTCCTGTAGGTGTTGGGTTGTGGTCCAGTAGGTGTTGGGTTGTGGTCCTGTAGGTGTTGGGTTGTGGTCCTGTAGGTGTTGGGTTGTGGTCCTCTAGGTGTTGGGTTGTGGTCCTGTAGGTGTTGGGTTGTGGTCCTGTAGGTGTTGGGTTGTGGTCCTGTAGGTGTTGGGTTGTGGTCCTGTAGGTGTTGGGTTGTGGTCCTGTAGGTGTTGGGTTGTGGTCCTGTAGGTGTTGGGTTGTGGTCCTGTAGGTGTTGGGTTGTGGTCCTGTAGGTGTTGGGTTGTGGTCCTGTAGGTGTTGGGTTGTGGTCCTGTAGGTGTTGGGTTGTGGTCCAGTAGGTGTTGGGTTGTGGTCCTGTAGGTGTTGGGTTGTGGTCCTGTAGGTGTTGGGTTGTGGTCCTGTAGGTGTTGGGTTGTGGTTCTGTAGGTGTTGGGTTGTTATTGGGTTGTGGTCCTGTAGGTGTTGGGTTGTGGTCCTGTAGGTGTTGGGTTGTGGTTCTGTAGGTGTTGGGTTGTTATTGGGTTGTGGTTCTGTAGGTGTTGGGTTGTTATTGGGTTGTGGTTCTGTAGGTGTTGGGTTGTTATTGGGTTGTGGTCCTGTAGGTGTTGGGTTGTGGTCCTGTAGGTGTTGGGTTGTGGTCCTGTAGGTGTTGGGTTGTGGTCCAGTAGGTGTTGGGTTGTTGTTGGGTTGTGGTCCTGTAGGTGTTGGGTTGTGGTTCTGTAGGTGTTGGGTTGTGGTCCTGTAGGTGTTGGGTTGTGGTCCTCTAGGTGTTGGGTTGTGGTCCTGTAGGTGTTGGGTTGTGGTTCTGTAGGTGTTGGGTTGTGGTCCTCTAGGTGTTGGGTTGTGGTCCTGTAGGTGTTGGGTTGTGGTCCTGTAGGTGTTGGGTTGTGGTTCTGTAGGTGTTGGGTTGTGGTCCTCTAGGTGTTGGGTTGTGGTCCTGTAGGTGTTGGGTTGTGGTTCTGTAGGTGTTGGGTTGTGGTCCTCTAGGTGTTGGGTTGTGGTTCTGTAGGTGTTGGGTTGTGGTCCTCTAGGTGTTGGGTTGTGGTTCTGTAGGTGTTGGGTTGTGGTCCTGTAGGTGTTGGGTTGTGGTCCTGTAGGTGTTGGGTTGTGGTCCTGTAGGTGTTGGGTTGTGGTTCTGTAGGTGTTGGGTTGTGGTCCTGTAGGTGTTGGGTTGTGGTCCAGTAGGTGTTGGGTTGTTGTTGGGTTGTGGTCCTGTAGGTGTTGGGTTGTGGTCCTGTAGGTGTTGGGTTGTGGTCCTGTAGGTGTTGGGTTGTGGTCCTGTAGGTGTTGGGTTGTGGTCCTGTAGGTGTTGGGTTGTTATTGGGTTGTGGTCCTGTAGGTGTTGGGTTGTGGTCCTGTAGGTGTTGGGTTGTTGTTGGGTTGTGGTCCTGTAGGTGTTGGGTTGTGGTCCTGTAGGTGTTGGGTTGTGGTTCTGTAGGTGTTGGGTTGTGGTCCTGTAGGTGTTGGGTTGTGGTCCTGTAGGTGTTGGGTTGTGGTCCTGTAGGTGTTGGGTTGTTATTGGGTTGTGGTCCTGTAGGTGTTGGGTTGTGGTCCTGTAGGTGTTGGGTTGTTGTTGGGTTGTGGTCCTGTAGGTGTTGGGTTGTGGTCCTGTAGGTGTTGGGTTGTGGTTCTGTAGGTGTTGGGTTGTGGTCCTGTAGGTGTTGGGTTGTGGTCCTGTAGGTGTTGGGTTGTGGTCCTGTAGGTGTTGGGTTGTGGTTCTGTAGGTGTTGGGTTGTGGTCCTGTAGGTGTTGGGTTGTGGTCCTGTAGGTGTTGGGTTGTGGTCCTGTAGGTGTTGGGTTGTGGTTCTGTAGGTGTTGGGTTGTGGTCCTCTAGGTGTTGGGTTGTGGTCCTGTAGGTGTTGGGTTGTGGTCCTGTAGGTGTTGGGTTGTGGTCCTGTAGGTGTTGGGTTGTGGTCCTGTAGGTGTTGGGTTGTGGTTCTGTAGGTGTTGGGTTGTGGTTCTGTAGGTGTTGGGTTGTGGTCCTGTAGGTGTTGGGTTGTGGTCCTGTAGGTGTTGGGTTGTGGTCCTGTAGGTGTTGGGTTGTTATTGGGTTGTGGTTCTGTAGGTGTTGGGTTGTGGTCCTGTAGGTGTTGGGTTGTGGTCCTGTAGGTGTTGGGTTGTTATTGGGTTGTGGTCCTGTAGGTGTTGGGTTGTGGTCCTGTAGGTGTTGGGTTGTGGTCCTGTAGGTGTTGGGTTGTGGTTCTGTAGGTGTTGGGTTGTGGTCCTGTAGGTGTTGGGTTGTGGTTCTGTAGGTGTTGGGTTGTGGTTCTGTAGGTGTTGGGTTGTGGTTCTGTAGGTGTTGGGTTGTGGTTCTGTAGGTGCTGGGTTGTGGTCCAGTAGGTGTTGGGTTGTTGTTGGGTTGTGGTTCTGTAGGTGTTGGGTTGTGGTCCTGTAGGTGTTGGGTTGTGGTCCTGTAGGTGTTGGGTTGTGGTCCTGTAGGTGTTGGGTTGTGGTCCTCTAGGTGTTGGGTTGTGGTTCTGTAGGTGTTGGGTTGTGGTCCTGTAGGTGTTGGGTTGTGGTTCTGTAGGTGTTGGGTTGTGGTCCTGTAGGTGTTGGGTTGTGGTTCTGTAGGTGTTGGGTTGTGGTCCTGTAGGTGTTGGGTTGTGGTCCTGTAGGTGTTGGGTTGTGGTCCTGTAGGTGTTGGGTTGTGGTCCAGTAGGTGTTGGGTTGTGGTCCTGTAGGTGTTGGGTTGTGGTCCTGTAGGTGTTGGGTTGTGGTCCTGTAGGTGTTGGGTTGTGGTCCTCTAGGTGTTGGGTTGTGGTCCTGTAGGTGTTGGGTTGTGGTCCTGTAGGTGTTGGGTTGTGGTCCTGTAGGTGTTGGGTTGTGGTCCTGTAGGTGTTGGGTTGTGGTCCAGTAGGTGTTGGGTTGTGGTCCTGTAGGTGTTGGGTTGTGGTCCTGTAGGTGTTGGGTTGTGGTTCTGTAGGTGTTGGGTTGTGGTCCAGTAGGTGTTGGGTTGTGGTCCTCTAGGTGTTGGGTTGTGGTCCTGTAGGTGCTGGGTTGTGGATCGGTAGGTGTTAATAAACCCCACGCTGCTGGAATAAAAACGAGGGTCGAAAAAGAAGACAGGAAAAGTAGAAAGGTGTGTTGTTTCCACTCAGCTTGTTGGCATACCTCCAGAAATATTACAGACCTTTGGGAAATCTCCCTGTTTTATGGCACATTTTCATATTTCACCTTCCTTTCTCCCAAAATGAATCTAAATGACATCTGGTATTACAAAAAAATACAAAAAGATAGCGTAAGATTTCACCATTTAAGGTGGTATAATCATGTCCGTTTTATTTTTGCTGGTATTATATGCTTTTAAATAGCACTTCCGATTTGAATGTGAAAATCAGGATATTTTACCCGGAGAAAAATAGATTTTCATGAAAATATGAAACCCTGGTCTGGTACTGTGTGTTTCTGTATTCCTGATGGATCACAGAGATCCCATCGTTCCCTCACAGGAGAAAACCTGCAGTGTGTGTGTGTGTGTGTGTGTGTGTGTGTGTGTGTGTGTGTGTGTGTGTGTTTGTGCGTTCAGATGTGTGGTGTGTGTGTATGTGTCCGTGCGTTTCTCTGAAGCTCAGTGCTGATTAACTTTACAAAGACCATGTTATGACGTGGCTCGATGGCAGTGTGTTCCCAACATGACACGTGTTGTTTAGTATTGATACCTCAAGAGACTGCTCTTCTCTCTCTCTCTCTCTCTCTCTCTCTCTCTCTCTCTCTCTCTCTCTCTCTCTCTCTCTCTCTCTCTCTCTCTCTCTTTCTCTCTGGTTCTCTCTATCTCTCTCTCTCTCTCTCTCTCTCTCTCTCTCTCTCTCTGTCTCTCTGGTTCTCTCTCTCTCTCTCTCTCTCTCTTTCTCTCTGGTTCTCTCTATCTCTCTCTCTCTCTCTCTTTCTCTCTGGTTCTCTGGTCCTCTCTCTCTCTGGTTCTCTGGTTCTCTCTCTCTCTCTCTTTCTCTCTGGTTCTCTGGTTCTCTGGTTCTCTCTCTCTCTCTCTGGTTCTCTGGTTCTCCGGTTCTCTCTCTCTCTCTCTCTCTGTCTCTCTCTAGCTCTGTCTCTGGATCTCTCTAAATGTCTCTGGATTTCTCTAAATGTCTCTGGATCTCTCTAAATGTCTCTGGATCTCTCTCTCTCTCTGTCTGCATCTTTTATCTCTCTCTTTGTCTCTCTCTCTCTCTCTCTTCAATGGGCATTATTGGCATGGGAAAGATATGTTAACATTCCCGAAGAAAGTGAAGTAGATAATATACAAAAGTGAAATAAACAATAACAATGGACGGTAAACATTACACTCACAGAAGTTTCAAAAGAATAAAGATATTACAAATGTCATATTATGTCTATATACAGTGTTGTAACGATGTACAAATGGTTAAAGTACAAAAGGGAAAATAAATAAACATAAATATGGGTTGTATTTATATTGGTGTTTGTTCTTCACTGGTTGACCTTTTCTTGTGGCAACAAACCTTGCTGCTGTGATGCACACTGTGGTATTTCACCCAGTAGATATGCGAGTTTATCAAAATCGGGTTTGTTTTTGAATTCTTCGTGGATCTGCGTAATTTGAGGGAAATATGTGTCTCTAATATGGTCATACATTGGGCAGGAGTTTAGGAAGTGCAGCTCAGTTTCCACCTCATTTTGTGGGCAGTGTGCACATGGCCTGTCTTCTCTTGATAGCCAGGTCTGCCTTTGGCGGCCCTTCTCAATAGCAAGGCTATGCTCACTGAGTCTGTACATAGTCAAAGCTTTCCTTAAGTTTGGGTCAGTCACCGTGGTCTGGTATTCTGCCACTGTGTACTCTCTGTTTAGGGCCAAATAACATTCTAGTTTTCACAGTTTTTTTGTTAATTCTTTCCAATGTGTCAAGTAATTTTCTTTTTTGTTTTCTCATGATTTGGCTGGGTCTAATTGTGTTGCTGTTCTGGGGCTTTGTGTTTGTGAACAGAGCCCCAGGACCAGCTTGCTTAGGGGACTCTTCTCCAGGTTCATCTATCTGTAGGTGATGGCTTTGTTATGAAAGGTTTGGGAATCGCTTCCTTTTAGGTGGTTGTGGAATTTAACGTCTCTTTTCTGCATTTTGATAATTAGCGGGTATCGGCCTAAGTCTGCTCTGCATGCATTATTTGGTATTTTACGTTGTACACGGGGGATGTTTTGCAGAATTCTGCATGCAGTCTCAATTTAGTGTTGGTCCCATTTTGTGAATTCTTGGTTGGTGAGCGGAACCCAGACCTCACAACCATTAAGGGCAATGGGTTCTATAACTGATTCAAGTATTTTTAGCCAGATCCTAATTGGTATGCAGAATTTTATGTTCCTTTTGATGGCATAGAAGGCCCTTCTTGCCTTGTCTCTCAGATCGTTCACAGCTTTGTGGAAATTACCTGTGGCGTTGATGTTTAGGCCAAGGTATGTATAGTTTTTTGTGTGCTCTAGGGCAATGGTGTCTAGATGGAATTTGTATTTGTGGTCCTGGTGACTGGACCTTTTTTGGAACACCATTATTTTGGTGTTACTGAAATTCATTGTCAGGGCCCAGGTCTGGCAGAATCTGCGCAGAAGATCTAGGTGCTGCTGTAAGCCCTCCTTGGTTGGGACAGATATAGGTGCTGCTGTAGGCCCTCCTTGGTTGGTGACAGATCTAGGTGCTGCTGTAAGCCGTCCTTGGTTGGTGACATAAACACTAAATCATCAGCAAACAGTAGCCATTTGACTTCAGATTCTAGTAGGGTGAGGCCGGGTGCTGCAGACTTTTCTAGTGCCCTCGCCAATTCGTTGATATATACGTTGAAGAGGGTGGGGCTTAAGATGCATTCCTGTCTCACCCCACAGCCCTTTGGGAAGAAATGTGTGGTTTGTGTGTTTTTAACTACACACTTGTTGTTTGTGGATTTTATAATGTTGTCTGTTTTTCCCACAACACCACTTTCCATCCATTTGTATAGCAGACCCTCATGCCAAATTGAGACAAAGGCTTTTTTTAAATCAACAAAGCATGAGAAGACTTTGCCTTTGTTTTGGTTTGTTTGTCAACTGGGGTGTGCAGGGTGAATACGTGGTCTGTCGTATGATAATTTGGTAAACAGACAATTTGACATTTGCTCAGTACATTGTTTTCACTGAGGAAATATACGAGTCTGCTGTTAATGAAAATGCAGAGGATTTTCCCAAGGTTGCTTGGGATACGCATATCCCACGGTAGTTATTGGGGTCAAATTTGTCTCCACTTTTGTGGATTAGGGTGATCAGTTCTTGGTTACAAATATTGGGGAAGATGCCAGAGCTAAGGCTGATGTTAAAGAGTTTTAGTATAGCCAATTAAAATTTGTGGTCTGTATATTTGATCATTTCATTGAGGATACCATCAACACCACAGGCCATTTTGGGTTGGATGGTTTTTATTTTGTCCTGTAAGCTCATTCAAGGTAATTGGAGAATCCAGTGGGTTCTGGTAGTCTTTAATAGTTGATTCTAAGATTTGTATTTGATCATGTATATGTTTTGGCTGTTTGCTCTTTGTTACAGGGCCAAAAAGATTGGAGAAGTGGTTTACCCATACATCTCCAATTTGGATAGATAATTATTTGTGCTGTTATTTGTTTAGAGTTTTCCAATCTTCCCAGAAGTGGTTAGAGTCTATGGATTCTTCAATTACATTGAGCTGATTTCTGACGTGCTGTTCCTTCTTTTTCCGTAGTGTATTTCTGTATTGTTTTAGTGATTCACCATAGTGAAGGCGTAGACTCAGGTTTTATGGGTGTTTTTAGTTGGACAGGTTTCTACATTTCTTTCTTAGGATTTTGCATTCTTCATCCAACCATTTGTCAATGTTGTTCATTTTCTTTGGTTAACCGTTTGACATTTTTAGATTTGATAGGGAAGCTGAGAGGTCAAATATACTGTTAAGATTGTCTACTGCCAAGTTTACACCTTCACTATTACAGTGCAACGTTTTGTCCAGGAATTTGTTTAAAAGGGATTGAATTTGTTGTTGCCCAATTGGTAGGTTTTCTGGTAGGTTTCCACACTACATTCCTTCCATCTATAGCATGTCTTAATATTTCTCAGTTCCTTTGGCTTTGATGCCTCATGATTGAGTATTGCTTTGTTCAAGTAGACTGTGATTTTGCTGTGATCTGATAGGAGTGTCTGTGGGCTGACTGTGAACGCTCTGAGAGACTCTGGGTTGAGGTCAGTGATAACGTAGTCCACAGTACTACTGCCAAGATATGAGCTATATGTGTACCTAACATTGGGAGTCCCCTCGAAGCCTACCATTGACTATGTACATATCCAGCGTGCGACAGAGCTGCAGGAGTTGTGACCTGTTTTGTTGGTTATGTTGTCATAGTTGTGCCTAGTGTGGCATATGGAGGAGGGAATGCTGTCACCTCCCGGCAGGTGTTTGTCCCCCTGTGTGCTGAGGGTGTCAGGCTCTTGTCCGATTCTGGCATTTAGGTCGCCCCCCCTCCTCCCCTCTCTATCTCCTCCCTCCTACCCTCTCTATCTCCCCCCTCCTCCCCTCTCTCTCTCCCTCCCCTCTCTCTCTCTCTCCCTCCCCCTCCTCCCTCCCCCCTCTCTCCCCCCCCCCCCCCCCCCCCCCCTCCTCTTTCTGTTTACCGTTAGCTGTATTTAGATATCTTGACCCATTTCAGTCCGTGTGGGATGTTGGCTGCTGGGCCTGTAGATTGTCATTTATTTTTAAATTGTCAAGAACAGCTTCTCTCTTTTACTTTACTGCCTATTTCATCTTTATGTTGGTCTCTCAGAAAATGCTAACATAAGGATCTGGTCTAAAGTAGTGCACTATGTAGGGAATAGGGTGCCATCACAACAATAGAGACAACAACACTACATAAAGAGAGACCTAAGACAACAACATAGCAAGGCAACAACACATGACAACACAGAATGGTAGCAACACAACATGACAACAACATGGTATCAACACAACATGACAACAACATGGTAGTAACACAACATGACAACAACATGGTAGCAACACAACATGACAACAACATGGTAGCAACACAACATGACAACAACATGGTAGCAACACAACATGACAACAACATGACAGCAACACAACATGACAACAACATGGTAGCAACACAACATGACAACAACATGGTAGCAACACAACATGACAACAACATGGTAGCAACACAACATGACAACAACATGGTAGCAACACAACATGACAACAACATGTTAGCAACACAACATGACAACAACATGGTAGCAACACAATATAACAACAACATGTTAGCAACACAACATGACAACAACATGGTAGCAACACAATATAACAACAACATGTTAGCAACACAACATGACAACAACATGGTAGCAACACAACATGACAACAACATGGTAGTAACACAACATGACAACAACATGGTAGCAACACAATATAACAACAACATGTTAGCAACACAACATGACAACAACATGGTAGCAACACAACATGACAACAACATGGTAGTAACACAACGTGACAACAACATGGTAGTAACACAATATAACAACAACATGTTAGCAACACAACATGACAACAACATGTTAGCAACACAACATGACAACAACATGGTAGCATCACAACATGACAACAACATGGTAGTAACACAACATGGTAGCAACACAATATAACAACAACATGTTAGCAACACAACATGACAACAACATGGTAGCAACACAACATGACAACAACATGGTAGTAACACAACGTGACAACAACATGGTAGCAACACAATATAACAACAACATGTTAGCAACACAACATGACAACAACATGTTAGCAACACAACATGACAACAACATGGTAGCATCACAACATGACAACAACATGGTAGTAACACAACATGGTAGCAACATAACATGACAACAACATGGTAGCAACACAATATAACAACAACATGTTAGCAACACAACATGACAACAACATGGTAGTAACACAACATGGTAGCATCACAACATGACAACAACATGGTAGTAACACAACATGGTAGCAACATAACATGACAACAACATGGTAGCAACACAATATAACAACAACATGTTAGCAACACAACATGACAACAACATGGTAGTAACACAACATGGTAGCAACACAACATGACAACAACATGGTAGCAACACAATATAACAACAACATGGTAGCAACACAACATGGTAGCAACACAACATGACAACAACATGGTAGCAACACAACATGACAACAACATGGTAGCAACACAACATGGTAGCAACACAACATGACAACAACATGGTAGCAACACAACATGGTAGCAGCACAACATGACAACAACATGGTAGCACCACAACATGACAACAACATGGTAGCAACACAACATGACAACAACATGGTAGCAACACAACATGACAACAACATGGTAGCAACACAACATGACAACAACATGGTAGCAACACAACATGACAACAACATGGTAGCAACACAACATGACAACAACATGGTAGCAACACAACATGGTAGCAACATGGTACAAACATGATTGGGCACAGACATAGGTATTATATGTAGAAATATCACATGATTTTCTAGAGATAAAAGGAAATATAAATACTTGCTGATCAGATCAAAGTAATAAAATAACTTCAATATGTGTTATGAGAAAAGAGAAAGGACTGTGTACAGATGGCTGAAATGTCATATATGAGAGGGATTTGAGTCAATATCCCATGAAGAAAGCCTGTACGGTCATGCTAACCTTCATAGTGAGCCAATCTCCATCTGTGACCTGGTTCTCAATGGTAGAGAACCCACATCTCAGTCCACCTATAACCTGGTTCTCAATGGTAGAGAACCCACATCTCAGTCCACCTATAACCTGGTTCTCAATGGTAGAGAACCCACATCTCAGTCCACCTATAACCTGGTTCTCAATGGTAGAGAACCCACATCTCAGTCCACCTATAACCTGGTTCTCAATGGTAGAGAACCCACATCTCAGTCCATCTATAACCTGGTTCTCAGTGGTAGAGAACCTACATCTCAGTCCACCTATAACCTGGTTCTCAATGGTAGAGAACCCACGTCTCAGTCCACCTATAACCTGGTTCTCAATGGTAGAGAACCCACATCTCAGTCCACCTATAACCTGGTTCTCAATGGTAGAGAACCCACATCTCAGTCCATCTATAACCTGGTTCTCAGTGGTAGAGAACCTACATCTCAGTCCACCTATAACCTGGTTCTCAATGGTAGAGAACCCACATCTCAGTCCATCTATAACCTGGTTCTCAGTGGTAGAGAACCTACATCTCAGTCCACCTGTAACCTGGTTCTCAATGGTAGAGAACCCACATCTCAGTCCACCTATAACCTGGTTCTCAATGGTAGAGAACCCACATCTCAGTCCACCTATAACCTGGTTCTCAATGGTAGAGAACCCACATCTCAGTCCATCTATAACCTGGTTCTCAGTGGTAGAGAACCTACATCTCAGTCCACCTATAACCTGGTTCTCAATGGTAGAGAACCCACATCTCAGTCCACCTATAACCTGGTTCTCAATGGTAGAGAACCCACATCTCAGTCCATCTATAACCTGGTTCTCAGTGGTAGAGAACCTACATCTCAGTCCACCTATAACCTGGTTCTCAATGGTAGAGAACCCACATATCAGCCCACCTATAACCTGGTTCTCAATGGTAGAGAACCTACATCTCAGTCCACCTATAACCTGGTTCTCAATGGTAGAGAACCCACATCTCAGTCCACCTATAACCTGGTTCTCAATGGTAGAGAACCCACATCTCAGTCCACCTATAACCTGGTTCTCAATGGTAGAGAACCCAATTTAGCTGCAAAATGACTCTGGTCTCCTACGTGATAGGAGGATGGAAATCTTCTGAACTACCAATCATCCAATTGCTTTTCTGAAAACGATCATAATCAGTGTATGATCAGTGTGATACAAACATCTCTATTCTCATGGTGCTTTCGAACAATCGTGATTGTCTCCGCGGCCGTGCAAGCCCCTCTCAGTAGCTTCAATATTGCAGGTTTCGGCCCACTGTGACAGCTGTTGTGAATGCAAGGCAATCAACGACCGCATTCATGGAAAATCCTGGCAGGGCTACTGTCCCCCCCCCGCCCCCCTCCCTCCCCGTCTGTCTCTGTAATGCCCGGTAGCTGGACTCAGACCAACTTCTATATATTCTCCTGTGGACCCGGCCGTGACTCAGAGTGATGACCCAAGTCAAGGTCAGCTTTCTAGTTTCCTTCTGTCAAAAAAAACTCTTGACACCAGGACATAGAGAGAGGATTTAACCATAAAAATAAACATAAATATTGTATAGGTTATCGTGGTTTATTCAGGAAAATATTGAATATATATTGAATTATCATTCCCTCCTACTAAGAGGGGGAAAGAATAATGCCTCCATCGACTGTGAAACTATCTATGTGGAGAAACCACAGTTTTGCTTACATTTGCAAAACAAATATCGGAGAGGTCACCAAGGACGCATTTACATGCTGAGGCATGCGTTTTAGAAGGGGACAAATCCCTGAAGGAAAACATATTTTATTTTTTAGAAACTATCCCCTGGTTGTTTATATTTGCAAAACTTTAACTAATTCTTAGACTCAGTATACTCTACAGTACATATACCTGTTACCAACAGATACCTGTTACCATGAAAGCTGTTACCAACAGATACCTGTTACAAACAGATACCTGTTACCATGAAAGCTGTTACAAACAGATACCTGCTACCATGAAAGCTGTTACCATGAAAGCTGTTTTTGTTTATGTTGTAATATCACTTTACGCTATCCCTTTATGACACAGTGATATGCTTAATCTCACTAGGGTAGGGGCACTATTTTCACCTCCAGATGAAAAGCGTGCCCAAAGTAAACTGCCTGCTACTCAGGCCCAGAAGCTAGGATATGCATATAATTAGTAGATTTGGATAGAAATCACTCCACATTTTCTAAAACTGTTAGAATGATGTCTGTCAGTATAACAGAACTGAAATGGCAGGCGAAAACCTGAGAAAAATCCATCCAGGAAATGGGATTTTTTGGTTTGTAGTTTTCCATTGACTGCCTATACAGATTCCATTGATTTAGGACAAATTGCACTTCCTATGGCTTCCACTAGATGTCAACAGTCTTTAGAAGTTGTTTCAGGCTTGTGTTCTGAAAAATGAGGGAGTAAGACCACTCAGAATGATTTTTCCATGCGCACGACCGAGAGTGCGCCTTTCTTGTTTTCCTTTTATATTGACAAAGCTTTTGTCCGGTTGAAATATTATTGATTATTATGACAAAAAAAAAAACCTGAGGATTGATTATAAACATCGTTTGACATGTTGCTACGAACTTTACTGATACTTTTCGGATTTTTCGTCTGCCTGTTGTGACTGCGTTTGAGCCTGTGGATTACTGAACAAAACGCGCAAACAAAACTGAGGTTTTTGGATATAAAGAGGGATCGAACAAAACAAACATTTATTGAGTAAATGGGAGTCTTGTGAGTGAAACCATATGAAGATCATCAAAGGTAAGTGATTCATTTTATCGCTATTTCTGACTTGTGTAACCCCTCTACTTGGCTGGTAGCTGTTTGTTATGATTTGTCTGCTGGGTGCTTTTCTCAGATAATCGCATAGTATGCTTTCGCTGTAAAGCCTTTTTGAAATCTGACACCGTGGTTGGATTAACAAGAATGTTTTATGCATTTTTATAATGACTATTTCTGTTTTTGAATTTGGCACTCTGCAATTTCACTGGATGTTGTCCAGGTGGGACGCTACCGTCCCACACCCCCTAGTTAACCTCCAAATTTAGTTTTTTTTCAACGCTTCAGAATCTTCCTAGAATAAAATGGAAATAAGAGATAAAAGAAGGATGTTTTGAAAGGACCTCTCTCTATCTACCAGAGTCTCCTCTCCCAGGACCTCTCTATCTACCAGAGTCTCCTCCCCCAGGACCTCTCTATCTACCAGAGTCTCCTCCCCCGGGACCTCTCTATCTACCAGAGTCTCCTCCCGCAGGACCTCTCTCTATCTACCAGAGTCTCCTCCAGCAAGGACCTCTCTCTATCTACCGGAGTCTCCTCCCCCAGGACCTCTCTCTATCTACCAGAGTCTCCTCCCGCAGGACCTCTCACTATCTACCAGAGTCTCCTTCCCCCAGGACCTCTCTCTAACTACCAGAGTCTCCTTTCCCAGGACATCTCTCTATCTAGCAGAGTCTCCTCCCCCCCAGGACCTCTCACTATCTACCAGTATCCTCTCCCCAGGATCTCTCTCTATCTACCAGAGTCTTCTTCCCCCAGGACCTCTCTCTATCTACCAGAGTCTCGTCCCCCAGTACCTCTCTCTATCTACCAGAGTCTCCTTCCCCCAGGACCTCTCTCTATATACCAGAGTCTCCTCCACCCAGGACCTCTCTCTATCTACCAGAGTCTCGTCCCCCAGTACCTCTCTCTATCTACCAGAGTCTCCTTCCCCCAGGACCTCTCTCTATCTACCAGAGTCACGTCCCCCAGTACCTCTCTCTATCTACCAGAGTCTCCTTCCCCCAGGACCTCTCTCTATCTACCATAGTCTCCTCCCCCCCAGTCTCCTCCCCCAGGACCTCTCACTATCTACCAGAGTCTCCTCCACCCAGTACCTCTCTCTATCTACCAGAGTATCCTCCCCCAGGACCTCTCACTAACTACCAGTCTCCTTCCCCCAGGACCTCTCTCTATCTACCAGAGTCTCCTCCCCCAGGATCTCTCACTATGTACCAGAGTCTCCTTCCCCCAGGACCTCTCTCTATCTACTAGAGTCTCCTCCCCCAGGACCTCTCTCTATCTACTAGAGTCTACTCCCCCAGGACCTCTCACTATCTACCAGTCTCCTTCCCCCAGGACCTCTCTCTATCTACCAGAGTCTCCTTCCCCCAGGACCTCTCTCTATCTACGAGATTCTCCTCCCCCAGGACCTCTCTCTATCTACCAGTCTCCTTCCCCCAGGACCTCTCTCTATCTACGAGAGTCTCCTCCCCCAGGACCTCTCTCTATCTACCAGTCTCCTCCACCCAGGACCTCTCTCTATCTACCAGAGTCTCCTCCCCCAAGAAGTCATGAAACAAACAAAAAGGAACACAACAATGCCAGAAAAAAGGAATGATAATATTAAATCAACTTTTGTCAAAACCCCCAACTATAGCATATTATATCTCTTGGTCCTCTGTCCTTTTGAACTTTCCACTTTCCATTCCTTCTGATTAAGATAGTGATTTATCAACTATTTTGGAATAGCCTCAACTATAACGATTAAATAGCAATGGTAGTCTCTTGGTCCTTCATGCCCTTGTGAACCCTCGATTCCTTGCTTACTGAGCAAGCTGTTACAGCCTGCCTGTGACCACACTACGAAGCCACAGCAAGTTCAAGGCTATTGTTATGTCAATGTATTGTTTACTGCCAGCAAGAAGTACTGTGCATCTGTGGCGTGAATGTGGTCAGTAATACAAAAAAAAAAAAAAATGTATATATATTCTGTGCAACAGACATACATGTAACTGCCAAAGTAAAATAAACACCAGCATAGTGTTTTAATAGGGCGCTGGGCCACCACGAACCAGAACAGCTTCAATGCACTTTGGTATAGATTCTACAGGTGTCTGGAACTCTATTGGAGGGATGCGACACTATTCTTCGACAAGAAATATTATAATTTGGAATTTTGTTGATGGTGGTGGAAAACACTGTCTCAGGCTCCCCTCCGGAAGCTCTTAATAGTGTTCATTTGGGTTGAGATCTGAGGTGACTGAGACGGCCGTGGCGTATGGTTTACATCGTTTTCCTGCTCATCAAACCGTTCAGTGACCACTCGTGCCCTGTGGATGGGGGCATAGAACCTAGATGGCAGTGACTATGTATTGAATACCCATTAATGACAAAGTGAAAACAGGTTCAGAATTTTTTGCAAATGTATTCAAGATAAAAAATAAAATAAAAACCTTGTTTATAGAAGTATTGAGACCATTCGCTATGAGACTCAAAATTGAGTTCAGGTATTTCCTGATTCCTTTAATCATCCTTGAGATGTTTCTACAACTTGATTGGAGTCCACCTGTGGTAAATTCAATTGATTGGACATGATTTGGAAAGGCACACACCTGTCTATATAAGGTCCCACAGTTGACAGTGCATGTCAGAGCAAAAAACAATCCATGAGGTCGAAGGAATTGTCCGTAGAGCTCAGAGATAGGATTGTGTCGAGGTACAGATCTGGGGAAGGGTATTAACTTCTTGACGCTACGGATCACGTTACCGGGATCATTTTCCTAAACAACCACTGAATTGCAGAGCGCCAAATTCCAAAATAATCCTAAAAATATTTATAATCATGGAATCACAAGTGAAATATACCAAAACACAGCTTAGCTTGTTGTTAATCCACCTATCGTGTCAGCTTTTGAAAATGTGCTTTACAGCGAAAGCAATCCAAGCGTTTGTGAGTGTATCAATCAATGCTAGAACAGCTAGCCTTAAATTAGCTTGGTCACGAAAGTCAGAAAAGCAATAAAATGTATCGCTTACCTTTGATAATCTTCGGATGTTTGCACTCACGAGACTCCCAGTTACACAATAAATGTTATTTTTTGTTCGATAAATATTAGTTTTATAACAAAAAAACGCCATTTGGGTTGCACGTTATGGTCAGAAAACCACATGCTCGTTCCGGTCCTGAAAGGCAGAAGAAAATTCCCAAAAGTATCAGATTCAAATATAATACTACAAATATTTATAATCATGCAGTCACAAGTGAAATATACCAAAACACAGCTTAGCTTGTTGTTAATCCATCTATCGTGTCAGATTTTGAAAATATGCTTTACAGCGAAAGCAATCCAAGCGTTTGTGAGTGTATCAATCAATGCTAGAGCAGTTAGCCTTAAATTAGCTTGGTCACAAAAGTCAGAAAAGCAATAAAATTAATCGCTTACCTTTGATAATCTTCGGATGTTTGTACTCACGAGACTCCCAGTTACACAATAAATGTTATTTTTGTTCGATAAATATTAGTTTTATAACAAAAAAACGCCATTTGGGTTGCGCGTTATGTTCAGAAAACTACAGCCTCATTCCGTTCCTGAAAGGCAGACGAAAATTCCCAAAAGTATCCGTAATGTTCGTAGAAACATGTCAAACGTTTTTTATAATCAATCCTCAGGTTGTTTTTAACATACATAATCGATCATATTTCAACCGGACGGTAACCTATTCAATAAAAGAGAGAAAGAAAATGTCGAGCTACCCCTCTCGCGCGCAGGAACTAATCAAAGGACACCTGACTCGTTTTGAAAAATCTCGCTCATTTCTCAAAATAAAAGCCTGAAACTATGTCTAAAGCCTGGCCACAGCCTGAGGAAGCCATTGGAAAAGGAATCTGGTTGATACCCCTTTAAATGGAAGAGGGGCAGGCAACGGAACAGGGATAAAAAAAAAAATTTTAAAAGCACTTCCGGGTTGAATTTCCTCAGGTTTTCGTCTGCAGAATCAGTTTTGTTATACTCACAGACAATATTTTGACAGTTTTGGAAACTTTGGAGTGTTTTCTATCCTAATCTGTCAATTATATGCATATTCTACGATCTGGGCCTGAGAAAAAGTCAGTTTACCTTGGGAACGTTATTTAAAAAAATAAATAAAAAATAAATAATAATAATCTGGCCCCTAGCGTCAACAAGTTTTAAAAAATTCTGCAGCATTGAATGTCACCCAAGAACATAGTGGCCTCCATCATTCTTAAATGGAAGACTTTTGGAACCACCAATACTCCTCTTAGAGCTGGCCACCCAGCTAAACTGACCAATCGGGGGAGAAGGGCCTTGGCCAAGACCTGATGGAAGAAGAATCAAGGTTGTAATCGCTGCCAAAGGTGCTTCAACAAAGTACTTAGTAAAGGGTCTGAATACTTATGTAAATGTGATATTTCTGTTTTTTATTTTGAATACATTTACAAACATATCTAAAAATCAGTTTTTGCTTTGTCATTATGGGTTATTGTGTTTGGATTGATGAGGGGAAAAAAACGATTTATTCCATTTTAGAACAAGGCTGTAACGTAACAAAATGTGGAACAATTCAATGGGTCTGAATACTTTCCCGAATGCAGTTCTGTTTCCCAAACATTGAAATGAATGCTCACACTGTTGTTTGAATGGGTTCACTTACAGAGCAGAGAATGAGTACATATAGATATCTGCACCATAACATGTGGTTCCATCACAGCGATCATTAAATCACACCAAACCTTTTTACGGACAGTGTTACCAAACAACTTCCTATGAGCTCATCCATCTGTCCATCGTTCTACTTATTGTTCCCTTCCCTCACCACCAAACACTATTAGGATCGGGTTATTAACAGACCTGTACATAAATATTACTATTAGGATCTGGTTATTAACAGACCTGTACATAAATATTACTATTAGGATCGGGTTATTAACAGACCTGTACATAAATATTACTATTAGGATCTGGTTATTAACAGACCTGTACATAAATATTACTATTAGGATCTGGTTATTAACAGACCTGTACATAAATATTACTATTAGGATCTGGTTATTAACAGACATGTACATAAATATTACTATTAGGATCTGGTTATTAACAGACCTGTACATAAATATTACTATTAGGATCTGGTTATTAACAGACCTGTACATAAATATTACTATTAGGATCTGGTTATTAACAGACCTGTACATAAATATTACTATTAGGTTCTGGTTATTATCAGACCTGTACACATATTACTATTAGGATCTGGTTATTAACAGACCTGTACATAAATATTACTATTAGGATCTGGTTATTAACAGACATGTACATAAATATTACTATTAGGATCTGGTTATTAACAGACCTGTACATAAATACCTAACACACGTGTTTATTCCTGGGCCTGATTCCCTAGTAGCTCTTAGTCCACCTGATCCACACCACATAGTCACCCCGTCAGTGTAATGGATGATGGATCTCCACGGCTTAGACGGGAGGTTACCCCTCGTTCGAAATAGTGTTGAGTTTAAGCCTACCCTGTGTCTCAAATGCCAACGTTTTCCCTATATAGCGTATTACTTTTGAATTAGGGCCCATAAGAGGAATAGGGTGCCATTTGTGATGTGCCCTTTGATGTGTCTTGTACCTTGTCCTTCTGTGGTATATCCAACCATTATGGAAGTGATTTATACAGGCAGGTCCATCTCTTTACCAACCATTATGGAAGTGATTTAAACAGGCAGGTCCATCTCTTTACCAACCATTATGGAAGTGATTTATACAGGCAGGTCCATGTCTTTACCAACCATTATGGAAGTGATTTATACAGGCAGGTCCATCTCTTCACCATCCACGGTGGAAGTGATTTATACAGGCAGGTCCATCTCTATATATACATTAACACCATGCCTTTTACTGTGGGCAGAAACCCTGCCTTGACTCCTACCCTCTAATCTCTGCCCACTGCAATATAAAACAATATACGATTGACCTTTGACTGTATGGTAATCAAATACATACATTATTATGTACGGTACCAGTCAAATGTTTGGACACTCCTACTCATTCCAGGGTTTTTCTTCATTTTTACTATTTTCTACATTGCAGAATAATAGTGAAGACATCAACACTATGAAATAGCACATATGGAATCATTTAGTAACCAAAAAAGTCTTAAACAAATCAAAATATTTTAGATTTAAGATTCTTCAAAGTAGCTACCCTTTGCCTTGTAAAATAAAATAGATTTCGATTTGTTTAACACTTTTTAAAGGTTACTACATGATTCCATATGTGTTATTTCATAGTCTACAATAAAGAAAATAGTAAAAATGAAGAAAAACCCTTTAAAACCTTTTCTCAATAGGGGGGCGCCATTTCGACTTTGTAAAAAAACGTTCCCAAATTAAACTGCCTCGTACTCAATTCTTGCTCGTACAATATGCATATTATTATTACTATTGGATAGAAAACACTCTCTAGTTTCTAAAACCGTTTGAATTATATCTGTGAGTAAAACAGAACTCATTTTGCAGCAAACTTCCTGTCAGGAAGTGAGAAATCTGAAATCGGGCACTCTGTTCCAGGGTCAGTTTATTAATTTGCATGTAATCTATGGGTCGACATGCACTGCATACGCCTTCCCCTAGATGTCAGTAAGCAGTGAGAATTGGAATGGGGTGTCTAGGTAGATCTGAGGCCGTACAAAAGCTCTTGGAACCGGGTGTGCAGTCTTTTCAACGTTCGTCATGAATCAAGACAGACCTCAGGATTGCATTCTGAAAAGCTCTCGTTATAGGCGTTAGATATATCCGGCTCTGATTTTATTCGATATAGGTGTTAAAAACATCATAATGTAGTTATTTTAAACCGAGTTATATCAGTTAATATCAGTATATTGCGATTTTCGGTATTTTATTTGTGCTGCGTTATGGTGAGTTGGACACGTTTTCGCCACATGGCTAATGTTTGCTGCTAATTCCAAAGTTGAAGACGACAATCTACAACCGAGCAACAATTATTCTGGACAAAGGACAACTTGCACAAGATTCTGATGGAAGCTCATCAAATAGTAGGAACTATTTATGATGTTAATTAGTGGTTCTGTTGAAAAATGTTAAACTATTATTCCGCCATTAATTTCGGTGCGGTCTCGCTTTAACGCACGCTGTATGTCGTAGTAACGTTAATTTTAAAAATCTAACACAGCGGTTGCATTAAGAACTAATGTATCTTTCATTTGCTGTCCAATCTGTATTTTTTAGTCAAGTTTATGATTAGTTATTGATTAGATTAGGTGCCTCTCCCAAGATTTCTCCCGACATTTTGTTTGCATTTTGGCTACTATTCATATTGTATAACCACGATTTGTGCCGCTAAATATGCACATTTTCGAACAAACCATATATGTATTGTGTAAGTTGATGTTATAGGACTGTCATCTGAAGAAGTTTGAGAAGGTTAGTGAATAATTTTATATCTTTTGCTGGTTTATTCGTTATCGCTACTGTTGGCTTGAATCAATGCTGTTGTGTGGTTGGCTATTGTAGTAAGCTAATATAATGCTATATTGTGTTTTTGCTGTAAAACACTTAAAAAATCAGAAATATTGGCTGGATTCACAAGATCTTTGTCTTTCATTTGCTTTACACTGTGTATTTTTCATAAATGTTTTATGATGAGTATTTAGGTAATTCACATTGCTCTCTGTAGTTATTCTAGTTGCTTTGGTGAGAGTTGTGATGGTGGCTGCAATGTAAAACTATGATTTATACCTGAAATATGCACATTTTTCGAACAAAACATATGCTATACAATAAATATGTTATCAGACTGTCATCTGATGAAGTTGTTTCTTGGTTAGTGACTATTTATATCTTTATTTGGTCGAATTTGTGATAGCTACCTATGCAGTAAAAAAATGGTGGGAAAAAAAAAGTTGTGTCTTTTGCTATCGTGGTTAGCTAATAGAAATACATATTGTGTCTTCCCTGTAAAACATTTAAAAAATCAGAAATGATGGCTGGATTCACAAGATGTGTATCTTTCATCTGGTGTCTTGGACTTGTGATTTCATGATATTTAGATGCTAGTATTTACTTGTGGCGCTATGCTAGGCTATGCTAGTCAGCTTTTTTACTGATGAGGGTGCTCCCGGATCCGGGATGAGTACCAAGTAAAAGTTAATGAGTAGGTGTATCCAAAGTTTTGACTGGTACTCTACATAATATTTGTAGTCATAACATGCACTGAAAGCTAAACATTTCCAAACAGTGATTTATACATGTAAATGTGTACGTATAGTTGTCATGTAATTGAGATATCAGCGAGCACACACACATTCACTCTATGTTCTACAAAGTAATTGTATCATACCTCCAAGGATTCGTTATCTGTTGTTCCTGACTTCACCACTAAAGGATTCTCATCAAATACAACATAACCCTCCCCAACATTGAGCCACATGAACAGTCGGGACCCACCTATCCAATCCCATAACAGTTTCATTAAAGTGAGACAGGCGATGAGATCACCCAGGATTGGAATTATTATGATTCCTCTATCCTCAAGGACCCAGCAGGGATGCTGATTGGTTCATTGACATTCCGACAATTTAGGAATTGCAAATGAGCAGTGACTATTCCGCAGCGGAATGTCTGTCTCTCAACGTTCTGATTGTGAAGCGTCTCCTCTGTGTTTATTCAATCATCTCAGGTTCTCTCTGATTGCTGCATGTTGATAGTCACTACTTTCCTCTCTTCCTACCTCCCCTTCATTATACAGTAATCTCTCTCTCTCTCTCTTTCTGTCTCGTCTCTCTCTCTCTCTCTCTCGCTCTCTCTCTCTCGCTCTCTCTCTCTCTTTCTCGCTCTCTCTCCCTCTTTCTCTCTCTCTATCCCTCTCTCTCTCTCTCTCTCTCTCTCCTCTGTCTCTCTCTCTCTCGCTCTCTCTCTCTCTCTCTCTCTCTCTCTCTCTCTCTCTCTCTCTCTCTCTCTTTCTCGCTCTCTCTCTCTCGCTCTCTCTCTCTCTTTCTCGCTCTCTCTCCCTCTTTCTCTCTCTCTATCCCTCTCTCTCTCTCTCTCTCTCTCTCTCTCTCTCTCTCTCTCTCTCTCTCTCTCTCTCTCTCTCTCTCTCTCTCTCTCTCTCTCTCTCTCTCGCTCTCTCTCTCTCTCTCTCTCTTTCTGTCTCGTCTCTCTCTCTCTCTCTCTCTCTCGCTCTCTCTCTCTCGCTCTCTCTCTCTCTCTCTTTCTCGCTCTCTCTCCCTCTTTCTCTCTCTCTATCCCTCTCTCTCTCTCTCTCTCTCTCTCTCTCTCGCTCTCTCTCTCTCTCTCTCTCTCTCTCTCTCTCTCTCTCTCTCTCTCTCTCTCTCTCTCTCTCTCTCTCTCTCTCTCTCTCTCTCATATATATATATTTTGCACCGGGTATTGATGAGAAGTGCTTTACTTCATGGAGTGCTCTGATGGTTCTTGAAGTACTATGATAAAAAAGTAATACATCAACATGCTCTGAAGACCCAATTATGAGAAGCTGTCTGTCAAACTAATATTCTCTTTACTCTACTCACTCTCTCAGCTGGTATGGTATAAGCCATCAGCACTGTAGCAGAGAGAGATATAGGCTGAGAAAGAGGTGGGAGAGAAATAGATATAGAGGGAGAGAGAGATCAGTCTGACAAGCTCTTATCATACCTTCAATTTGAGAGGTTTTAGGATTTGCTCTATATTTTGGTTCAAATAGCATACTGTACCTTCTCTTTCAAATACTTTGAGCATTATGTTAACCCTAATTGGAGCGCCAGATGGGCAGGGTTTGGAGTTTGCCCTTTTGGGACTATTCTATTGGTTCCACTGCACCAGGCCAAGCTCCTTCAAGCACAGCTAAAGTATTTGAAAATAAAACTAACACTATTTGAAACCAGATCTGTCTTTTCATGCTGTGATAAACAGCTTGTTTTAATTTGAGCCTCCTGTCTGTGTTTTCAGAGTGGTGACCGACCGGTTCAATTGGGCCTAGATGAGTGCTCTCTCTCTCTCTCTCTCTCTCTCTCTCTCTGGGCATTGGCCACAGGAGGCTGGTGGCTCCTTAATTGGGGTGAACGGGCTCGATGTGTTTGATGCCATTCCATTTGCTCTGTTCTGGCCATTATTATGAGCTGTTCTCCCTTCAGCAGCCTTCTGAGGAACTGACCTTGTGTCGTTTAACGCAGAACGTTGGTAGTGGAAAATACCAAGAAGCCGACCCCTTAGACTAAAATGCAGTTTTACGGGCGCCCAACCAATTGTGCTATTATGTGTTGTTTTTTTTGCGTTATTTGTAACTTATTTTGTTCATAATGTTTATGCCACCGTATCTTAAAGAAGAAAATAGCTTCTGGATATTAGGACAGCGATTCCTCACCTCGGATTAGACAAAGATGTTTTCTTCAACAAGCAAGATGCACAGGACATGTACAGGACATTCACCCGACAAGGCCAACATCCCCGTTATCTGCAAGAGGAAGAGACACAGGTACAGAGGACACAGAGCGGGATGCCTCGTGAGGACCCGCAGAAGGTGAGTGGGAACGCTGCCGTTACCGTTAGTATTACTCGCCAACGTGCAATCATTGGACAATAAATTAGACGAGGTACGTTCGCGAAAATCCTACCAACGGGACATCAAAAACTGTAATATCCTATGTTTCACGGAATCGTGGCTGAATGATGACATGGATATTCAGCTAGCAGGATTTGCGCTGCACTGACAAGATAGAACAGCACACTCCGGTAAGACGAGGGGGGGGCGTATTTGTAAACAACAGCTGGTGCACGAAATCTGAGGAAGTCTCTAGATTTTATTGTGATAAATTGCAGGACACACTACTTGCCTAGAGAGTTTTCAGCTATACTTTTCATGGCTTTTTATTTACCACCACAGACGGATGCTGTATAAGGAAATAAACAAACAGGAAACCACTCATCCAGAGGTGGCGCTCCTAGTGGCCCGGAGACTTTAATGCAGGGAAACTAAAATCAGTTCTACCAAATTTCTATCAACTTGTTAAATGTGCAACCAGAAGGAAAACAATTCTAGATCACCTGTACTCCACACACAGAGATGCCTACAAAGCTCTCCCTCGCCCTCCATTTGGCAAATCCAACCACAACTCTATCCTCCTGATTCCTGCTTACAAGCAAAAATTAAAGCAGGAAGCAACAGTAACGGTCTATAAAAAAGTGGTCAGATGCTAAAATACAGGACTGTTTTGCTATCGCAGACGGGAACATGTTCCGGGATTCTTCCGATGGCATTGAGGAATACACCACATCAGTCACTGGCTTTATCAATACGTGGATCGAGGACGTCGTCCCTACAGTGACTGTACGTATATACCCCTACCAGAAGCCATGGGATACAGGCACTGAGCCAAAGGGCAGAGCTGCCACATTTAAGGTGCGGGACTCTAACCCGGAAGCTTACAAGAAATCCTGCTATGCCCTCCGACGAACCATCAAACAGGCAAAGTGTCAATACAGGGCTAAGATTTAATCATACTATACCGGCTCCGACGCTCTTCTTATGTGGCAGGGCTTGCAAATTATTACAGACTACAAAGGGAAGCACAGCCGCGAGCTGCCCAGTGCCAAGAGCCTACCAGACGAGCTAAATCACTTCTATGCTCGCTTCGAGGCAAGCAACACTGAGGCATGCATGAGAGCATCAGCTGTTCCGGACGACTGTGTGATTACGCTCTCCGTGGGGCCAGACGGATTACCAGGATGTGTGCAGACCAACTGGCAGGTGTCTTCACTGACATTTTCAACATATTCCTTATTGAGTCTGAAATACCAACATGTTTCAAGCAGACCATCATAGTCCCTGTGCCCAAAAACACAAAGGCAACCTGCCTAAATGACTACAGACCCGTAGCACTCACGTCCGTAGCCATGAAGTGCTTTGAAAGGTTGGTAATGGCTCACATCAACACCATTATCTCAGAAACCCTAGACCCACTCCAATTTGCATATCGCCGAAACAGATCCACAGATGATGCAATCTCTATTGCACTCCACACTGCCCTTTCCCACCTGGACAAAAGGAACACCTATGTGAGATTGCTATTCATTGACTACAGCTCAGCGTTCAACACCATAGTGCCCTCAAAGCTCATCACTAAGCTAAGGATCCTGGGACTAAACACCTCCCTCTGCAACTGGATCCTGGACTTCCTGACGGGCCACCCCCAGGTGGTAAGGGTAGGTAACAACACATCTGCCACGCTGATCCGTAACACTGGAGCCCCTAAGGAGTGCGTGCTCAGTCCCCTCCTGTACTCCCTGTTCACCCACAACTGCATGGCCAAACACGACTCCAACACCATCATTTAATTTACAGATGACAACAGTGGTAGGCCTGATCACCGACAACGACGAGACAGCCTATAGGGAGGAGGTCAGAGACCTGGCTGGGTGGTGCCAGAATAACCACCTATCCCTCAACGTAACCAAGACTAACTAGATGATTGTGGACTACAGGAAAAGGAGGACCGAGCACCCCCCCATTCTCATCGACTATGCTGTAGTGGATGGAGCATGTTGAGAGCTTCAAGTTCCTTGGTGTCCACATCACCAACAAACTAGAATGGTCCAAACACACCAATACAGTTGTGAAGAGGGCAGGACAAAGCCTCAGGAAACTAAAAGATTTGGCATGGGTCCTGAGATCCTCAAAAGGTTCTACAGCTGCAACATCGAGAGCATTCTGACTGGTTGCATCACTGCCTGGTGCGGCAATTGCTCGGCCTCCGACCGCAAGGCACTACAGAGGGTAGTGCGTACGGCCCTGTACATCACTGGGGCTAAGCTGCCTGCCATCCAGGACCTCTACACCAGGCAGTGTCAGAGGAAGGCCCTAAAAATTGTCAAAGACCCCAGCCAACCCAGTCAAAGACTGTTCTCTCTACTACCGCATGGCAAGCGGTACCGGAGTGCCAAGTCTAGGACAAAAAGGCTTCTCAACAGTTTTTACCCCCAAGCCATAATATTCCTGAACAGGTAATCAAATGGCTACCCAAACTATTTCATTTTGTGCCCCCCCAACCCCAATTTTATGCTTCTGCTACTCTCTGTTTATCATATATGCATAGTCACTTTAGCTTTGTACATATGTACATACTACTTCAATTGGCCCTAACCAACCAGTGGCTAACCGGGCTATCTGCATTGTGTCCCGCCACCCACCACCCGCCAACCACTCTTTATGCTACTGCTACTCTCTGTTCAACATATTTGCATAGTCACTTTAACCATGTCTACATGTACATACTACGTCAATCAGCCTGACTAACCGGTGTCTGTATGTAGCCTCGCTACTTTTATAGCCTCGCTACAGTTTTTCACTGTATTTTTACTGTTGTTTATATTTCTTTACTTACCTATTGTTCACCTAAAACCTGTTTTGCACTATTGGTTAGAGCCTGTAAGTAAGCATTTCACTTTAAGGTCTACACCTGTTGTATTCGGCGCACGTGACAAATAAACTTTGATTTGATTTGATATGACGAATGCACACTGGCTTCTTTGAACACAAACATTTTATCCATAAAACAGCTGTGTCTTTCTGTCTCTCTCTCTCTCTCTTTCTTTATCTCTCTCTATCTCTCTCTTTCTCTCTCTCTCTGTCTCTCTCTGTCTCTCTCTGTTGCTCTCTTTCTCTCTCAGCTCCTTCAAGTTGGATGAGTTCCGCTGGTGTACAGCAATCTTTATGTCATAACACAGATTCTCAACTGGATTGAGGTCTGGGCTTTGACTAGGCCATTCCACGACATTCCCCTTAAACTACTCAAGTGTTGGCTTTAGCAGTATGCTTCGGGTCATTGTCCTGCTGGAAGGTGAACCTCCGTCCCAATCTCAAATCTCTTGGAAGACTGAAACAGTTTTCCCTCAAGAATTTCCCTGTATTTAGCGCCATCCCTCATTCCTTCAATTCTGACCAGTTTCCCAGTCCCTGCCGATGAAAAACATCCCCAGAGCATGATGCTGCCACCACCATGCTTCACTGTGGGGATGGTAATTCTCGGGGTGATGAAAGGTGTTGGGTTTGCGCCAGACATAACATTTTCCATCATGGCCAAAAAGCTACATTTGTGTCTCATCTGACCAAAGTACCTTCTTCCATATGTTTGGGGAGTCTCACAAATGCCTTTTGGGGAAGACCAAACGTGTTTGCTTATTTTTTTCTTTAAGCAATGGCTTTTTTATGTCCACTCTTCTGTAAAATTCTGCTCTGTGGAGTGTACGGCTTAAAGTGGTCCTATGGACAGATACTCCAATCTCCGCTGTGGAGCTTTGCAGCTCCTTCAGGGTTATCTTTGGTCTCTTTGTTGCCTCTCTGATTAATGCCCTCCTTGCCTGGTCCGTGAGTGTTGGTGGGCGGCCCTCTCTTGGCAGGTTTGTTGTGGTGCCATATTCTTTCCATTTTTTAATAATGGATTTAATGGTGCTCAGTGGGATGTTCAAAGTTTCTGATATAAATTGTTTTACCCAACCCTGATCTGTACTTCTCCACAACGTTGTCCCTGACCTGTTTGGAGAGCTCCTTGGTCTTCATGGTGACGCTTGCTTGGTGGTGCCCCTTGCTTAGTGGTGTTGCAGACTCTGGGGTCTTTCAGAACAGGTGTATATATGCACTTAGATCATGTGACAAAACGTGTGACACTTAGATTGCACACAGGTGGACTTTATTTAACTAATTATGTGACTTCTGAAGGTAATTGGTTGCACCAGATCTTATTTAGGAGCTTCATAGCAAAGGGGCTGAATACATATGCACACACCACTTTTCCGTTTTTTATTTTTTTGAAACAAGTAATTTCTTTCATTTCACTTCACCAATTTGGACTATTTTGTGTCTGTCCATTACATGAATGTGTGGTGACATCCTCTCTGGAGGAATTTAATTGGTCGACTAACAGTAGGTGACTGATCAATTCCATCATATCAGCTCAATTCGAAGGGTCAGGTGAGCTCAGGATTGTGTCTTAACTCAGAGACATCAGTGAGTCTATCTAGATGTGATGGTCACTGTTACTCTGCAGGCTATAATGGGTCCATCAGGTGGACCATGGAGAAAACAAAGGCCAGGCAGATTACACAGCAAATATTCTACACCAATCAGATTCTATACAGTGCCTTCCGGAAAGTATTCAGACCCCTTGACTATTTCCATTTTTTTTTTTTTACGTTACAGCCTTATTCTAAAATGCATTAAATCGTTTTTTACCTCCTCAATCTACACACAATACACCATAATGACGAAGCAAAAACAGGTTTTTAGAAATGTTTTTTGCTAATTTATTAAACATAAAAACATAAAATATTGCATTTACATAAGTATTCAGACCATTTACTCAGTACTTTGTTGAAGCACCTTTGGCAGCGATTATAGCCTTGAGGCTTCTTGGGTTTGACGCTACTAGCTTGGCACACCTGTATTTGGGGAGTTTCTCCCATTCTTCTCTGTAGATTCGTTCAAGCGTTGTCAGGTTGGATGGAGAGTGATAGGATGTGTAGAGCCTAAACAGACGGAACAATAAATTCAGCCTTTAGTGTCGTAAAGATAAGGGGCCAGTAATATATCCTTTGTGCCGGGTGTAAAGAGGCTACTGGACAGCGGTGGAAAATTACCAGTGAATAATACTATTCAACTCATGTATTTACATAGAATTTAAAATATATATATATATATATATTTAACCTTTATTTAACTTGGCAAGTCAGTTAAGAGCAAATTATTATTTTACAATGACGGCCTACACCCGAACGATGCTGGACCAATTGTGCGCCGCACAATGGGACTCCCAATCACGGCCGGATGTGATACAACCTGGATTCAAACCAGGGACTGTAGTGATGCCTTTTGCACTGAGATGCAGTGCCTTAGTCCGCTGTGCCACTCGGGAGCCCATAACATTCCTGTAACATTAGACTGTAACGATCATCATAATCTACTAACTCTATATTCATGTCCCTAACACTGCTATCTCTCTGTTCTGTATAATCAGTATGTTAGTCTCTATTCGTGTCCCTAACACTGCTATCTCTCTGTTCTGTATAATCAGTATGTTAGTCTATATTCACGTCCCTAACACTGCTATCTCTCTGTTCTGTATAATCAGTATGTTAGTCTATATTCACGTCCCTAACACTGCGATCTCTCTGTTCTGTATAATCAGTATGTTAGTCTATATTCACGTCCCTAACACTGCTATCTCTCTGTTCTGTATAATCAGTATGTTAGTCTATATTCACGTCCCTAACACTGCTATCTCTCTGTTCTGTATAATCAGTATGTTAGTCTATATTCACGTCCCTAACACTGCTATCTCTCTGTTCTGTATAATCAGTATGTTAGTCTATATTCACGTCCCTAACACTGCTATCTCTCTGTTCTGTATAATCAGTATGTTAGTCTATATTCACGTCCCTAACACTGCTATCTCTCTGTTCTGTATAATCAGTATGTTAGTCTATATTCACGTCCCTAACACTGCTATCTCTCTGTTCTGTATAATCAGTATGTTAGTCTCTATTCATGTCCCTAACACTGCTATCTCTCTGTTCTGTATAATCAGTATGTTAGTCTATATTCACGTCCCTAACACTGCTATCTCTCTGTTCTGTATAATCAGTATGTTAGTCTCTATTCACGTCCCTAACACTGCTATCTCTCTGTTCTGTATAATCAGTATGTTAGTCTATATTCACGTCCCTAACACTGCTAATTGCACATGCCGTGATGTGCACAAAATAACATCATGATCATACACAAAATAATACATGGATAAACTGGTAATTAGGTGAATAACTGTACAAACAAAACGATCTCTCTGATCTGTATAATAAGTATATTAATCTATATTTTGTGCCACAAACATCTGGTTATGTTTCACATTGTACTGTATAATATTTTGGCTTCATTTTTTTGTTTGCATGCAATGCTCACAGCATGAGGTTCCTTCCTGGAACAGAGTCATGACATCACAAACAGAACCGACTGGATAGGCTGGGTCAGAACAGGCTGTGGAGATGGAACTATGTTGGAGGCTCCAGTATTATTTAACCATGCAGCCTATTTAGCATCACAGTAATATACTACATTGCTTTTTGATCCCTCCGGGACACCATACTTTGTTCCGGGTATGAGGCACCGTGCTCTTAAACATGCTGCTCCTGGTTAGAGGGTGATATAAAGCTACATTCCCTCAATGTTAAAAGTCTGTCAAGTAAATATTGAGGGTGATAGTTAGCATGCTGCTGTCAATGGGAAAACTGTAAATACATGCTGTTGTACATTTCTCAGGCGCCTGAGGAACCATGGGGGTTTTTAGCAGGTGTTTCTTCTCAACCCTTTTGGGTGATCTCTGTTACAACAAGGATCTAATTTTAACTCGACATATGGCAGCAGTGCTTTGAAACACTCTACTGGAATGTTTTATATTCTGCACATACATTATTTTCTATTGCTTCTATTTATACGTCTGAAGTCGGGTAAAATACAGTCTCTATAGTGTAACAGAGGACGTTCTGCATGATGAATAACCTTACCATCAAGCCCTGAAGACTTGTGTTAGTTCCCTGAGCTAACGTGGCGTTCAGGGGACCCTGGGTCATATTTATATTTGTATTTATTTATGGATCCCCAAGGCAGTGGCTACTCTTCCTGGGGTCCAGCAAAATGCAGGCAGTTTATGCTATTTTTTAAAATAATTTGTGTGTGTATAGTGTGTATGTTATCGTCTGTGTGTATGTTGGTGTTGCTTCACAGTTCCCCCGCTGTTACATAAGGTGTTTTTTAAATCTGGTTTCAAAAAATATATATATCTGATTCTACTGCTGCATCAGTTACCTGATGTGGAATAGAGTTCCTTGTAGTCATGACTCTATGTAGTACTGTGCACCTCCCATAGTCTGTTCTGGACATGGGGACTGTGAAGAGACCTCTGGTGGCATGTCTTGTGGGGTATGCATGGGTGTCCGAGCTGTGTGCCAGTAGTTCAAACAGACAGCTCGTTGCATTCAACATGTCGATACCTCTATATTTACAGTGACATGGGAGTTATGAACATTACCTGGTTATAAAGCTTGTTACAGTCAGGTTCATGCTACCAAACAGAGACTATTTACATCCCAGCTAAAACTCAGGGGTTTGTGACAGGAATATGGACTCAATTAAATATAGCCCATATTATTCTGCCTTTTGACTTTCCTTTCCTGTTCATCATAGCTATGGACCATTTCATACAGTACTGTAGCCTACAGTAGATATTTGATATGTACTTGTAACAGACGCCATGATGTACAATTAATGACTGTGTGCAAAAGGCTTTGTGATGTATAGCTCAACTATATTTAGTTTGAACATGTCTATGGGATTTCATATTGTACGGCATTGTAAAGTATGTAATAGCCTGTTAATACAAAGCCTTTTGTTACACGTGGAGTTGTGTACCTCAGTTCAGATCAGTGTGTATGTGGAGGTTTGATCATTGCAATTGAGGTGGTTCGATGTTCATCGGATTTATGTTGTTGTGCATATTTCATTTATTTTCTACACGTTTTCATTTTTTTATTTTTTACACATGTAATTTTTGTAGTTAACGTTCTTCTTCCAGGTGCTTCTCCCAGTTTGAGGTACCTTACCGGAAGCTCATCATTTTCCCTCTTTCCAATTCAGGTGGGATCTGCATCGCTCAGTCCTTAAAGATCCCTCACAATCACAAGCAGGAGAACTTCGACAAGATCATCAGGCTGCTTCTGGAGACTCGTTACGCCCGGGCAGTCGTCCTCTTCGCCTCAGATGAGGACATACGGTATGTATCTACTCGTTTTTAGCCCTTTGAGCTAAAGCCTAGGGATTTCTGTGTGCTGGCACTCAAAGCAAGATTTTAAATATTGTTCTGGCAGCTCGAGAGCTGCTGAGTCCTAGGAATTTAAAACTGAAAAGCTGAAAGAAGGTTCAGGACGATGGCAACTTAATTCCCTTCAATAATGTTTAATTTAATGCTGACGGATTTTGTAGCCGGCGCCATTCTCACAGCACTATGTATCTCCTGTTCGTTATCTCACCAAGCATAATGTGTGACAACGATTAAGAGGCTAATGATTTATCCCTGTGTGTGCATAAAGGAGGACTCCACACACAGCAGTCAAATAGTTCCATGTGGTTTTAATGAAATCACGTATCGAACAATTAGGTCTTCATCAAACGGTTGAATCATTGTTTCAGTAAAACTACATCTGTCACGCCCTGACCTTAGAGATCCCTGTTTATTCTCTATATTTAGGTTAGGTCAGGGTGTGACTAGGGTGGGTACTCTAGTTTTTGTATATCTACGTTTTCTTTTTCTTTGTTGGCCTAGTATGTTTCCCAATCAGAGGCAGCTGTCTATCGTTGTCTCTGCTTGGGGATCATACTTAGGCAGCCCTTTTTCCCACCTTCAGTTGTGGGATCTTGTCTTTGTTTGGTTGCGTGTATTTTGCACGACGAAGCTTTTCGTTCGCTGTGTTGTTTATTGTTGTTTTTTCCCGCTGGTTCACATTTAAATAAAGTATGATGAACTCAAGTCACGCTGCGCCTTGGTCTACCCTTAACGACGAACGTTACAACATCTGAGCTTAGACAATAGATCACAGTCACGTAGACTTGTCTTGTACTTTCTGCTGAACAAATCGTTTTGATCCTCAGCACCTTTAAAACACTGCGTACAGTATGTAAACCTGCTATTGTAGGGAGAACAAAAACAACAAACAACACACAGCCATTTTACAGCAGTAAATATTGAAGTATCGGTCTTGTCACAGTTCTTGTGATATTGTATGTCTGTTTGGTTGAGTAATTGATCTGTAGTTCCACATCAAACCGGATATAACTCAGCATCCGGTTGATTTATCTGTCAAGGCAATATATAAAAACTGAGGAAATATCTCTTTGTTCAGAGGAAATACAACGGAAAACTGCCCTATGCCTTTTTCTCCCCTCTCTTTGGAGATATTCTCCCATTCCTCACTTCCCTCATCAGGTCATCCCTGATCGCTGGCTGCGTCCCCTCTGATTTCAAAATGGCCCGATTTGTTCCCCTCCACAAGAAACCAACACTCCACTCATCTGACGTCAAAAAATTATATACCTTTATCCCTACTTTATTTTCTTTCCAAAACACTTGAGCGTCTCCGATGAACTTTCTCGCTATCTCTCTCAGAATGATCTTCTTGACCCTAACCAGTCAGGCTTCAAGACGGGTCACTCAACCGAGACAGCTCTCGTCACAGAAGCTCTCCGCTCTGCCAAAGCTGACTCTCTCTCCTCTGTTCTCATCCTCCTAGATCTATCCTCTGCCATCAATACTGTGACCCATCAGATCCTCTTCTCCAACCTCTCAGGGCTGGGCGTCTCAGGCTCTTGGATTGCATCCTACCTGGCAGGTTGTTCCTACCAGGTGACGTGGAGAGGATCTGTGTGTGCACCACATACTCTCACTACTGGTGTCCCCCAGGGTTCGGTTCTAGGTCCTCTCCTCTTCTCTCTATACACCAAGTCACTCAGCTCTGTCATATCCTCACATGGTCTCTCCTATCACTGCTATGAGGATGGACCTCTCCTCTTCTCTCTATACACCAAGTCACTCGGCTCCGTCATATCCTCACATGGTCTCTCCTGTCATTTTTATGCCGATGACAATCAACCATTCTTCTCCTTCAAGTCCTCTTCCTCACAGTTGATAAATCCATAGTGTAAAGAACCTTCCCAGAGTGCAAAGAACCTTGGCGTGATCCTGGACAACACCCTGATGTTCTCTGCAAACATCAAAGCAATGACTCACTCCTGCAGGTTCATGTTCTACAACATCCATAACGTACGACCCTTTCCTCACATAGGAAGCGGCGCAGGTCCTAATCCTGGCACTTGTCATCTCCCATCTGGACTGCTGCAACTCGCTCTTGTCTGGGCCCCCGACCTGTGCCTTCAAACTCCTGCAACTTATCCAGAAATCTGCAGCCCACCTGGTTTTAAACCTTCCCAAGTTATCCCGTGTCACCACGCTCCTACACCCTTCTCCACTGGCTTCCAGTCGAAGCTCGCATCCACTACAGGACCATGGTGCTTACCTACTGAGCAGCTAGAGGAACTGTCCCTCGCTACCTTCAGGCTATGCTCAAACCCTACACCCCAAACTGAGCACTCTGTTATGCCACCTACAGTAGGGCAGCTCTCGCTCAGCCCAGTCCAAGCTCTTCTTTGTCCTGGCACCCCAATGTTGGAGCCAGCATCCCCCTGAAGCTAGGACAGCACCCTTAAACCCTACCTCTTCAAAGAGTATCTTAAATAATCCCCCTCCTTTCCTGAACCGACACTTGTACTTCACCCGCCTAGCAGCTCTGTCGTTCTAGCTCTGGCTCTACTGATAGTATTGAGGAGAAAGTCTACTTCCTATGCCTGTGATATGTGGTTGTCACACCTAGCTATCTTAAGATGAATGTACTAACTGTAAGTCACTTTGGCTAAAAGCTTCTGCTAAATGACCAAAAAAATGTCATTGTAAAAAATGTACATGAACATGTTAGTGAGTAGTACAAGGAAAATATATAATAGATGAATGTACTGTTTGAATAACTCCTGTACGGAGCTGTGTGACTGATTTAATAGATCAATGTACTGTTTGAATAACTCCTGTGTGTGTGTGTGTGTGTGTGTGTGTGTGTGTGTGTGTGTGTGTGTGTGTGTGTGTGTGTGTGTGTGTGTGTGTGTGTGTGTGTGTGTGTGTGTGTGTGTGTGTGTGTGTGTGTGTGTGTGTGTGTGTGTGTGTGTGTGTGTGTATGTGGGTTTCTATGGTGTCTGGGTTGCTCGGGATGATGCATAGCAAAAAAATATATACACATTTAAATGTGCAAGATGGACTATAACGTACTGTTCCATTTTATGCTATCCTATTCATTCGATCTGTGTGTCTGATTGCAGGGGTATCCTGAATGCCAGTAAGAGAGCTGACCAGGTGGGTCATTTCCTGTGGATCGGTTCAGACAGCTGGGGAGCCAAGAACAGCCCTGTCCATCAGCTAGAGGAAGCAGCAGTGGGAGCTGTCACTATCCTGCCAAAGAGAGCAACCATTGCCGGTAGGTTGTGCCTGCAGACTTTTAGTGGAGAGAGAGAAAAAATTAATTAGAAAAAAGCTACTTGCTGTCAGTCTTCTGTCGTCTACAGTACATTCTGTAGAAGTAGACTGTATACTAGCACCACTACTGTGGTACTATTGTCTACTGTTGCTGTCTGTCGTCTACAGTACATTCTGTAGAAGTAGACTGTCTACTAGCACCACTACTGTGGTATTATTGTCTACTGTTGCTGTCTGTCGTCTACAGTACATTCTGTAGAAGTAGACTGTCTACTAGCACCAATACTGTGGTATTATTGTCTACTGTTGCTGTCTGTCGTCTACAGTACATTCTGTAGAAGTAGACTGTCTACTAGCACCAATACTGTGGTAATATTGTCTACTGTTGCTGTCTGTCGTCTACAGTACATTCTGTAGAAGTAGACTGTCTACTAGCACCAATACTGTGGTAATATTGTCTACTGTTGCTGTCTGTCGTCTACAGTACATTCTATAGAAGTAGACTGTCTACTAGCACCAATACTGTGGTATTATTGTCTACTGTTGTCTGTTGTCTCTCTCCTACATTTTGTAGAAGTAGTGGAAGGATAGTTATGGAAGAATATTGAACGATGCAATAAAATATTACATGCAGTATATTGCGAGATGTACTTGGGAAATGTTTTTCTAGATATGATGCAATATAGCTATATATATATACTGTATATATGTTTTTACCATGTTGACCAAAGCATTCAACAAATGAAGAAGACTCAGGAAACTGTAATGCAGTACATTTAGCCAATGTACCGTAAAGGATATGTACTGTCTTTCTTACACAACGCAACTTAAAGATGTAAAATGTCTGCCTGACATTACATGAACAAACTCATAATGCAAGTCCAAAGGTATTTTATCTGATTCTGATTCTGGAGCAACACGAGTTACCGTGGCTACATCAAATCAGATTATATTTGTCACAAGCTTCATAAACAACATAAATGCTTCCCAACAATACAGAGATAAAATAAAGATAAAATAAAATAAAGATAAATAATCATAAAATAATAACACACAGAATAAATACACAATGAGTAACGATAACTTGGCTATATACACGGGATACCAGTACCAAGTCAATGTGCAGGGGTACGAGGTAATTGATGTAGATATGTACATGTTCTAGGTAGGGATAAAGTGACTAGGCAACATGATAGATAATACACAGTAACAGCAGTATATGTGATGAGTGAAAAGGTCAATGCAGATAGTTAAATAGTTAACCAATAGCTACCCGGACTAACTATTTAACAGTCTTGTGGCTTCAGGGTAGAAGCTGTTTAGCGTCCTGTTGGTTCCAGACTTGTTGCATCGGTACCACTTGCCGTGCGGGTTGCAGAGAGAAGACTCTATGACTTGGGTGGCTGGAGTCTTTGTCAATTTTCAGGGCCTTCCTCTGACTCTGCCTGGTATAGATGTCCTGGATGACAGGGAGCTCGGCCCCAGTGACGTACTGGGTCGTACGCACTAACCTCTGTAGCGCCTTCCGGTCGGATGCCAAGGAGTTGCCATACCAAGCGGCGATGCAGCCAGTCAGGATGCTCTCAATGGTGCAGCTGTAGACATTGTTGAACATCTGAGGGCCAATTCCTAAATCTTTTCAGCCTCCTGAGGGGGAAGAAGCGTTGTCGTGCCTTCTTCACGACTGTTTTGTGTGTTTGGACCATGATAATTCCTTAGTGATGTGGACACCGAGGAACTTGAAGCTCTCGACCCGCTCCAACTGCAGTTTACCGTCGATTTGGATGGTGGCGTGCTCTGCCCTTCGTTTCCTGTAGTCCACGATCAGCTTCTTTGTCTTGCTGACATTGAGGGAGATGTTGTTGTCTTGGCACCACACTGGGAGGACACTATGGTGTTGAACGCTGAGCTATAGTCAATGAACACCGTTCTCACATAGGTATTCCTCTTGTCCAGGTGGAATAGGGCAGTGTGGAGTGCAATAGAGATTGTGTCATCAGTGGATCTGTTGCGGTGGTATGCGAATTGGAGTGGGTCCCGGGTGTTAGGGTAGATGATGTTGATTTGAACCATGACCAGCCTTTCAAAGCATTTCATGGCTACATATGTGAATGCTACAGGGCGATAGTGATTTAGGCAAGTTACCTTGGCGCTTTTGGGCACAGAGACTAGGGTGGTTTGCTTAAAACATGTTGGTATTACAGACTCAGTCAGGGAGACGTTGAAAATGTTAGTGAAGTCACTTGTCAGCTGGTCAGCAAAGCACGCATGGTAATCTGACTGAATGTTAACCTGTTTAAAGGTCTTCCTCACATCGGTTATGGAGAGTGAGATGACTGTCTGGGCAGCTCGCGGCTGGGCTTCTCTTTGTAATCCGTGATAGTTTGCAAGCGCTGCCACATCCGATGAGGATTCGATCTTAGTCCTGTATTGGCGTTTTGACTGCTTGATGGCTCGTCGGAAGTCGTAACGGGATTTCTTATAAGCATCCGGATTAGTGCCCCACTCCTTGAAAGCGGCAGCTCTATCCTTTAGATCTGTGGGGATGTAGCCTGTAATCCATGGATTCTGGTTGGGATATGTACGCACGCTCACTGTGGGGGACGACATCATCCATGCACGTAATAATGAAGCCTGTGACTGATGTGGTAAACGATGTTACTATGGTAACCTCAACGAGGAATCCCAGAACAAATTATACATGATCCTAATGATGGAAGTCTATTATCCTGAACGATCACACACAACTGTGTCATGTTTGGCTATGGGCTGGATGGTACGGTGTGTATATGTGTGTGTGTGTGTGTGTGTGTGTGTGTGTGTGTGTGTGTGTGTGTGTGTGTGTGTGTGTGTGTGTGTGTGTGTGTGTGTGTGTGTGTGTGTGTGTTTATGTGTGTGCGTGCTTTGTAGTTAGGCATGTTAGCGAAGGCTGCCCACTGTCAAGACTAGATCACAGCCTTTCTGATTGTGCCAGGTGTATCGCAAATGGCACTCTATTCCCTATTTCCAATTCCCTATTCCCTGTTACCTGTTTCCTATTCCCTGTTCCCTGTTTCCTATTCCCTATTCCCTGTTTCCTATTCCCTATTTCCTATTCCCTATTCCCTGTTTCATATTCCCTATTCCATATTCCTTGTTTCCTATTCCCTATTCCCTGTTTCCTATTTCCTATTCCCTATTCCCTGTTTCCTATTCCCTATTCCATATTCCTTGTTTCCTATTCCCTATTCCCTGTTTCCTATTTCCTATTCCCTATTCCCTGTTTCCTATTCCCTATTCCCTATTTAGGGTGAATAGGGTGCCATTTGGGTCATAAGTAGTGCACTAAATAGGGAATAGCGTTCCATTTGGAAAGCAGACTGAGTCGTGCAGGCTCAAGTCTACCACCGAGTGATGTCATCAGCGCCTTAGCGAGACACTGGACGGATGAAACTGTGAGACTGAGTTGGAGTTGTTGGAGTCTGTAACCTTGAGCTACAGGGTATAATTGGTCTGTGGGAGAGCCCACAGGTGCCAAATTAATAAATAGTTTCCCTTTGATGTTTTCAGAGATACTTTTTTTTCTTTATCGGCTAATGATTTATGGGAATGGATGTTTCCGGGGGTTGGAGGGGGGGTGGGGGTGAGGGAGAGGGGGAGGACCGGGGGTTGGGGTGAGGGAGAGGGGGAGGATGGGGGGTGGGGGTGAGGGAGAGGGGGAGGACGGGGGGTGGGGGTGAGGGAGAGGGGGAGGACGGGAAGGGAGGGAGGAGAAGGGACAGGGTTCAGTCTGGCTGAGTGATAGGAGAGAGGGATGGCTGCGGGGACTGAACTCACTCACACACACAGGCATGTGCACGCACACAAGCACACACACACGCACGCACGCACGCACGCACGCACGCACGCGCGCACGCGCGCACACGCACACACGCACACACGCACACACACACACACACACACACACACACACACACACACACACACACACACACACACAGGGAGTGTGTCTGAGTGAAAGAGAGAGCGACGGCTGAGGGACTCTGGGCTGCTGTGTGGTTTCACTGCACCGTCTCTCTGACTAAGAGGGAGAAAACTCCTGCTGTTCAGCCTACTGTGAGAAAGCCACATGTAATGTCAATTAAGACCTCAGCACAACTCTTCATCACTTATTGTTGGGTTGGACACAGCACAACTCTTCATCACTTATTGCTGGGTTGGACACAGCACAACTCTTCATCACTTATTGTTGGGTTGGCCACAGCACAACTCTTCATCACTTGTTGTTGGGTTGGACACAGCACAACTCTTCATCACTTGTTGTTGGGTTGGCCACAGCACAACTCTTCATCACTTGTTGTTGGGTTGGACACAGCACAACTCTCCATCACTTGTTGTTGGGTTGGCCACAGCACAACTCTTCATCACTTGTTGTTGGGTTGGACACAGCACAACTCTTCATCACTTGTTGTTGGGTTGGACACAGCACAACTCTTCATCACTTGTTGTTGGGGTGGGGACAGCACAACTCTTCATCACTTGTTGTTGGGGTGGGGACAGCACAACTCTTCATCACTTGTTGTTGGGTTGGGGACAGCACAACTCTTCATCACTTGTTGTTGGGTTGGCCACAGCACAACTCTTCATCACTTGTTGTTGGGTTGGACACAGCACAACTCTTCATCACTTGTTGTTGGGTTGGACACAGCACAACTCTTCATCACTTGTTGTTGGGTTGGACACAGCACAACTCTTCATCACTTGTTGTTGGGGTGGGGACAGCACAACTCTTCATCACTTGTTGTTGGGTTGGGGACAGCACAACTCTTCATCACTTGTTGTTGGGTTGGCCACAGCACAACTCTTCATCACTTGTTGTTGGGTTGGCCACAGCACAACTCTTCATCACGTGTTGTTGGGTTGGACACAGCACAACTCTTCATCACTTGTTGTTGGGTTGGACACAGCACAACTCTTCATCACTTATTGTTGGGTTGGCCACAGCACAACTCTTCATCACTTGTTGTTGGGTTGGGGACAGCACAACTCTTCATCACGTGTTGTTGGGTTGGACACAGCACAACTCTTCATCACTTGTTGTTGGGTTGGCCACAGCACAACTCTTCATCACTTGTTGTTGGGGTGGGGACAGCACAACTTTATTGTTGGGTTGGCCACAGCACAACTCTTCATCAATTGTTGTTGGGTTGGCCACAGCACAACTCTTCATCACTTGTTGTTGGGTTGGACACAGCACAACTCTTCATCACTTATTGTTGGGTTGGACACAGCACAACTCTTCATCACTTATTGTTGGGTTGGCCACAGCACAACTCTTCATCACTTGTTGTTGGGTTGGACACAGCACAACTCTTCATCACTTGTTGTTGGGTTGGACACAGCACAACTCTCCATCACTTATTGTTGGGTTGGCCACAGCACAACTCTTCATCACTTATTGTTGGGTTGCCACAGCACAACTCTTCATCACTTGTTGATGGGTTGGACACAGCACAACTCTTCATCACTTGTTGTTGGGTTGGACACAGCACAACTCTCCCATCACTTGTTTTTGGGTTGGACACAGCACAACTCTTCATCACTTGTTGTTGGGTTGGGGACAGCACAACTCTTCATCACTTGTTGTTGGGTTGGGGACAGCACAACTCTTCATCACTTGTTGTTGGGTTGGACACAGCACAACTCTTCATCACTTGTTGTTGGGTTGGACACAGCTCAACTCTTCATCACTTGTTGTTGGGTTGGACACAGCACAACTCTTCATCACTTGTTGTTGGGTTGGACACAGCACAACTCTTCATCACTTGTTGTTGGGTTGGGGACAGCACAACTCTTCATCACGTGTTGTTGGGTTGGCCACAGCACAACTCTTCATCACTTATTGTTGGGTTGGACACAGCACAACTCTTCATCACTTGTTGTTGGGTTAGACACAGCACAACTCTTCATAACTTATTGTTGGGTTGGCCACAGCACAACTCTTCATCACTTGTTGTTGGGTTGGGGACAGCACAACTCTTCATCACTTGTTGTTGGGTTGGACACAGCAAAACTCTTCATCACTTGTTGTTGGGTTGGACACAGCACAACTCTCCCATCACTTGTTGTTGGGTTGGGGACAGCACAACTCTTCATCACTTGTTGTTGGGTTGGACACAGCACAACTCTTCATCACTTGTTGTTGGGTTGGACACAGCACAACTCTTCATCACTTGTTGTTGGGTTGGACACAGCACAACTCTTCATCACTTGTTGTTGGGTTGGGGATAGCACAACTCTTCATCACGTGTTGTTGGGTTGGCCACAGCACAACTCTTCATCACTTATTGTTGGGTTGGGGACAGCACAACTCTTCATCACGTGTTGTTGGGTTGGACACAGCACAACTCTTCATCACTTGTTGTTGGGTTGGCCACAGCACAACTCTTCATCATTTGTTGTTGGGGTGGGGACAGCACAACTCTTCATCACTTATTGTTGGGTTGGCCACAGCACAACTCTTCATCACTTGTTGTTAGGTTGGCCACAGCACAACTCTTCATCACTTGTTGTAGGGTTGGCCACAGCACAACTCTTCATCACTTGTTGTTGGGTTGGACACAGCACAACTCTTCATCACTTGTTGTTGGGTTGGCCACAGCACAACTCTTCATCACTTGTTGTTGGGTTGGCCACAGCACAACTCTTCATCACTTATTGTTGGGTTGGACACAGCACAACTGTCCATCACTTATTGTTGGGTTGGCCACAGCACAACTCTTCATCACTTGTTGTTGGGTTGGGGACAGCACAACTCTTCATCACTTGTTGTTGGGTTGTCCACAGGACAACTCTTCATCACTTTTTGTTGGATTGGCCACAGCACAAGTCTTCATCACTTGTTGTTGGGTTGGCCACAGCACAACTCTTCATCACTTGTTGTTGGGTTGGACACAGCACAACTCTTCATCACTTGTTGTTGGGTTTGACACAGCACAACTCTTCATCACTTGTTGTTGGGTTGGACACAGCACAACTCTTCATCACTTGTTGTTGGGTTTGACACAACACAACTCTTCGTCACTTGTTGTTGGGTTGGCCACAGCACAACTCTTCATCACTTGTTGTTGGGTTGGGGACAGCACAACTCTTCATCACTTGTTGTTGGGTTGGACACAGCACAACTCTTCATCACTTGTTGTTGGGTTGGACACAGCACAACTCTTCATCACTTATTGTTGGGTTGGACACAGCACAACTCTTCATCACTTGTTGTTGGGTTGGACACAGCACAACTCTTCATCAGTTGTTGTTGGGTTGGCCACAGCACAACTCTTCATCACTTGTTGTTGGGTTGGCCACATCACAACTCTTCATCACTTGTTGTTGGGTTGGCCACAGCACAACTCTTCATCACTTGTTGTTGGGTTGGGGACAGCACAACTCTTCATCACTTGTTGTTGGGTTGTCCACAGGACAACTATTCATCACTTTTTGTTGGATTGGCCACAGCACAAGTCTTCATCACTTGTTGTTGGGTTGGCCACAGCACAACTCTTCATCACTTGTTGTTGGGTTGGACACAGCACAACTCTTCATCACTTGTTGTTGGGTTTGACACAACACAACTCTTCATCACTTGTTGTTGGGTTGGCCACAGCACAACTCTTCATCACTTGTTGTTGGGTTGGGTACAGCACAACTCTTCATCACTTGTTGTTGGGTTGGACACAGCACAACTCTTCATCACTTGTTGTTGGGTTGGACACAGCACAACTCTTCATCACTTATTGTTGGGTTGGCCACAGCACAACTCTTCATCACTTGTTGTTGGGTTGGACACAGCACAACTCTTCATCACTTATTGTTGGGTTGGCCACAGCACAACTCTTCATCACTTATTGTTGGGTTGGCCACAGCACAACTCTTCATCACTTATTGTTGGGTTGGCCACAGCACAACTCTTCATCACTTATTGTTGGGTTGGCCACAGCACAACTCTTCATCACTTGTTGTTGGGTTGGCCACAGCACAACTCTTCATCACTTGTTGTTGGGTTGGCCACAGCACAACTCTTCATCACTTATTGTTGGGTTGGCCACAGCACAACTCTTCATCACTTGTTGTTGGGTTGGCCACAGCACAACTCTTCATCACTTGTTGTTGGGTTGGCCACAGCACAACTCTTCATCACTTATTGTTGGGTTGGGTGGAATAACAGTTTCTTACTGGAGCAAAGAAACACACTTGACTGATGTGTGAAGCCTAAATGATGCAAATGTTACAAGAACAAATCTTGACCTGGCTAAAATAGGAAGGCATTGCAGTCCCCAGTCCCCATTCCACAGTCCACAATCCCCAGTCCACATTCCCCAGTCCCCAGTCCACATTCACCAGTCCCCATTCCACATTCCACATTCACCAGTCTCCAGTCCCCATTCCCCGGTCCCCAGTTTCCGGTCCACATCCCCCACTTCCCATTCCCCAGTCCACATTTACAAGTACCCATTCCCCAGTCCACATTCACCAGTCCCCAGTCCCCATTCCCCAGTCCCCATTCCACATTCACCAGTCCCCAGTCCACATTCACCAGTCCCCAATCCACATTCACCAGTCCCCAGTCCCCAATCCACATTCACCAGTCCCCAGTCCACATTCCCCAGTCTCCAGTCCCCAGTCCACATTCCCCAGTCCACATTCCCCAGTCCACATTCCCCAGTCCACATTCCCCAGTCCACATTCACCATTCCCCAGTCCACATTCCCCAGTCCCCATTCCCCAGTCCACATTCCTCAGTATCCAGTCCCCAGTCCACATTCCACATTCCCAAGTCCCCAGTCCACATTCCCCACCCCCCATTCCCCGGTCCCCAGTCCCCGGTCCACATCCCCCAGTTCCCATTCCCCAGTCCACATTTACAAGTACCCAGTCCACATTCCCCAGTCCACATTCCCCAGTCCACATTCCCAAGTCCCCAGTCCACATTCACCAGTCCACATTCCACAGTCCACATTCCCCAGTCCACATTCGCCAGTCCCCAGTCAACATTCCCCGGGGCACATTCTCCAGTTTCCAGTCCACATTCACCAGTCCACATTCCACATTCCACATTCCCCAGTCCCCAGTCCACATTCACCAGTCCCCAGTCCACATTCCACAGTCCACATTCCCCAGTCCACATTTGCCAGTCCCCAGTCCACATTCCCCGGGCCACATTCCCCAGTATCCAGTCCCCAGTCCACATTCCCCAGTATCCAGTCCCCAGTCCACATTCCCCAGTCCACATTCCCCAGTCCACATTCACCAGTCCCCATTCACCAGTCCCCAGTCCACATTAACCAGTCCCCAGTCCACATTCACCAGTACCCAGTCCACATTCCCCAGTCTCCAGTCCACATTCACCAGTCCTCAGTCCACAATCCCCAGTCCAAATTCCCCAGTCTCCATTCCACATTCACCAGTCCCCAGTCCACATTCCACATTCACCAGTCCCCATTCACCAGCCCCCAGTCCACATTAACCAGTCCCCAGTCCACATTCACCAGTCCCCAGTCCACATTCCCCAGTCTCCAGTCCACATTCACCAGTCCTCAGTCCACAATCCCCAGTCCACATTCCCAAGTCCCCATTCCACATTCACCAGTCCCCATTCACCAGTCCCCAGTACACATTCCCCACCCCCCATTCCCCGGTCCCCAGTTTCCGGTCCACATCCCCCACTTCCCATTCCCCAGTCCACATTTACAAGTACCCATTCCCCAGTCCACATTCACCAGTCCCCAATCCACATTCACCAGTCCCCAATCCACATTCACCAGTCCACATTCCACATTCCCCAGTCCCCAGTCCACATTCACCAGTCCACAGTCCACATTCCACAGTCCATATTCCCCAGTCCACATTCACCAGTCCCCAGTCCACATTCCCCGGTCCACATTCCCCAGTCTCCAGTCCACATTCACCAGTCCACATTCCCCAGTCCACATTCCCCAGTCCCCAGTCCACATTCACCAGTCCCCATTCCACATTCCACATTCACCAGTCTCCAGTCCCCATTCACCAGTCCCCAGTTTACATTCCCCAGCCCCCATTCCCCGGTCCCCAGTCCCCGGTCCACATTCCCCAGTCCCCAGTCCCGAGTCCCCAGTCAACATTCCCCAGTCCACATTCACCGGTCCCCAGTCCACATTCACCAGTTCACATTCCCCAGTCCACATTCCTCAGTTCCCATGCCCCAGTTCCCATTCCCCAGTCCACATTCCCCAGTCCCCATTCCCCAGTCCCCAGTCCCTAGTCCCCAGTCCCCAGTCCACATTCCCCAGTCACCTGTCCCCGGTCCACATTCCCCAGTCACCTGTCCACATTCCCAAGTCCCCAGTCCTCCTAGGTATATCATTGCAGCTCACAATGCACATTGCCACGAATGTATCTGACAGTGGTTGGCATTGATTTTATAATAGTTACTCCCTCACAGCTATACGCCTGGCTAGTCAGGAGAAATATCATTCCACGTCAGCTAGAAACTTCCCTGTGGTTTTAACTAAACGTGGCTTTATGACAGAGGTGCTGTGAAGAACTCACCTGCCTATCTCAGCTCTACTCCGGGAGCATCGTGTCCGAACCCTGGAGGGGAATGAACGTCAACACTAAATGACATGACTTCTCCAGTTATTTTACAAATAACCTGTCTTTATATCTGCTGAAACAGAAACACTGGGAGAAAATACACAGATTGCAGGGTGCCGCAGAATTCTACGGCACGTTATTTAAGTGTCAGCCATTGTTGCAAGAATGATGCAATTTACCACACAATCTGTCACCATCTTCCACAAACGGTCGCGGCATAAGCTCAAAACGTCTAAAGGAAGAACCACTGCACTGTAGGGTGTGGATGTGTCAACATGAAAGAGGTCTGGCGTAGTCGGCTGTACAGGATAGACAGAGGTTGCGTCCCTTTTGGCATCCTGTTCACCTACATGTGGTCCCGTGTGGCTCAGTTGGTAGAGCATGGCGCTTGCAACGCCAGGGTTGTGGGTTCAATTCCCACGGGGGGACCAGGATGAATATGTATGAACTTTCCAATTTGTAAGTCGCTCTGGATAAGAGCGTCTGCTAAATGACTTAAATGTAATTGTAAATGTACATAGTGCACTACTTTTGACAAGATCCCTATAAGCCCTGGTCAAATGTAAATCAAATCAAATCACATTTTTATTGGTCACATACACACGGTTAGCAGATGTTAATGCGAGTGTAGCGAAATGCTTATGCTTCTAGTTCTGAACGTGCAGTAATATCTAACTAGTAATCTAACAATTTCGCAACAACTACCTAATACACACAAGTGTAAAGGAATGAATAAGAATATGTACATATAAATATATGAATGAGTGATGGCCGAAATGGCATAGGCAAGATGCAGTAGATGGTATAGAGTACAGTATACACATATGAGATGAGTAATGTAGGGTGTGTAAACATTATATAAAGTGGCATTGTTTAAAGTGACTAGTGATTTAAAGTGACAATTTTTTATTATTAAAGTGGCTAGAGATGAGTCAGTATGTTGGCAGAAGCCACTCAATGTTAGTGGTGGCTGTTTAACAGTCTGATGGCCTTGAGATAGAAGCTGTTTTTCAGTCTCTCGGTCCCTGCTTTGATGCACCTGTACTGACCTCGCCTTCTGGATGATAGCGGGGTGAACAGGCAGTGGCTCGGGTGGTTGATGTCCTTGATGATCTTTTTGGCCTTCCTGTGACATCGGGTGGTGTAGGTGTCCTGGAGGGCAGGTAGTTTGATATTATTATTAATAGTCACCGTGGGTACAACATCACCGATGCACTTGCTATTAAACCAGCTCACCGAATCAGCATATACATCAGGCTATCCGGAACATATCCCAGTCCACGTGATCGAAGCAATCTTGAAGCGTGGAATCCTATTGGTCGGACCAGCGTTGAACAGACCTGAGCGCGGGAGCTTCCTGTTTTAGTTTCCGTCTATAGGCTGGGAGCAACAAAATGGAGTCGTGGTCAGATTTGCCGAAAGGAGGGCATTATGTAGTGCATTACGAAGGGAGTAGGGTGTGATTTGTGACAAAACCAGACCTCCCATTTGTCATATCACTAATAGACAGCACACTCAACTCTGACTGAGACAGAAACAGAACACAGACAAAGGTTCTATATCAGCTTTCAACTGTCCTTTGTTTCACAGTCCTGATGTTTCTGGTCTACCACACAGACAGACAGACAGACAGACAGACAGACAGACAGACAGACAGACAGACAGACAGACAGACAGACAGACAGAGACAGACAGACAGACAGACAGACAGACAGACAGACAGACAGACAGACAGACAGACAGACAGACAGACAGACAGACAGACAGACAGACAGAGAGGACATCAGCCCTGATGTTTCTGGTCTACCACAGTGAGAGAGATAAAGGAAGATAGGGGGATTAGAATCTTTGCTCCACTTTAAATACATCCAAAGAGATTGATGTCCCTTTAGCACACTTACCTCAGTGCAGACTGCTGTGCCATTGTTGTGCATGTCATCTTGGTACACTTCTATGGGAAGTATTTTATGTTTTTTTAATCCCAAGGATCCACTGATCCTCAGTGTTCTTTATGTCGTTGGGTTTGGAGGATTGTGTCTGTTGTGGAGTTAGGTGTTTGACGTGCAGTCCTCTCTGGATGCTAGTGTACGAGTTAGCTAGCTTTTGCTGTGTGAATAGCTTGCAAAACACTGGATGATGTGTTGAGTACCCTCAGTGGATGTAGCTCATACTCTGTGTGGCTGGCTTGCAGTACTCTCTAGTTTCTGACATTGCGTATCAGTTAGCTAGCTCTTTCTGTGTTGGGCTTCCTGGCAGTTCTCTCTACATGTACTGTACCAGTTAGCTACCCCATTCTGTTTGTGGCAGGCCTGACTTAGGGTACCCTGACTGGGTGCATTGTGTACCAGTTAGCTAGCTCATATTGTGTGACTGGCTTGCCTTGCAGTACACGGGGTGCTTGTGTACCAGTTTGTGCTGTGTGTGGCTGCCTTGCAGTAGCCTATCTTGTGAGGCGTGTTTACCAGTTAGCTAGCTCGTTCTGTGGCTGGTGCCTTGCATCACTCTTTGGATGCTTACATGTGTTTACCAGTTCGCTAGTTCGTTCAGAATTTCCACTGGCAGCCTGTCACACTAGATAGCTCTGATGGAGGTGGTAGAGTGTTCCAAAGTGACAAACGATTAGAGAACGAGGAAGAGATGCTTTGAGTTCTGACACTGATCAGGATCGCCGTCTCAGCTCCCACGTCCCTTTTGCTCGTTCCCCTCCTTTACTTTTCTATATTTCTTTGCCCAGTGTTTCCTCGAGGGAGGGGACGACGACAACACTAGCTTATTCCATAGTCTTTGCGACCTTATACAGGACCAGTCAACAGTATGGGTACAACAACTCATTCAAGGGTTTTTCTTTATTTTGACTATTTTCTACATTGTAGAATAATAGTGAAGACATCAAAACTATGAAATAACACATATGGAATCATGTATTAACCAAAAAAGTGTTAAACAAATCAAATTTTATATTTGAGATTCTTCAAAGTAGCCGCCCTTTGACTTGATGACAGCTTTCCACACTCTTGGCATTCTCTCAACCAGCTTCACCTGGAATGCTTTTCCAATGGTCTTGAAGGAGTTCAAATCAAACTTTATTTCTCACATGCGCCGAATACAACAAGTGTAGACTTTACCGTGAAATGCTTACTTACAAGCCTCATAACCAACAGTGCAGTTCAAGAAGAAGAAAATATTGACCAAGTAGACTAAAATAAAAAGTAAGAATAAATGTAACACAATAAGATTAACAATAACAAGGCTTTATACAGGGTATTACGGTACTGAGTCAGTGTGGAGGATATATACAGGGTACTATGGTACTGAGTCAGTGTGCAGGCTATATACAGGGTATTACGGTACCGAGTCAGTGTGGAGGCTATATACAGGGGACACCGGTACAGAGTCCGTGTGTAGGGGTACAGGCTAGTTGAGGTAATCTGTACATGTAGGTGGGGGGGAAGTGACTATGTATAGATAACAAACAAACAGCGAGTAGCAGCAGTGTACAAGAGGGGTGGGGTCAATGTAAATTTGTGTGGCGATTTTAATGAATTGTTCAGCAGTCTTATGGCATGGGGGTAGAAGCTGTTGAGGAGCCTTTTGGTCCTAGACGAACCACACATGCAGAGATCTTCTACTCTGCGTCTCAGAAAGACACAGAGGTTGGAACCAAAGATAAAACATTTTGACTAATCAGACCAAAGGACATATTTCCACCAGTCGAATGTCCATTGCTTGTGTTTCTTGGCCCAAGCAAGTCTCTTCTTATTATTGGTTTCCTTTAGTAGGGGTTTCTTTGCAGCAATTCGACCATGAATTGCTGATTCATGCAGTTCTCTCTGAACAGTTGATGTTTAAGATGTGTCTGTTACTTGAACTCTGAGGTGCAGTTAACTCTAACAAATATTCTGCAGTAGAGGTCATGAGAGCCATTTTCATCATAGTGTTTGATGGTTTTTAATGACTGCACTTGAAGAAACTTTCAAAGTTCTTGAAATGTTCCATTTTGACTGATGTCCATGTCTTAAAAAGTACTGATGGACTGTCGTTTCTCTTTTGCTTATTTGAGCTGTTCTTGATATAATATGGACTTGGTCTTTTACCAAATAGGGCTATCTTCTGTATACCACCCCTACCTTGTCACAACACAACTGATTGGCTCAAACACATTAAGAAGAAATGAAATTCCACAAATTAAGACATAACAAGGCACACCTGTTAATTGTAATGCATTCCAGGTGACTACCTCATGAGGCTGGTTGAGAGAATGCCAAGAGAGTGCAAGGCTGTCATCAAGGCAAAGGGTGGCTACTTTGAAGAATCTCAAATATAAAGTATATTTTGATTTGTTTAACACTTTTTTGGTTACTACATTATTTCTTATGTGGTATTGCAAAGTTTTGAGGTATTCAATATTATTCAAAAATTTAGAAAATAGTCAAAATTCAAAAATGTACCTCAGTGAGTAGGTGTGTCCAAACTTTTGACTGGTACTGTATGTCACCCTTCTGTGTAAGTATTAATTTTATCCCAACTAGTTTGTTTTTTATTACATGTTTTAATTTAACTCTTTTAACTAACTAATTTAACTTAATTTAACTCTTTTAACCAAACATATTTTTCTGGTGACGTTGCATGGAAAAACACTTGAACCTTACATCCTACTGACTTCCAGTATCTCAGAAGAACCATTGGTTCTCAACGTTGTCAATCATTCTGAAATGAGGACTTCACTTCAATCTTACTTTAACAAGAGAGTCATTGTCTCCCTTCAACCTCGTCTCACGGCATTTCATCCTTCCTATTTAGTCACTATTCAGCTATAAGAATCCCGGCTTGCTACCAACTTTAACAGTGACCCCCGGCTGTGTGTGTTTTGGCCTCTTGTCGTTGTTGTAGATGAGGTTCTACAGCAGGGTTCTCTCTAATTGTTGTTGTTTTAGATGAGGTTCTACAGCAGGGGTCTCTCTAATTGTCGTTGTTTTAGATGAGGTTCTACAGCAGGGTTCTCTCTAATTGTTGTTGTTTTAGATGAGGTTCTACAGCAGGGTTCTCTCTAATTGTTGTTGTTTTAGATGAGGTTCTACAGCAGGGTTCTCTCTAATTGTTGTTGTTTTAGATGAGGTTCTACAGCAGGGTTCTCTCAAATTGTTGTTGTTTTAGATGAGGTTCTACAGCAGGGTTCTCTCTAATTGTTGTTGTTGTAGATGAGGTTCTACAGCAGGGTTCTCTCTAATTGTTGTTGTTGTAGATGAGGTTCTACAGCAGGGTTCTCTCTAATTGTTGTTGTTTTAGATGAGGTTCTACAGCAGGGTTCTCTCTAATTGTTGTTGTTTTAGATTAGGTTCTACAGCAAGGTTCTCTCTAATTGTTGTTGTTTTAGATTAGGTTCTACAGCAGGGTTCTCTCTAATGGTTGGTGTTTTAGATGAGGTTTTACAGCAAGGTTCTCTCTAATGGTTGTTGTTTTAGATGAGGTTCTACAGCAGGGTTCTCTCTAATTGTTGTTGTTTTAGATGAGGTTCTACAGCAGGGCTCTCTCTAATTGTTGTTGTTTTAGATGAGGTTCTACAGCAGGGTTCTCTCTAATTGTTGTTGTTTTAGATGAGGTTCTACAGCAGGGTTCTCTCTAATTGTTGTTGTTGTAGATGAGGTTCTACAGCAGGGTTCTCTCTAATTGTTGTTGTTGTAGATGAGGTTCTACAGCAGGGTTCTCTCTAATTGTTGGTGTTGTAGATGAAGGTTCTACAGCAGGGTTCTCTCTAATTGTTGTTGTTTTAGATGAGGTTCTACAGCAAGGTTATCTCTAATGGTTGGTGTTTTAGATGAGGTTCTACAGCAAGGTTCTCTCTAATGGTTGTTGTTTTAGATGAGGTTCTACAGCAAGGTTCTCTCTAACTGTACCCAGGATCCTCAGTTAGAGCTCTATCAACCCCCTCTGCCTCACAAAGAACACACACAGAATGCACGTACGCGCACGGACGCACACACATGCATTGCTTTCACACAGGATTTACACAGTATTCTGCCTTCACTGAATGGGGGTGGCAGGTAACCTAGTGGCTAAAGCTGTTGGACTAGTAACCGTAAAGGTTGCAAGATCGAATCTCTGAGCTGACAAGGTGCAAATCTGTCGTTCTGCCCCTGAACAAGGAGTTAACCCACTGTTCCTAGGCCGTCATTGTAAATAAGAATTTGTTCTTAACTGACTTGCCTAGTTAAATAAAGATATACATTTTTTTTTTTATCTGACTCCCTTATAAAAAAAGGCCTGTTTTTATCACGTTATTGCCATCATACATATACCTCCTGGGTGCATGCTGGTATGCTGGAGACGAGTGGTAGTAGTGTGTGCAGATGTAGGTGGTTGTCTATTTGAATAAATCTATTGACAATATACACCATCAATAAATAAATCCATTATTAATTTGTTTTGGCAGGTCCTAAGAAACATTATAACACTAATGACATTTATTTTCAAGAGAATAGAATAGCATATTACGAATTTAATTAGCAGTATTTTTTTTTTTATGGGTCTGTGCAGCCAAGGATGCGCCATCCAAATGAAATAAATATTTTGCTATTTTGTTCATTAAACAGACAAGACATCCCTACCCGATCACTGTCAACACACATAGCCTATATTTTAGAGTAAGAATATAATGGACTATAACTTGTGTCCCGGGAATGTGTGGAAATGCTGTCATATAAAAAAAAAAAAAAGTGATATTTTTGAAAGAGCCCAAAAACTCATTTTTTGATCCGCGCTTCATCTCTTTCCTACCCTCACACGATCAGGGAGCGTAAGGTCTTATCTTCAAGATGATACAAATATAACATAATAACAAGCCTATTTTAAAAAGTACCCGAGTCATGTTTTCACAACTCACAGCCTGCGAGAGCTTTTGGAATAGTGTATATGCAATCAAGCAGGATAATGTAATTAGAAGGATAATGCAATAAGATAAGCAAGATGATTACACTTGATTTAGGCTACATTATCGCTAAATGTTTATTATCCGTGATAGATGAGCAAACAAATACAGCGCCTTCAGATAGTATTCACACCCCTTGACTTTTTTCACATTTTTGTTGTGTTACAGTCTGAATTTATAGTGGATTCAATTGAGATTGTGTGTCACGGGCCTACACACAATACCCCATAATGTCAAAAGTGGAATTATGTTTTTAGACATTTTTACAAATTAGTTAAAAATGAAAAATCTGAAATTTCTTGAGTCAATAAGTATTCAACTCCTTAGTGTGTAATAACAGTGTTTAACAGGATGTTTGAATGACTACCTCGTCTCTGTGCCCCACACTTAAGGTCCCTCAGTTGAGCAGTGAATTTCGACCACAAATTCAACCACAAAGACCAGGGAGGTTTTCCAATGACCTCGAAAGAAGGACACCTATTGGTACACTTTGGATGGTGTATCAATACACCCAGTCACTAACAAAGATACAGACGTCCTTCCCAACCATGAGGCTAGTGATGACAGGGGAAAAAAATGACAGAGTTTAATGGCTGTGACAGGAGAAAACTGAGAATGGATCAACAACATTGTAGTTGACAGAGTGAAAAGGAGGAAGCCTGTACAGAATTAAAAAATATTCCAAAACATGCATTCTGGCACTAAAGTAATACTGCAAAAAAGAAATGAAGGTAAAACAATTAACACATTACTGAGTACCGCTCTCCATATTTTCAAGCACAGTAGTGGTTGGATCATGTACATCGGTATGCTTGCAATCGTTAAGGATTGAGGAATTTCTCAGGATAAAAAAAAAAGAAAAGGAAATAGAGCTAAGAACAGGCAAAATCCTAGACGAAAACCTGGTTCAGTCTGCGTTCCTTTCAGCAGGACAATAACCTAAAACACAAGGCCAAATATACACTGGAGTTGCTTACCAAGAAGACAGTGAATGTTCCTGAGTGGCCAAGTTACAGGTTTGACTTAAATCTACTTACAAATCTGTGACAGGACCTGTAAATGGTTGTCTAGCCATGATCCCCAACACCTTGACAGAGCTTGAAGAATTTTGAAAATAATAAATGGACAAATGTTGTACAATCCAGGTGTGGAAAGCTCTTAGAGACTCACCCAGAAAGACTCACAGCTGTAATCACTGTCAAAAATGCTTCTACAAAGTATTGATTCAGTGGTATGAATACTTGTCTAAATTAGACATTTCTTTAGAAAACAAACAACACTATACGGTAAATGGCAGTTCCCTCTGATACGTGGGAGTTATTTTTTCTCTCTGTACTTCAGATGTGTCTGTGACACACACACACCCAGAGACACACACACACACACACACACACACACACACACACACACACACACACACACACACACACACACACACACACACACACACACACACACACAGAGACAGAGACAGAGACAGAGACAGAGACAGAGACAGAGACAGACAGACACACACACACACATACACACACACACACACACAGCTCTGTAACCTGATTTCCCCTGTGTACTTCAGACGTCCCAGACTTTGCCTCCAATATCGAGCAAAATGAAGTCTTCCCTTTGTCCCAAATGGAACCCTATTCCCTATATAGGGCACTAGCCTTATGGGTCCTGGTCAAATGTAATGCACTGCATACTGAATAGGGTGCCATTTGGGACCCAAGAGTGTTATCAGATCCCTACTCACTCACACACTTCATGGTTTAATGATTGTATCAATTGATTAGTAGAATATTAAGATCTGTGGTTATTTGTCTGTTTAGCTGAGAATACAGTTATTGTTTTTATTTTTTTCATTTTTATTTTTGACGTGACCCTCTAGAAACGTCACTCAAGAGGGCCTTGAGATAAGTAATTACAGAATGGGTTTTGCTTTGAGACGGAAAGAACAGCATCATTCTAACAACTCTACAGGTTAGCAGAAACATAATAGGGATTATTTTTTGCCTCTGTATTTTTTGGGGGAGAAAAAGGGCCCAAGTGTCATTTTACATAGTGAATGTTAATGGTAACTTAATTTCATACTGAACAACATCTAATCCCAACATTGTCAGTCAGATTTAGCAAACATAGAGAAAACTAATGTTTGCAACTGCCAATTATCATATTGGTTGGGAGATGAAGCTGAAACGTTTCTCAGGACGTAGCACAGTAATGTACCTTCATAAAACCGCTGTAGTTACTTTGCAGTAGTTTGCAATATAATGATAACAATGACACATCCAGTCAGAGAGACATCTCTCATTTGTCAGCCTCACGCAAGACAGACAGACTAATTGGATCAGATTGGTATCCATTTAAACTGAAATGTGAAAAGGGTCTGCCAACGGAAAGAATGAAAGGTCTCTCAACACTAGTCAGTCAAATGATTACAGTGATTAATCAGAGTGTAATTTGTGCTTTAGATTTTCATACACAAACATACACAAAGCTTAGGGCATACATAATGCAGAAAGTAGAGGAAGAAGCTAGAGTTTTCTTTTTCCTGAAGTGCCCTATTGATTAAATGGCCTCTCTTTTTTTCTATCTGTCTCTCTCTGTCTCTCTCTGTCTCTCTCTGTCTCTATAATAATGGAACACTGGTCACTTTAATAATGGAACACTGGTCACTTTAATAATGGAACACTGGTCACTTTAATAATGGAACACCGGTCACTTTAATAATGGAACACTGGTCACTTTAATAATGGAACACCGGTCACTTTAATAATGGAACACTGGTCACTTTAATAATGGAACATTGGTCACTTTAATAATGGAACACTCGTCACTTTAATAATGGAACACTGGACACTTTAATAATGGAACACTGGTCACTATAATAATGGAACATTGGTCACTTTAATAATGGAACACTGGTCACTTTAATAATGGAACACTGGTCACTTTAATAATGGAACACTGGTCAATAAAGTAATGGAACACTGGTCACTATAATAATGGAACACTGGTCACTAAAGTAATGGAACACTGGTCACTAAAGTAATGGAACACTGGTCACTATAGTAATGGAACACTGGTCACTAAAGTAGTGGAACACTGGTCACTATAATAATGGGACACTGGGCACTATATACTGTGTATACATATAGTTGAAGTCGGAAGTTTACATACACCTTAGCCAAATACATTTAAACTCAGTTTTTAATGATTCCTGATATTTAATCCTAGTAAAAATGTCCTGTCATAGGTCAGTTAGGATCCCCACTTTATTTTAATAATGTGAAATGTCAGAATAATAGTAGAGAGAATTATTTATTTCAGCTTTTATTTCTTTCATCACATTCCCAGTGGGTCAGAAGTTTACATACACTCCATTTGTATTTGGTAGCATTGCCTTAAAATTGTTTAACTTGGGTCAAATGTTCCGGGTAGTCTTCCAAAAGCTTCCCACAATACCATTCCTCCCGACAGAGCTGGTGAAACTGAGTCAGGTTTGTAGGCCTCCTTGCTCGCACACACTTTTTCAGTTCTTGCCACACATTTTCTATGGGATTGAGGTCAGGGCTTTGTGATGGCCACTCCAATACCTTGACTTTGTTATCCTTAAGCCATTTTGCCACAACTTTGGAAGTATGTTTGGGGTCATTGTCCATTTGGAAGACCAATTTTCAACAAAGCTTTAACTTCCTGACTGATGTCTTGAGATGTTGCTTCATTATATCCACATAATTTTCCATCCTCATGATGCAATCTATTTTGTGAAGTGCACCAGACCCTCCTGCAGCAAAGCACCCCCACCCCCATGCTGCCAAGCCCGTTCTTCACGGTTGGGATGGTGTTCTTTAGCTTGCAAGCGTCCTCCTTTTTCCTCCTAATGTAATTATGGTCATTATGGCCAAACAGTTCTATTTTTGTTTCATCAGACCAGAGGACATTTCTCCAAAAGTACGATCTTTGTCCCCATGTGCAGTTGCAAACCGTAGTCTGGCTTTTTTATGGCGGGTACGGAGCAGTGGCTTCTTCCTTGCTGAGCGGCCTTTCAGTTTATGTCGATATAGGACTTGTTTTACTGTGGATATAGATACTTTTGTACCTGTTTCCTCCAGCATCTTCACAAGGTCCTTTGCTGTTGTTCTGGGATTGATTTGCACTTTTCGCAACAAAGTACGTTCTTCTCTAGGAGACAGAACACGTCTCCTTCCTGAGCGGTATGACGGCTGCGTGGTCCCATGGTGTTTATACTTGTGTACTATTGTTTGTACAGATGAACGTGGTACCTTCAGGCGTTTGGAAATTGCTCCCAAGGATGAACCAGACTTGTGGACATCTAAAAAAAAAGAGGTACTGAGTTTGAAGGTAGGCCTTGAAATACATCCACTCAAATGATGTCAATTAGCCTATCAGAAGCTTCTAAAGCCATGACATCGTTTTCTGGAATTTTCAAAGCTGTTTAAAGGCACAGTCAACTTAGTGTATTTAATCCTCTGACCCACTGGAATTGTGATACAGTGAATTATAAGTGAAATAATCTGTCTGTAAACAATTGTTGGAAAAATTACTTGTGTCATGTCCTAACCGACTTGCCAAAACTATAGTTTGTTAACAAGAAATTTGTAGTGGTTGAAAAACGAGTTTTAATGACTCCAACCTAAGTTTATGTAAACTTCCGACATCATCTGTATATTTTTTTATAGCTAAACAGGTGGGGCTCAAAACTGGTGTGTCTCTGCAGTCTGAAATAGAAAAATAACAAACTATCATTTGAAAAGATGCAAACATTTGTTCTCTGTTCGTGGAAGTTGTCATGTGGGACTCAGGAAGGAGATGTCTACTGAAATACTCATCAGCTGGAATTACTAACACTTACAATGTTAGTCTCTAGGCAATGGAATATGTCCTAAAATAGTCGTTTCACAATATTGGTCTATTTCAGCAGGGGAAACAGGAGCAATAGGAACTGGACAAATATATAGCTTGAAGGTAAAGTGTCCTACATATTGCAAATAATTCAAACAGCGTGTCTAAGTAAATACAAAATGTGATACAGGACTTTTTCTACACAAGCAGTGGATTTTTTACCTTTATTTAACTAGGCAAGTCAGTTAAGAACAAATTCTTATTTTCAGTGACAGCCTAGGAACAGTGGGTTAACTGCCTTTTTTCACGGGCAGAACAACAGATTTGTATCTTGTCAGCTCGGTGGATTCGATCTTGCAACCTTTCGGTTAATAGTCCAACCGCTCTAACCACTAGGCTACGCTGCCGATGGTTAGACATTGAAGATGCTCTTGAGGCCTAAGACTTCTTTAAAGACTTGATTATCTGTATTTTTTTCCCTCCAGGGTTTGATGCCTACTTCACATCGCGGACGCTAGAGAACAACAGGAGAAACGTCTGGTTCGCAGAATACTGGGAGGAGAATTTCAACTGTAAACTGATGAGCTCATCCAAGAAGGAAGACACCAGCCGGAAATGCACAGGTAGCCATTTGGTAATGCACTCAACAAGGCTGTACTTTAAACCCCATAAATATTGGCACATGATAGATTTTTGAGCCCATATTAGCAAGGGCATACTTTATTATAATAAACATTTGAACTATTTATGAGGCATGGTAGTAGGCCAATGATAGGATCCATATCATACTGCAGTGGTGTTTGCCGTGTACTCAGAAAACCCTTGGAATAATTTTATTCTGCACTCTGCAAGGATGTGCAGTAACCCCCCCTAGGGCTGTTGGGGTAACCCTATTACCGCCACATCGGCAGTCACGAGTCATGATGGCAGTCAAATTCCAGTGAACATTTAGTCACAGTAATTAGCCTTCTCCAAGCTCTGAGGATGCTGATGGTCATTAGTAGCTGGTACTCAGCACTCTATTGTCCCTCTAATCACTCTGACATCAATGCAAATGTAATCGGAAATCTAATCAAACACTTCATGAGAGCCCATGAGCTCATGTTGCTCAACATTTCTATAGGCTATGCAATTTCTATAAGCTATGCAATTGCGTGAGAAAACAGTGTTGGCCTCTGTTAAAAAGAGGAGGATCCTCTCATAAACAGTTGCTAGGCATACTGTTTATGGCCTATTGTTTATTTGTCAACGTTCCTAATATTAAATCAATCAATCAAATGTATTTATGAAGAAACCCAGCGTTAAACTCCAAACAGCAAGCAATGCAGGTTTAGAGGCATGGTGGCTAGGAAAAACTCCCTAGATAGGCATGGACCTATAAAGACACCTAGAGAGGAACCAGGCTCTGAGGGGTGGCCAGTCCTTTTCTGGCTGTGCCAGGTGGGGATTATAAGAGTACATGATCTTTAAGGCCAGATTGTTCTTCAAGGTCTTCAAACGTTCATAGCTGACCAGCAGGGTCAAATAATAATCACAGTGGTTGTAGAGGGTACAACAGGTCAGTACATCAGGAGTAAATGTCAGTTGGCTTTTCATAGCTGAGCATTCCGAGATGTCGAGACAGCAGGTGCGGTAGAGAAAGAATAGAATAGAATAACACTTTATTGTCCATCCAGGATGGACATTTTTCTTTGGCAGGGACGAAAATGGAAGGTCAGCCAGGAGTCATCAGGTCAGGTAGTCCTGAGGCTTGTCGTAGGGCTCAGGTCCTCCGGGAGGGGAGGGGGCGAGAAAGAATTAGATTCATACTTAGAGCATACTTAAATTCACTCACCAGATAAGACAAGGGAATTACACCAGACATAACAGACTGATCCTATCCCCCCGGTGCATAGACTATTGCAGCATAGGAACTGGAGGCTGAGATGGGAATGGTCGGGGGACACTGTGGCCCATTCTGAAGATACCCCAGACAGGGCCATCCAGGCAGGGTATAACTCTACCCACTTTGCCTAAGCACAGCCCCTACACCACTAGAGGGATATCAACAGACCACCAACTTACCATCCTGAGACAAGGCTGAGTATAGCCCACGAAGATCTCCTCCACTGCACGAGACTGAGGGTGGTCAAAACCGGACACATTGCTTCTCTTTCCAACAGGTGTATAGCCTACTTGTTTGGCATGAAAACATGAACCATGGGAAAAGCATCCTCAATTCTCTATTTGACCTCCACAGGATCGGGGGTTCCATCACAGGACGGTTGAGCTAACGTAGGCTAATGTGATTAGCAGGTTGTAATAACAAGTACATTTCCCAGGACATAGACATATCTGATATTGGCAGCAAGCTTAAATTCTTGTTAATCTAACTGCGCTGTCCAATTTACAGTAGCTATTACACTGAAAGAATACCATGCTATTGTTTGAGGCGAGAGCACAGTTTTGAACTTGAAAAGTTATTAATAAACCATTTAGGCACATTTGGGCAGTCTTGATACAACATTTTGAACAGATATGCAATGATTCATTGGATCAGTCTAAAACATTGCACATACACTGCTGTCATCTAGTGGCTAAAATATAAATTGCGCCTGGGCTGAAATAATACGTTATTGCCTTTCTCTTGCATTATGTCACGAACCGGCTCAAAGCCCGTAACAAAAGGGAGACAACGTGGAGATAAGGAGTAACAATATATATATTTATATTTATATTATATCAAATTGACACAGCCTCTGCGTCCCAAATTGACACAGCCTCTGCGTCCCAAATTGATGAGGGGTTACGTGTTCACACTTCCAATTTGCCCCAGCCAACCTCCTCCTCAGACCTCAGCAACCTTTGCACACGGGAAGCAACATTTAAGAGGAAAGAAGACTCCCCAGACCTCAGCAACCTTAGTGCATAGGAAGCAACATTTAAGAGGAAAGACTCCCCAGACCTCAGCAACCTCAGTGCATAGGAAGCAACATTTAAGAGGAAAGAAGAACACAAGACCAGGAGGGAACAGACAGGACAGAGAGAACATGACAATACGAAACAATGGTCAGTCACGTAACCATTTAGGAACAGGGCGCACGAGAGAGCGCATCAGCAATCATGTTTTCAGTTCCCCGGATGTGCCGCACATCGAGATGGAATGATTGTAAAAATAAACACCATCTCATTATTCTCTGGTTCGGACACATCATGGACCTCAAAAAAGTGAGAGGGTTATGGTCGGTGTAGACCACAATGGGTACTACCCCCCGACCCGACATACACTTCGAAGTGTTGTAGCGCCCAGATGAGTGCTAGCGCTTCCTTTTCAATAACCGAACAGTTCAACTGATAATCGTTAAACCTTTTGGAAAAGAAAGGTTTACCGTCCTCTGTAGATTCCCACTGTTCATTCTCAGAGGAACGTGCATAATAGGGTTTTAACAAATTTACATGGCACAGGTAGTGTGCTTTCCTCCGTTTTGGAGTGGCAACTAGATAATTTCGCTCAGTGTACTTAAGCACCACTGTATATGGACCTTGAAACTTGGCTTGAAAAGGAGAACCAACAATTGGCAGCAGAGCAAGAACCTGGTCGCCTGGACTAAAGTGACGAGGCTCAACTCGGCAATCAAATATGCCTTTCATCCTCTCCTGTGAAGATGATAGCTTCTCTTTAGCCATTTCGCCAGCGGCATACAAGCGGCGCCGGAAATCACACACATACGATAACAAGGTCTGAGGAGGCTCGGGAGACTTCCAGTCATCCTGGAGAACAGATAAAAGTCCACGCACCCTATGTCCAAACACCAGGTCATTTGGACTGAAACCCGTGCTCTCCTGTGAAACCTCCCTAGCGGCTAACAGTAACCAAGGCAACCCCTCCTCCCAATCATTATCCATCTCAGTACAATAACCTCTCAACAAAGACTTAAGTGTTTGATGGAAACGTTCCAGTGTTCCTTGACTTTGCGCGTGATAAGCGCTAGCCAGATTGTGCTTAATATGGAGCTGTTGGAGAACCCGACCAAACAGATTAGAGGTGAAATTAGATCCTGATTCACTCTGAATGACCTTAGGTATTCCAAACAGTGACCGAAACTGAGTCAAAGCTTTTAACACAGACTTAGTCGTGATAGACCGAAGAGGATAGGCTGCTGGAAACCTTGTGGTCTGACACATCACAGTGAACAAGTAACTAATACCCTTTTTAGAACGAGGCAAAGGACCCACACAGTCAATGATCAAATACTCAAAAGGTTGGCTGAGTACAGGAATAGGAAACAATGGTACCGGCTTAATAGCTTGATTAGGTTTACCAATTAATTGACAGGTGTGACAAGTTTTGATAAAATCAGAAACATCCCTCTTTAATCTAGGCCAAAAGAAATGTCTTAATATGCGATTGTAGGTTTTCCTCACCCCCATATGTCCAGCAACGTCGTTGTGAGAAGTTTCCAACACCAACTTACGAAGCTTAACTGGTACAACAACCTGACTAATTGCCTCCCCCAGAAAACAACTACCATGACACCCACTTTCTCATCAGGACATCCTCTTGGAGAAAATAGCCATGGGCGACATCTCCCAACTGTTCCACAGGCACAATTTGGTCACGCAACTCTTCTAATGTGGAGTCATCCTGTTGCGCATTGATTAGATCTGAGCGGGTTACAGATAACGGGATAACAGGGAAAACAGTGACATACTTCTTTGTGGTATTCTCATTAGTCGGCGCAGAGAACACCTCTGGGAAACTCTGTACACTCTCATCAGGAATCCCAACAAATGACGGCTTAGTGGAAACCACTAGAGATGGAAACACGACAGGCCATACACAATCACCAGCCAAGTTATTCCCAAGGATAACGTCGATACCCTCAATAGGCAACGAAGGACGCACCCCCACAACAACTTCACCCTTCACCAGCCCACAATCCAAAATCAGTTTATGCAACGGAACAGACAGAGTTTTCAAACCTATTCCCCTAATTAGAACACTATTCCCTGAATCAGTCTCAGCAGAAAAGGGTAACACAGACTCCAACACAAATGATTCAGAGGCACCTGTGTCTCTCAGGATCTTCACTGGCACTAGGTCCTTACTTCCTAACATAGACACAAAACCTTCCGTAATGAAAGGTAAATAGTCTGGATCAATATGGACTTTCACATGCTCCTGGACCTGAGGCAATGAGTCATGAGTGAACTGATGAACAGGCGCAGCTAACGCGGTAGGCTTAGATTTAGCGTAAGCACCCTTTGACCTGAGAAGTGGACATTCGTTTTTCCAATGACCTGAACCTTGACAGTAGTGACACTTTTTCCCAAAGTCAGCTTTCCCACGGGAGTCAGGCTCAACCCTAGTTGAATAGGACTCTGCCCGTGAACGTGAACCAAAGTATCTCGGTGAGCGAAGCCCAAATCTATCCGAACGCCCCCACTCATTCCGAATACGGGACTCTGCAAAGACACTTTTGTGAGTCAACACATACTCATCCGCCAAAACCGCAGCTTCAGCGACATTCTTAACTTTTCGTTCGTTAATATATGTGGCAATACGATCAGGAATTGTGTCCTTAAATTGCTCTAACATAATCAGATCACACAGCCCTTGGAAAGTCACAACTGCAGAGGTGGAAGACCAGCGATTAAACTGTAAAGATAATTGTCGCGCAAACTCAACATGAGTCTGTTTATCATCCCTTTTTAAAGTTCTAAATCGTTGGCGGTAAGCCTCAGGGACCAATTCATAAATCTGTAACACATCCGTATTTATCCTTATCATAACTGGCACTGTCGTGTACACTAAGAGCTGAATATGCTTCCTGCGCTTTACCAGTCAGCACACACTGCAACATTAAAGTGTGGTCAGAATCAGGCCAACTCCTAGCGTCAGCAACACGCTCAAACAACAAAAAGAATGTCTCAGGGTCCTTTTCATTAAACTGAGGCAATAACCGTAAGTTCCCAACAATATCAACTGTGTCCGGGGCACGACCAAAAGAGGAACGACCCCTAGGTAAATCTGGGTCACCTTCCCAGAACAAACTCTCCCCTGAGATCTTTCCTTCCCTAACCAACTCTATCCGTTCTTGTTGCAACTTGATTTTAGCATGCTCCATATCTTGTTTAAATGCTAATTCCTTTTCATACTTTACACGATCATGCTCTAGCTTCTCACGATCATACTCAGCTTCTCACGATCATGCTCCAGCTGTAACAGAAGCAGTTCTTTCTGCTGTTCAAAAAGAAGACTACCATGACTAACCGATGGAATGGCCATTCTAACGTTACAGGGAGACAAAGAGTCCTCAGCAGAGGCTGGCCCAGTGGTAACTTCAAGAATACCACTCTCCATCAGATTTGCCTTCAATATCAACCTAATATATTTTTTTTGACGTTTATCACTAATTTCAACCTTGTAGTGTTCAGCGATCTTCAACAGCTGTTCTTTAGTACCTAATTCTAACAATTCCTCTGATGGAAAGCGAATGAACTCATCTACATAAGACGCCATAGTTACAAAAAAAAAATCTCGCTCTTCCCCTCTGCTGAGCACACCAGACCACAACCCGAGAAATGACAATCACCCTGAGCACCACAGAAGAGAGATGAGATACGGAGCTTCCCCAAAAACCTACAATAACTCAACCCTAGTCTTCGTGCGGATTTGCGGTGGGAATTTACGCACTGTAGCCCGCTGGCAAGGAAAAACTCCCCAGCATGCTGGCAAATTCCACCAAGCCACGGATGTGCCCCCGAGACAACTGCTCAGTCCACAGACACCACACAAAAATAACAAACATTAACCATGCCCAACATATTCCAAAAATGAAACACGTCGCTAAGCCTATCAGGGGAAAAAGGCTATAGCTCCGGGTAGCAAGTTCCACTACCCTATCCAAATCTCCCACTGAGGTACACAGCCGATTACTCACCTCCTCAGACCGATGTCCCAACAGAAAGTAGAACAAGAGTTTCCAGGCTGGGCAGGGCCTGGAAACTAACCATTATACTCTCTCCAACGCAGCACACAAACCAAACAACAAAGGCAACCAATACTTGGCCTATCAAACTCAAACAACATATGCAAACCAAGCCGTACCTCCACGTTCTCCCAAACCAATACGTTCAAAAGATCCCGGACGAGCCCCCACTTGTCACGAACCGGCTCAAAGCCCGTAACAAAAGGGAGACAACGTGGAGATAAGGAGTAACAACATATATATTTATTAAATAAAGTAACTAGGTATAATATACAATGGTGTGTGTAATCAGTAATCAGTAGTGTAAGTGAGAGTTTTGCATGCATGAATGTGATAATGCAGGGTGTTGAAAGATGCTAAAGTAAACAACCAAAAAAACACCAAGAAACACAACAAAATCTATAAAGGTGTCTGCATGGAGAGAGTCTCCTACATGAATGGGGAAGTGGTGTATTTATCCTGGGACACACTGGGCTCAGGTGTTTCCCATGTAGCTGACGACCCTCCCAACTCCGCCCACCGGCATCCTAATAAGGAAACAAGAACAAAGAGAGAATACGGCAGACAGAGTGGGAGGGTCGTCACACATTATCTATTACCAGATCTACTGTGTTATATTCTACATTCATTTCACATATCCACAAAATTCAAAGTGTTTCCTTTCAAATGGTTTAAAGAATATGCATATCCTTGCTTCAGGTCCTGAGCTACAGGCAGTTAGATTTGGGTATGTCATTTTAGGCGTAAATTGAAAAAAAGGGGCGGATCTTTAAAGCTGGGCATCATTAACAAGTGATACGTTTTATTCACAAGTAATAGGCTAATATTGTCACCTATCAGACTATTCTTGATTTAATCTTGTCTTCACATATTCTAAATAATATATGTCTGAAATTTGTTTTGATGAAGAATTTAACATTATCATGAACCGAAACAGGAAAAAATTGATGAGTACACCACATCAGTCACTGGCTTTGTCAATAAGTACATCGAGGACGTCGTCCCCACAGTGACTGTACGTACATATCCCAACCAGAAGCCATGGATTACAGGCAACATTCGCACTGAGCTAAAGGGCAGAGCTGCCGCTTTCAAGGTGCGGGACTCTAACCCGGAAGCTTATAAGAAATCCTGCTATGCCATCCGACGAACCATCAAACAGGCAAAGTGTCAATAAAGTACTACGATTGAATCATACTACATCGGTTCCGATGCTCGTCTTATGTGGCAGGGCTTGTAAACTATTACAGACTACAAGGGAAGCACAGCCGCGAGCTGCCCAGTGACACGAGCTTACCAGACAAGCTAAATCACTTCTATGCTCGTTTCGAGGCAAGCAACACTGAGGCATGCATGAGAGCATCAGCTGTTCCGGAAGACTGTGTGATCATGCTCTCCCTAGCCGATGTGAGTAAGACCTTTATACAGGTCAACATTCACAAGGCCGCTGGGCCAGATGGATTACCAGGACGTGTGCTACGGGCATGTGCTGACCAACTGGCAGGTGTCTTCACTCACATTTTCAACATGTCCCTGATGAAGTCTGTAATACCAACATGTTTCAAGCAGACCACCATAGTCCCTGTGCCAAAGAACATGAAGGCAACCTGCCTAAATGACTACAGACCCGTAGCACTCACGTCCGTAGCCATGAAGTGCTTTGAAAGGCTGGTAATGGCTCACATCAACACCATTATCCCAGAAACCCTAGACCCACTCCAATTTGCATACCGCCCTAACAGATCCATAGATGATGTGATCTCTATTGCACTCCACACTGTCCTTTCCCACCTGGACAAAACAAACATCTATGTGAGAATACTATTCATTGACTACAGCTCAGCGTTCAACACCATAGTACCCTCAAAGCTCATCACTAACCTAATGATCCTGGGACTAAACACCTCCCTCTGCAACTGGATCCTAGACTTCCTGACGGGCCATCCCCAGGTGGTAAGGGTAGGTAACAACACATCTGCCACGCTGATCCTCAACACAGGGGCCCCTCAGGGGTGCGTGCTGAGCCCCCTCCTGTACTCCCTGTTCACTCATTACTCCAGGCACGACTCCAACACCATCATTAAGTTTGCAGACGACACAACAGTGGTAGGCCTGATCACCAACATCGACGAGACAGCCTATAGGGAGGAGGTCAGAGACCTGGCTGGGTGGTGCCAGAATAATAACGTAACCAAGACTAAGGATATGATTGGGGACAACAGGAAAAGGAGGACCGAGCACGCCCCCATTCTCATCGATGGGGCTGTAGTGGAGCAGGTTGAGAGCTTCAAGTTCCTTGGTGTCCATATCACCAACAAACTAGAATGGTCCAAACACACCAAGACAGTCGTGAAGAGGGCAAGACAAAGCCCATTCCCCCTCAGGAAACTAAAAAGATTTGTCATGGGTCCTCAGATCCTCAAAAGGTTCTACAGCTGCAACATCGAGAGCATCCTGACTGGTTGCAAAACTGCCTGGTATGGCAATTGCTCGGCCTCCGACCGCAAAGCACTACAGAGGGTATTGCGTACAGCCCAGTACATCACTGGGGCTAAGCTGCCTGCCATCCAGGACCTCTACACCAGGCGGTGTCAGAGGAAGGCCCTAAAAATTGTCAAAGACCCCAACCACCCCAGTCATAGACTGTTCTCTCTACTACCGCATGGCAAGCAGGTACCGGAGTGCCAAGTCAAGGACAAAAAGGCTTCTCAAAAGTTTTTACCCCCAAGCCAATAGACTCCTGAACAGGTAATCAAATGGCTTCCCGATTTGCATTGTGTGCCCCACCCCCCCCCCAACCCCTCTTTTACGCTGCTGCTACTCTCTGTTTATCATATATGCATTGTCACTTCAACTATACATTCATGTACATACTACCTCAATTGGCCCGACCAACCAGTGCCCCCGCACATTGGCTAACCGGGCTATCTGCATTGTGTCCAGCCACCCGCCACCCACCACCCACCAAACCTTATTTTACGCTACTGCTACTCTCTGTTCATCATATATGCATAGTCACTTTAACGATATCTACATGTACATACTACCTCAATCAGCCTGACTAACCGGTGTCTGTATATAGCCTCTCTACTGTATATAGCCTCTCTACTGTATATAGCCTCGCTACTGTTATAGCCTCGCTACTGTTTTAGCCTCTCTACTGTATATAGCCTCGCTACTCTTATAGCCTCTCTACTGTATATAGCCTCGCTACTGTTATAGCCTCGCTACTGTTATAGCCTCGCTACTGTTATAGCCTCGCTACTGTTATAGCCTCTCTACTGTATATAGCTTCTCTACTGTATATAGCCTCGCTACTGTTATAGCCTCGCTACTGTTATAGCCTCTCTACTGTATATAGCCTCGCTACTGTTATAGCCTCGCTACTGTTATAGCCTCTCTACTGTTATAGCCTCGCTACTGTTATAGCCTCACTTTGATTCTCGCAACCAGCTTCATTAGGTAGTCACCTGGAATGCATTTCAATTAACAGGTCTGCCTTGTTAAAAGTTAATTTGTTGAATTTCTTTCCTTATTAATGCTTTTGAGCCAATCATTTGTGTTGTGATAAAGTAGCGTTTGTATACAGAAGATATCCCTATTTAGTAAAAGACCAAGTCCATATTATGTCAAGAACAGCTCAAATAAGCAAAGAGGGGAAGCATATGCTGCTGTTAAGGATAACATTATAATGCAGTGCAGTAGAGGTCCAGGGTTCCTAATAGGGAAGGAGGGGAGATAGGGGTAGGATGGCAGGGGGGGGTGTATTATTGGGAGGTTTGGGAGGGAGTGATGGAGGGGAGATATGGGTAGGATGGCAGGGGGGGGGTGTATTATTGGGAGGTTTGGGAGGGAGTGATGGAGGGGAGATATGGGTAGGATGGCAGGGGGGGGGGTATTTTTGGGAGGTTTGGGAGGGAGTGATGGAGGGGAGATATGGGTAGGATGGCAGGGGGGGGGTGTATTATTGGGAGGTTTGGGAGGGAGTGATGGAGGGGAGATATGGGTAGGATGGCAGGGGGGGTGTATTTTGGGAGGTTTGGGAGGGAGTGATGGAGGGGAGATATGGGTAGGATGGCAGGGGGGGGGTATTTTTGGGAGGTTTGGGAGGGAGTGATGGAGGGGAGATATGGGTAGGATGGCAGGGGGGGGTATATTATTGGGAGGTTTGGGAGGGAGTGATGGAGGGGAGATATGGGTAGGATGGCAGGGGGGGGGTGTATTATTGGGAGGTTTGGGAGGGAGTGATGGAGGGGAGATATGGGTAGGATGGCAGGGGGGGGGGGTATTTTTGGGAGGTTTGGGAGGGAGTGATGGAGGGGAGATATGGGTAGGATGGCAGGGGGGGGGGTGTATTATTGGGAGGTTTGGGAGGGAGTGATGGAGGGGAGATATGGGTAGGATGGCAGGGGGGGTGTATTTTGGGAGGTTTGGGAGGGAGTGATGGAGGGGAGATATGGGTAGGATGGCAGGGGGGGTGTATTTTTGGGAGGTTTGGGAGGGAGTGATGGAGGGGAGATATGGGTAGGATGGCAGGGGGGGGGGTATTTTTGGGAGGTTTGGGAGGGAGTGATGGAGGGGAGATAGGGGTAGGATGGCAGGGGGGGGGAGTGTTACCTTCCCAGGAGGGGAGTGTTACCGGTGAGGGAGGGGAGATTGGGGTCATCCATTTGATTTGAAAGGAAACTATACAGTCAGTCAGTGGACCACCAGGTGGGAAAGGCTAGCCCCTATATTACTAATATACCTGAGCTGTTATTTTCATGTCCTGTCCTACATTAAGTACCAACCCTCCTCCTCTGTTGGGTTATTACACGCTTGGCTCGTTAGCTGCTAGCGCCGTGTCTCTCTTTAACGAGACATAATGAGATGATTAGGATGGGATTTATAGGACGATGCCATCCTCTCCTTGTGCCTCCCCCCCAAGGTTCACTCAACCTAGACCTAAACTTTTACTGGCTGTGTCTGAAATGGCAGCTTTTTCCCTATAGTGCTCTGGTCAAAAGTAGTCTGCTCTATAGGGAATAGATTTCCATTTGGGATGTACCCATGGTTTTGTCTTCTGTACTGTTTTTTTTTCTCTTCACATTACCCGCCTGGAAGATTATTGCTGCCATGGGAAGAAAAAAAAAGAAAAGAGACCATCAATAAGCTTTTGTACCTAGCTGCTAACAGTGGTAATAGATCTATTACGGCTAACCCAAACCCTCTGTTTGGTGGTTTTACGAGCAGCACTGAAACAATGGGTACTGCATTCCCAATGCAACCTCTACAATGACCAATTACACAGCTGTATTTCTAAACTGTCACCGCGTATATGAAAAAATGGTCTTCTCACCACGTTCTAAGCAAAGTCTTCCAATGCATTGTTTCAGGGAAGCTGCCACAAATGTCTTTTACTTGTTGTTGGTCTGTGCATTTTTCTATGATAAAATAACTCATCTGGTAGCATTGGAATTTCTAGCTGTACTTTTCAGCAATGACACTCAACACAATGACACTCAACACGGTATTAACATCAGGTTTAATACCGTGTTTTAGAGGCTAAACAGCCTCACATATTAACATCATGTTTAATACCGTGTTTTAGAGGCTATACAGCCTCACATATTAACATCATGTTTAATACCGTGTTTTAGAGGCTATACAGCCTCACATATTAACATCATGTTTAATACCGTGTTTTAGAGGCTGACATATTAACATCATGTTTAATACCGTGTTTTAGAGGCTATACAGCCTCAAATATTAGCATCATGTTTAATACCGTGTTTTAGAGGCTATACAGCCTCACATATTAACATCATGTTTAATACCGTGTTTTAGAGGCTGACATATTAACATCATGTTTAATACCGTGTTTTAGAGGCTGACATATTAACATCATGTTTAATACCGTGTTTTAGAGGCTATACAGCTGACATATTAACATCATGTTTAATACCGTGTTTTAGAGGCTATACAGCCTCACATATTAACATCATGTTTAATACCATGTTTTAGAGGCTGACATATTAACATCATGTTTAATACCGTGTTTTAGAGGCTATACAGCTGACATATTAACATCATGTTTAATACCGTGTTTTAGAGGCTAAACAGCCTCACATATTAACATCATGTTTAATACCGTGTTTTAGAGGCTATACAGCTGACATATTAACATCATGTTTAATACCGTGTTTTAGAGGCTATACAGCTGACATATTAACATCATGTTTAATACCGTGTTTTAGAGGCTATACAGCTGACATATTAACATCATGTTTAATACCGTGTTTTAGAGGCTATACAGCCTCACATATTAACATCATGTTTAATACCATGTTTTAGAGGCTGACATATTAACATCATGTTCAATACCGTGTTTTAGAGGCTGACATATTAACATCATGTTTAATATCGTGTTTTAGAGGCTATACAGCCTCACATATTAACATCATGTTTAATACCGTGTTTTAGAGGCTATACAGCCTCACATATTAACATCATGTTTAATACCGTGTTTTAGAGGCTAAACAGCCTCACATATTAACATCATGTTTAATACCGTGTTTTAGAGGCTAAACAGCCTCACATATTAACATCATGTTTAATACCGTGTTTTAGAGGCTGACATATTAACATCATGTTTAATACCGTGTTTTAGAGGCTATACAGCCTCAAATATTAACATCATGTTTAATACCGTGTTTTAGAGGCTGACATATTAACATCATGTTTAATACCGTGTTTTAGAGGCTGACATATTAACATCATGTTCAATACCGTGTTTTAGAGGCTGACATATTAACATCATGTTCAATACCGTGTTTTAGAGGCTGACATATTAACATCATGTTTAATACCGTGTTTTAGAGGCTATACAGCCTCACATATTAACATCATGTTTAATACCGTGTTTTAGAGGCTGACATATTAACATCATGTTTAATACCGTGTTTTAGAGGCTATACAGCCTCACATATTAACATCATGTTTAATACCGTGTTTTAGAGGCTAAACAGCCTCACATATTAACATCATGTTTAATACCGTGTTTTAGAGGCTGACATGTTAACATCATGTTTAATACCGTGTTTTAGAGGCTATACAGCCGACATATTAACATCATGTTTAATACCGTGTTTTAGAGGCTATACAGCCTCACATATTAACATCATGTTTAATACCGTGTTTTAGAGGCTAAACAGCCTCACATATTAACATCATGTTTAATACCGTGTTTTAGAGGCTATACAGCCTCACATATTAACATCATGTTTAATACCGTGTTTTAGAGGCTGACATATTAACATCATGTTTAATACCGTGTTTTAGAGGCTGACATATTAACATCATGTTTAATACCGTGTTTTAGAGGCTGACATATTAACATCATGTTTAATACCGTGTTTTAGAGGCTGACATATTAACATCATGTTTAATACCGTGTTTTAGAGGCTAAACAGCCTCACATATTAACATCATGTTTAATACCGTGTTTTAGAGGCTATACAGCTGACATATTAACATCATGTTTAATACCGTGTTTTAGAGGCTATACAGCCTCACATATTAACATCATGTTTAATACCGTGTTTTAGAGGCTTTTCGGCGGACATATTAACATCGACTCCACTATACAGAGTAGCTTCAGAAAATAATATTGTTTACATATAGCGATACAGTGAACGAGTTTATTAGGAAGTGCATAGGAGATGTTGTAGCCACTGTGTTGATTAAAACCTACCCCAACCAGAAACCGTGGATAGATGGGAGCATTCGCGCAAACCACCTCATTTAACCAGGACAAGAAGACTGGGAATATGGAAGAACACAAACAGTGGAGTTATTCCCTCCGCAATGCAACCAAGCAGGCTAAATGTCAGTATAGGGACAAAGTTGAGTCCCAGTTCAACGGCTCAGACACGAGACGTATGTGGCAGGGTCTACAGACAATCACGGATTATAAAAGGAAAACCAGCCACGTCGTGGACACCAACGTCTTGCTTCCGGACAGGCTGAACACCTTCTTCGCTCGCTTTGAGGATAATGCAGTGCCACTGACGTTGCCCACTGTCAGGGACTGTGGGCTCTCCTTCTCCGTGACCGACGTGAGTAAAACATTTAAGCGTGTTAACCCTCGCAAGGCTGCCAGCCCAGATGGCAATCCCTAGCCGCGTCCTCAGAGCATGTGCAGACCAGCTGGCTGGTGTGTTTACAGATATATTCGGGTTTCTCCCTTTCCCAGTCTGCTGTCCCCACATGCTTCAAAATGGCCAGCATTGTCCCTGTACCTAAGAAAGCAAAGGCAATTGAAATAATTGTCTATCGACCCTTAGCACTCACCTCTGTCATCATGAAGTGCTCTGAGAGACAAGTCAAGGATCATATCACCTCCACCTTACCTGACACCCTAGACCCACTTCAGTTTGCTTACCGCCCCAATAGATCCACAGGTGATGCAATCGCCACCACACTGCACACTGCCCTGTCCCATCTGGACAAGAGGAACACCTATGTAAGAATTCTGTTCATTGACTACAGCTCAGCATTTAACACCATAGTTCCCTCTAAGCTCATCATCAAGCTCGAGGGGCTGGGTCTGAACCCCGTCCTGGACCTCCTGACGGGCCGCCCCCAAGTGGTGAAAGTAGGAAACAACACCTCCTCCTCGCTGATCCTCAACACTGGGGCCCAACAAGTGTGCGTGCTCAGCCCCCTCTTGTACTCCCTGTTCACCCATGACTGCGTGGCCACGCACACCTCCAACGCAATCATGAAGTGTGCAGATGACAAAACAGTAGTAGGCCTGATTACCAACAACGACGAGACGGCCTACAGGGAGGAGCTGAGGGCTCTGGGAGTGTGGTAGCAGAAAAATAACCTCTCACTTAACGTCAACAAAACTAAGGAGATGATTGTGGACTTCAGGAAACAGCAGAGGGAGCAGCCCCCCTATCCACATCGACGAGACCGTAGTGGAGAAGGTGGGAAGTTCCTCGGCGTACACATCACTGACAAACTGAAATGGTCCACCCACACAGACAGTGTGGTGAAGAAGGCGCAACAGCGCCTCCTCAACCTCAGGAGGCTAAATAAATTTGGCTTAACACCTAAAACCCTCAAAAACCTTTCAGATGCACAATCGAGAGCATCCTGTCGGGCTGTATCACCGCCTGGTACGGCAACTGCTCCGCCCACAACCGCAAAGCTCTCCAGAGGGTGGTGCAGTCTGCAGCCCTACGCATTACTGGGGGCAAACTTCATCGCCCTCCAGGACACCTACACCACCCGATGTCACAGGAAGGCCATAAAGATCATCAAGGACCACAACCACCCGAGCCACTGCCTGTTCACCCCGCTATCATCCAGAAGGCGAGGTCAGTACAGGTGCATCAAAGCTGGGACCGAGAGACTTAAAAACAGCTTCTATCTCAAGGCCATCAGACTGCTAAACAGCCATCACTAACACATCAGAGGCTGCTGCCTATAGACATAGATTAGGAATCACTAGCCACTTTTAGAAATGGATCACTAGCCACTTTAATAATGTCTCCGTATCTTGCATTTCTCATATGTATAAACTGTACTCTATACTATTCTACGGTGTCTTAGTCACTTTAAATGATTGTAAATATTGCCTCACCTATCTCATATGTACATAGAAGCACAAGCATTTCGCTACACCCGCAATAACATATGCTGATCACATGTATGTGGACCAATACATTTGATTTATTACCATGTTTGAGAGGCTAAACAGCTGGCATTTTAACATCAATTCCACATTACCATGTTTGAGAGGCTATATAGCTGTTTCATTGTAGCACCTCCCCCACAATGTATGATCTGAGAATGAAAGGCAGTCGGTTACCATATTGCATGGGGATTCATGATGGGGTTCCAGGAGAATAAGGAGAGGTGGAGAACTGTTGCTTTTGACCCCATTTAACCTCATCCAAGTCTCCCACATTCTTCTATACATCACCATATATATACACTGTTGATGTGGACATTGTGTGTTTATCTTTGCCTCACAGGATCTATGTGAACATTCAGCAGCACCGGATATATTGTACTCTGATATAGACTACGCTACCATGATGCAGTGTGTGAGAGAGAGAGAGAGAGAGAGAGAGAGAGAGAGAGAGGGGAGCTGCAGGCACAGAGAGAAGAGAGAGAAAAAAGAGAGAGAGAGAGAGAGATGAGAGAGAGAGGCACAATAATAAAAAAAGGGAGAGAGGGGACAGAGAAAGAGAGCGAGAGAGAGAGAGCGAGAGAGAGGGAGACAGAGATGAGGGAGACAGAGAGAGGAGGGAGAGAGAGAGATGAGGGAGATAGAGATGTGAGAGGGGAGGGAGAGAGAGAGGGGAGGAAGAGAGAGAAAGAGGGAGGGAGAGAGGGAGAAACGGAGACACAGAAAGCGAGAAATACAGTCCTGAGAGAGCAGAGGAAGCGTGACAGAGATTTCAATGCCCCTTGTCTAATGTGAAATTAGTTTGTTTGATAGGTTATATAATGATCATGTATCTATGTGTTTGGTAGGATACACACCAGAAAAAGGTTATAAACAGTTATTTGACTTATAACCGTAGCGGAACCCGTATATAGTGAACAAAAATATAAATGCAACATGCAGCAATTTCCAAAATGTTACTGATTTTACAGTTAATTTAACAACATCAGTCAATTTAAATGAATTCATTAGGCCCTAATCTATGGATTTCATATGACTGGGAATATAGATATGCTTATCTTAAAAAAAATTAAATGTAGGGGTGTGGATCAGGAAACCAGTCAGTATCTGGTGTGACCACCATTTGCCTCATGCAGCGCGACACATCTCCTTCACGTAGAGTTGATCAGGCTGTTGATTGTGGCCTGTGGAATGTTGTGCCACTGTTGTCGTCACAGTATCTTTGTTCATTCCAATTGCCCTTCGATAAAATGCAATTGTGTTCAGGGTCCGTAGCTTATGCCTGCCCATACCATAACCCCACCACCACCATGGGGCACTCTGTTCACAACATTGAAATCAGCAAATCTCTCGCCCACACGATGCCATACACATGATATGCAGTTGTGAGGCCGATTGCAGGCGGCTTATGGTAGAAAATTGGACAGCAACATTTTCTGGCAATAGCTCTGGTGGACATTCCTGCAGTCAGCATGCCAATTGCACTGCTCCTTCAAAACTTGAGACGTCTGTGGCATTGTGTTGTGTGACAAAACTGCACATTTTAGAGTGGCCTTTTATTGACCCCCAGCACAAGGTGCACATGTGTAATGATCATGCTGTTTAATCAGCTTCCTGATCTGCCACACATGTCAGGTGGATGGATTATCTTGGCAAATGCTCACTAACAGGGATGTAAACAAATGTGTGCACAACATTTTTGACTAATAAGATTTTGGAACATATCTGGGATCTTGTATTTCAACTCATGAAACATGAGACCAACACTTTACATGTTGTGTTTATATTTTTGTTCAGTGTAGATCTCTTTTTTGGAAGGTTCTGTACAGAACCATGCTCGTAAGGTTCTAAATGGAACATGTATGGTTCTATAAAGAACACTTTTTTTATTGTTCTCTAAAGAATCATTGAAAAAGGTTCTATATAGCCCCAAAAAGGGTTCCAATATGGTTACAACCCTGTATAGGGCTAATCTGAACCCGTTCTATGGTTCTTTACAGAACCTTCAGGGAGAATGGTTCTTTGTCGATCCTTCTGAATAACCATATATATTTTTTCTTCTTCTGGTCAAGCATATTATAGTGTAGATATATGTAGATACTCCAGTAAAAATCTACCGTTTCCAGCTACAATAGTCATTTACAACATTAACAATGTCTACACTGTATTTCTGATTAATTTGATGTTATTTTAATGGACCAAAAATTTGCTTTTCTTTAAAAAACAAGGACATTTCTAAGTGACCCAAAACGTTTGAACGGTAGAGTATATGTGTTTGATGGGGTATATAATGATAAGGTCAATGTGTTTGATGGGGTATATAATGATAAGGTCTATGTGTTTGATGGGGTATATAATGATAAGGTCTATGTGTTTGATGGGGTATATAATGATAAGGTCTATGTGTTTGATAGGGTATATAATGATGAGGTCTATGTGTTTGATGGGGTATATAATGATAAGGTCTATGTGTTTGATGGGGTATATAATGATAAGGTCTATGTGTTTGATGGGGTATATAATGATAAGGTCTATGTGTTTGATGGGGTATATAATGATAAGGTCTATGTGTTTGATGGGGTATATAATGATAAGGTCTATGTGTTTGATGGGGTATATAATGATAAGGTCTATGTGTTTGATGGGGTATATAATGATAAGGTCTATGTGTTTGATGGGGTATATAATGATAAGGTCTATGTGTTTGATGGGGTATATAATGATAAGGTCTATGTGTTTGATGGGGTATATAATGATAAGGTCTATGTGTTTGATGGGGTATATAATGATAAGGTCTATGTGTTTGATGGGGTATATAATGATAAGGTCTATGTGTTTGATAGGGTATATAATGATAAGGTCTATGTGTTTGATGGGGTATATAATGATAAGGTCTATGTGTTTGATGGGGTATATAATAATAATTTGTCTATGTGTTTGATGGGGTATATAATAATAATTTGTCTATGTGTTTGATGGGGTATATAATAATAATTTGTCTATGTGTTTGATGGGGTATATAATAATAATTTGTCTATGTACTGTGTACCAATGATTTTTTTACCAGCGTGAGATTGTGTTTTCTCAGCGTTCATTTTATTGTATTGTTATTTTCTCGTCTGAGAAACAAGGTGGGTAATTAACGTGGAAAGCCCTGTTGGGTATTTGCAAGAAATCTGGAGTTGTAAGATATTGGCATAGAGACATTTGGGTTGTTGTCCCTCAACACTCCGTTTTACAGTTTTCTCCAGCAGAAATATAATCCTGCAACAACAGGACATGTGACTTATTATGTGGCTTATAATTAATGTGCATTTTCCATAAGTGAAAATTTAAGTCTGAATTTTCAATCAGTGGAAGCTGCTGAGGGGAGGACGGCTTTTAAAAATGGCTGGAAAGGATTAAATGGAATGGCCTCAAACGCATTGAAACCATGTGGTATTTGATACCATTCCACTAACTCCGCTCCAGCCGTTACCACGAGCCAGTCCTCTCTAAGGTGCCATCAACCTGGGATTTCAAAGTGGAAATTACAAAACTTTAGAAGCCCTTTTAAACGTCAAATGTAATTTTTTTGGGGGTGCAGGAAAGGTCTCTTGCAACAGGGTGATCAAATTAATGTCCTACATCTGTAGCTGTGTGCATGGCCACAAAGGTGTTTGAGTGTGCATGTGTGTGTATGCCAAAACAAAGCCAATGCTGAATACAGATCCAGCCATTTCAGCTTCTTTCCTGACTCTGTTGTTGGTATTCTACATTTTTCTCTGGAATTGTCCATTTCGGCAATGACAGATTTTAGAGCAAGCTCGTGAACGTTCACCCTCTCCAAAAGCTAGGTTTCCATCCAATTCCATCCAATTGGCGACAGATTTTCATGTGAATATTTTAAAATCTGCATAAAACCAACATGCACATTTTCCCACCAGAAATGTGTTTCCATCAAATATACCAGTTGTGGATAAAAGGCAGTTCGTGACGAAGTAGCGCACGTAAAAAAATAAATAAATGTGCAGTTCAATTCCCATGTGCCAAAGTAAATGTGTTTCCTTTGCGTATTCAGCTCTATTGATGGTTTTTCTCACAACAACAAAAATGGCGTTATATAGTGGATGTGTTCACTCTGTTATTGGCAGGTGCACTCTGGCTAACAGCTTGCAGATACTGTGCGGGTATAGCCTACAGTTGAAATTTTTACGGACAATTATTTTTATTTGTCGATGATCATGTCACCAGAATAAAGGCCATGGATATTTATTGAAAGGAGCGTCAGGCTCATGACCTTTCACCCTGTGAAGTTCATCATCATTTATTCCACTCGGGCTCCCGAGTGGCGCAGCGGTCTAAGGCAATGCATCTCAGTGCTTTTGAGGCTTCACTATAGACACCCTGGTTCGAAAACCTGGTTACAGTGGCTTCCTCGTTTTCATTTTCTAAGTGATTACTTAATTAAAGTTCAAGTGATAATTTTGGGTTATGCAGATGAATGTGTAAAAGTAAAAATGTATCATAATAAACCAGAGAATAAATCAGAAAAGTTGTATAAATTTAAACTGACAACGAAATTATACTTTGCTTCAGTCAAAATTAGATATTTATATAATGTTCATCATAAATTAAATGACCCTTCCTCCCGGGTGGCGCAGTGGTCTAAGGCACTGCGTCACAGTGCTAGCTGTGCCACCAGAGACTCTGGGTTCGAGCCCAGGCTCTATCGCAGCTGGCCGCGACCGGGAGGCCCATGGGGCGACGCACAATTGGCCCAGCGTCATCCGGGTTAGGGAGGGTTTGGCCGTCAGGGATATCCTTGTCTCATCGCGCACTAGCGACTCCTGTGGCGGGCCGGGCGCAGTGCACGCTGACCAGGTCGCCAGGTGTACAGTGTTTCCCTCCAACATATTGGTGTGTCTGGCTTCCGGGTTAAGTGGGCATTGTGTTAAGAAGCAGTGCGGCTTGGTTGGGTCGTGTTTCGGAGGACGCGTGGCTCTCGACCTTCGCCTCTCCCGAGTCCGTACGGGAGTTGCAGCGATGAGACAAGACTGTAACTACTACCAATTGGATACCATGGAATTGGGGAGAAAAAAAAGAAAAAATCCTGTAAACATGTGACGTGATCGACAAATTAGCATATACACTCGGAATAGAATGTCAGTCATTTGAAAGAAGGAAAAGAACACTCGTAATGATAATAAAATACTCATCCAATTGTTCTTTTGATTATTATTATTATAATTATCATCATATTATCATAGTCGCGGTAAAAAAAAAAGTCTGCTTGTGACATTATTCAATGTAAATGCCTTGTCATGTACTATTTCTCAAAAATATGTCCATGGAAAACCATCAAAAAGTCTTATTGATCAATTGTACAAATCCCTGACAGACAATGCAATACGAGATGTTGATTTCAGCATAATGTGTCTACCAGTGAAGGTAAAAAACACAATGGCTTGGGATTTTGCCCTTTCATGTAGTTCTTCCACATTAAAACCAAGGTGATTGAAAAGTAACTGTGGGAAATAAAGTGGCTATTAAACTGTGTCTAATTCAATGGGTCCACTCTTTCATGTTTGATGGAAACAGCATGAATATAATGTGAAGCCTCTCCATATAGACAGCAGATTTAAAGATGAGGTGTAACCCATGAAAGCATTATAATACCCTGTAAGAACGTAGTAGTACCTTTTTCTTGTTAACAGACTCTCTTTTGAAGTTATTAAAAACCAACACATTGTGAATACAGTGAATACAGGATTCCTTTCATTTAAATAAGGTTTGCATCGTTGCAAGGCGACCCATGTCTGTGGAATGTAATGTTAGTGTGTGATTTTCCTAAATGTAAAAAGATTAGTACTTTTTTTTTTTAAGGTCACCTCATTAATGCAAATGCGTAGGAATGTCTTGTATTTACCCAGGTGATTACCATTAAGAGCCATATCTCTTTCCCAAAACGTGTCCTGAATATTCTCCTCTTTTCATCCTGCAGGCCAGGAGCGGATCGGGACGGACTCTAAGTACGAGCAAGAGGGGAAGGTTCAGTTTGTGATCGATGCGGTCTACGCCATGGCCCACGCCCTTCACAACATGCAGAGAGACCTGTGTCCCGACGTCTCTGGGATCTGTCCCGATATGGACTTGGCCGGCGGCAAGAAACTGCTTAAGTATATCCGCAGTGTCACCTTCAATGGTAAGTTCAGTAACAATGTGAACAACACCTATTTGTCACAGCATGATCAGGTCTCTTTTGCAAAAATGTTGGTGAAATATTTAGGCGAAGTGTTGGTAAGCTTTTAAGCCGAACTGTTTGTCCAATATTTAGCAGAACTGTTGGTTAAATATTTAGCATCGATATTGGTTAAATAAATCCACTGCTACCAGAGATAGGGCTGCAACATTGTCTTTCATTTGTGAAGTATACAAACACCAATACCAGACACTGTTCACACTGTAGGAAGTGATGTCATAACAGACCATGTTCAAACTGTAGGAAGTGGTGTCATAACAGACAATGTTCACACTGTAGGAAGTGATGTCATAACAGACACTGTTCACACTGTAGGAAGTGATGTCATAACAGACACTGTTCACACTGTAGGAAGTGATGTCAGAACAGACACTGTTCACACTGTAGGAAGTGATGTCATAACAGACCATGTTCACACTGTAGGAAGTGATGTCATAACAGACCATGTTCACACTGTAGGAAGTGATGTCATAACAGACCATGTTCAAACTGTAGGAAAGTGATGTCATAAAAGGCCATGTTCACACTGTAGGAAGTGATGTCATAACAGACAGTATTTACAAGGAGGAAGTATATAAGGGCTATTTTGTACACAGTAGGAAGTAAAGGAGAAGCCTAAGTGACAGGCAGTTCTGGTTTGTTTGTGGACTTCTTCGGGCAGCAGCTAAGGTGATAGCGTAAGACATGATAATGGTGTTTGCTGCTCATAGCTCTCCCCTCGTCCCGGAGAATGCAACATCCAAAGCATCCTGTTTACACAGGATATCTTATTGACTGTGTGGAAGAGACAAGACAACAGAGGGAAGGCCGTGTGGCTGTTCCACATAGGGCTTTGATCAAAAGACGAGCACTATTTAGGGAATAGTATGCCATTTCAGACACAGAGAAAGACTCTGAGGCACAATATGAGGAGAAAAGCATTTTAGGTTTGATTGGATTTAGTGGAGGTAGAGAAAAGACCATGTTTATAATTTGAGAAAAACGATGTCCTCTATTACACAGACGTCAACACACAGGTCTGCTGGTACCAACGTACCCCCTGGCACTGCCTGAAATAGTATGAATATCGCTACTGAAAAAACACTTTAAAACACCTTGTATGAGGGTGTAGCACGAGGAATTAAACACTAACACCTTGTATGAGGGTGTAGCACGAGGAATTAAATACTAACACCTTGTATGAGGGTGTAGCACGAGGAATTAAATACTAACACCTTGTATGAGGGTGTAGCACGAGGAATTAAACACTAACACCTTGTATGAGGGTGAGGAATTAAATACTAACACCTTGTATGAGGGTGTAGCACGAGGAATTAAACACTAACACCTTGTATGAGGGTGTAGCACGAGGAATTAAACACTAACACCTTGTATGAGGGTGTAGCACGAGGAATTAAACACTAACACCTTGTATGAGGGTGTAGCACGAGGAATTAAACACTAACATCTTGTATGAGGGTGTAGCACGAGGAATTAAACACTAACACCTTGTATGAGGGTGTAGCACGAGGAATTAAACACTAACATCTTGTATGAGGGTGTAGCACGAGGAATTAAACACTAACATCTTGTATGAGGGTGTAGCACGAGGAATTAAACACTAACACCTTGTATGAGGGTGTAGCACGAGGAATTAAACACTAACACCTTGTATGAGGGTGTAGCACGAGGAATTAAACACTAACATCTTGTATGAGGGTGTAGCACGAGGAATTAAACACTAACACCTTGAATGAGGGTGTAGCACGAGGAATTAAACACTAACACCTTGTATGAGGGTGTAGCAGGAGGAATTAAACACTAACACCTTGTATGAGGGTGTAGCACGAGGAATTAAACACTAACACCTTGTATGAGGGTGTAGCACGAGGAATTAAACACTAACACCTTGTATGAGGGTGTAGCACGAGGAATTAAACACTAACACCTTGTATGAGGGTGTAGCACGAGGAATTAAACACTAACACCTTGAATGAGGGTGTAGCACGAGGAATTAAACACTAACACCTTGTATGAGGGTGTAGCACGAGGAATTAAACACTAACACCTTGTATGAGGGTGTAGCACGAGGAATTAAACACTAACACCTTGTATGAGGGTGTAGCACGAGGAATTAAACACTAACATCTTGTATGAGGGTGTAGCACGAGGAATTAAACACTAACACCTTGAATGAGGGTGTAGCACGAGGAATTAAACACTAACACCTTGTATGAGGGTGTAGCAGGAGGAATTAAACACTAACACCTTGTATGAGGGTGTAGCACGAGGAATTAAACACTAACACCTTGTATGAGGGTGTAGCACGAGGAATTAAACACTAACACCTTGTATGAGGGTGTAGCACGAGGAATTAAACACTAACACCTTGTATGAGGGTGTAGCACGAGGAATTAAACACTAACACCTTGAATGAGGGTGTAGCAGGAGGAATTAAACACTAACACCTTGTATGAGGGTGTAGCACGAGGAATTAAACACTAACACCTTGAATGGGGGTGTAGCACGAGGAATTAAACACTAACACCTTGTATGAGGGTGTAGCACGAGGAATTAAACACTAACACCTTGAATGAGGGTGTAGCACGAGGAATTAAACACTAACACCTTGTATGAGGGTGTAGCACGAGGAATTAAACACTAACACCTTGTATGAGGGTGTAGCACGAGGAATTAAACACTAACACCTTGTATGAGGGTGTAGCAGGAGGAATTAAACACTAACACCTTGTATGAGGGTGTAGCACGAGGAATTAAACACTAACACCTTGAATGAGGGTGTAGCACGAGGAATTAAACACTAACATCTTGTATGAGGGTGAGGAATTAAACACTAACACCTTGTATGAGGGTGTAGCACGAGGAATTAAACACTAACACCTTGTATGAGGGTGTAGCACGAGGAATTAAACACTAACACCTTGTATGAGGGTGTAGCACGAGGAATTAAACACTAACATCTTGTATGAGGGTGTAGCACGAGGAATTAAACACTAACACCTTGAATGAGGGTGTAGCACGAGGAATTAAACACTAACATCTTGTATGAGGGTGTAGCACGAGGAATTAAACACTAACACCTTGAATGGGGGTGTAGCACGAGGAATTAAACACTAACATCTTGTATGAGGGTGAGGAATTAAACACTAACACCTTGAATGAGGGTGTAGCAGGAGGAATTAAACACTAACACCTTGTATGAGGGTGTAGCACGAGGAATTAAACACTAACACCTTGTATGAGGGTGTAGCACGAGGAATTAAACACTAACACCTTGTATGAGGGTGTAGCACGAGGAATTAAACACTAACACCTTGTATGAGGGTGTAGCACGAGGAATTAAACACTAACACCTTGTATGAGGGTGTAGCACGAGGAATGAAACACTAACACCTTGTATGAGGGTGTAGCACGAGGAATTAAACACTAACACCTTGTATGAGGGTGTAGCACGAGGAATGAAACACTAACACCTTGTATGAGGGTGTAGCACGAGGAATTAAACACTAACATCTTGTATGAGGGTGTAGCACGAGGAATTAAACACTAACACCTTGTATGAGGGTGTAGCACGAGGAATTAAACACTAACATCTTGTATGAGGGTGTAGCACGAGGAATTAAACACTAACACCTTGAATGAGGGTGTAGCAGGAGGAATTAAACACTAACACCTTGTATGAGGGTGTAGCACGAGGAATTAAACACTAACACCTTGTATGAGGGTGTAGCACGAGGAATTAAACACTAACACCTTGTATGAGGGTGTAGCACGAGGAATTAAACACTAACACCTTGTATGAGGGTGTAGCACGAGGAATTAAACACTAACACCTTGTATGAGGGTGTAGCACGAGGAATTAAACACTAACACCTTGTATGAGGGTGTAGCAGGAGGAATTAAACACTAACACCTTGTATGAGGGTGTAGCACGAGGAATTAAACACTAACACCTTGTATGAGGGTGTAGCACGAGGAATTAAACACTAACACCTTGTATGAGGGTGTAGCACGAGGAATTAAACACTAACACCTTGTATGAGGGTGTAGCACAAGGAATTAAACACTAACACCTTATATGAGGGTGTAGCACGAGGAATTAAACACTAACACCTTGTATGAGGGTGTAGCACGAGGAATTAAACACTAACACCTTGTATGAGGGTGTAGCACGAGGAATTAAACACTAACACCTTGTATGAGGGTGTAGCACGAGGAATTAAACACTAACACCTTGTATGAGGGTGTAGCACGAGGAATTAAACACTAACACCTTGAATGAGGGTGTAGCAGGAGGAATTAAACACTAACACCTTGTATGAGGGTGTAGCACGAGGAATTAAACACTAACACCTTGAATGGGGGTGTAGCACGAGGAATTAAACACTAACACCTTGTATGAGGGTGTAGCACGAGGAATTAAACACTAACACCTTGTATGAGGGTGTAGCATGAGGAATACAACACTAACACCTTGTATGAGGGTGTAGCTCGAGGAATTAAAGAGAAGGACACAGAGACCTCAAAACATATTGTAGCTAAATTTCTCTTCCAATGATCCTTTTTTCATAACCTGCCAATATTTTCCTCTGGGAAGAAACGGCTACGCACTTAGCAAACTCTGCAATGTGCTAATTGGCTTTGTAGGTTTCTTATAAAGCTCCCTACCCCTCATCTATTATCTCTCACATATTTTTTCATATAATGCAGCGAGATACAGTACCAGTCAAAAGTTTTAGAACAGCTATTCATTCAATGGTTATTCTTTAGTTTTACTCTTTTCTACATTGTAGAATAATAGTGAAGACATAAAAACTATGAAATAACACATATGGAATCATGTAGTAACCAGAAAAGTGTTAAACAAATCAAAATATATTTTATATTTGAGATTCTTCAAGGCAGCTACCCTTTTCCTTGATGGCAGCTTTGCACACTCTTGGCATTCTCTCAACCAGTTTCATTAGGTAGTCACCTGGAATGCATTTCAATTAATAGGTGTGCCTTGTTAAAAGTTAATTTGTGGAATTTATTTCCTCAAGGCGCACGGATCCCTTTAGCGGGATAATTGTCATCAACAACCGCTGAATTACAGAGCGCATTTTTTTTTTTTTTAAATGCTAAAAATATTTATATTCATGAATTCACAAGTGCAATATAGCAAAACACAGCTTAGCTTGTTGTTTATCCACCTGTCGTGTCAGATTTTGAAAATATGCTTCACAGCGAAAGCAATCCAAACTTTTGTGTGAGTTTATCGATCACTAGACAAAACATTATGAACACCTAGCAGCAATGTAGATTTGTCACGAAAGTCAGAAAAGCAATACAATTAATCGCTTACCTTTGATGATCTTTGGATGTTTGCACTCACCAGACTCCCAGTTACACAATAAATGTTCCCTTTGTTCGATAAAGATGATTTTTATATCCAAAAACCTCCATTTGGTTTGCGCGTTATGTTCAGTAATCCACAGGCTCGTGATGGTCATGAAGGGCAGATGAAAAATCAAAATAGTATCCGTAAAGTTCGTAGAAACATGTCAAAAGTTTTTATAATCAATCTTCTGGTTGTTTTTAACATAAATAATCGATAATATTTCAACCGGAGGGTAAAGTATTCAATACAAGACAGAAATAAAATGTCGAGCTACCACTTTCGCGCGCAAGAACTAATCAAGGACACTGACGCGATTTGATAAATCTCGCTAATTTTTCAGAATAAAAGCTTGAAACTATGTCTAAAGCCTGGTCACAGCCTGAGGAAGCCATTGGAAAAGGAATCTGGTTGATATCCCTTTAAATGGAGGATAGGCAGGCAATGGAACAGGGATTTTTCAAAATAAGAGGCACTTCCGGGTTGGATTTCCTCAGGTTTTCGCCTGCAAAATCAGTTCTGTTATACCCACAGACAATATTTTGACAGTTTTGGAAACTTTAGAGTGTTTTCTATCCTAATCTGTCAATTATTTGCATATTCTAGAATCTGGGCCTGAGAAATAGGCCGTTTACATTGGGAACGTTATTTTTCCAAACATAAAAATTCTGCCTCCTAGCGTCAAGAAGTTAAGCCAGTCAGTTGTGTTTATCGATTATAAAAAAATTGAAAGAATATGGCACCACAACAAACCTGCCAAGAGAGGGTCACCCATCAAAACTTAACGACCAGGCAAGGAGGGCATTAATCAGAGGCAACAAAAAGAGACCAAAGATAACCCTGAACGAGCTTCAAAGCTCCATAGCGGAGATTGGAGTATCTGTCCATAGGACCAGTTTAAGCCGTACACTCCACAGAGCTGGGCTTTACGGAAGAGTGTCCAGAAAAAAAGCCCTTGCTTAAAGAGAAAAATAAGCAAACACATTTGGTGTTCGCCAAAAGGCATGTGGGAGATTCCCCACACATATGGAAGAAGGTACTCTGGTCAGATGAGACACAAATGTAGCGTTTTGGCCATCAAGGAAAATACTATGTCTGGCGCAAACCCAACACCTTTCATCACCCCGAGAACAGCATCCCCAGCATGGTGGTGGCAGCGTCATGCTGTGGGGATGTTTTTCATAGACAGGGACTGGGAAACTGGTCAGAATTGAAGGAATGATGGATGGCTCAAAATACAGGGAAATTCTTGAAGGAAACCTGCTTCAGTCTTCCAGAGATTTGAGACTAGGATGGAGGTTCACCTTTCAGCAGGACAATAACCCTAAGCATACTGCTAAAGCAACACTCGAGTGGTTTAAGGGGAAACATTTAAATGTCTTGGAATGGCCTAGTCAAAGCCCAGGCCTTGAAGAATGGGCAAAAATCCCAGTGGAGATATAGCCCAAGTATCAGGTATGAAGGGATGTTAAACCACGTTGAATAAACAATGGTTTAATTTTCCAACAAAGGCAAGCAGTAGACATGTCAAGGCAGGAAGAGTTCTGAAATCCAGATGGGAGGGGGGGTGGGGGGCAGAGGTACAGGGCAGAGTGGTCAGGCAGGTGGGCTCAGAGTCAGGAGAGGCAAAACCGAGAGGGCAAGAAAAGAGAGACTAGAAAAAGCAGGCGCTGAGACACAAAAAGCTGGTTGACTCAAAAAAACAAGACGAACTGGCAACAGACAGACAGAGAACACAGGTATAAATACACAGGGGATAATGGGGAAGATGGGCGACACCTGGAGGGGGGTGGAGACAATCACAAGGACAGGTGAAACAGATCAGGGTGTGACACCAAGAGACTTGCAGCTGTAATTGCTGCAAAAGGTGGTTCTACAAGGTATTGACTGTGGGGGTGGGTGACTAGTTATGCACGCTCAAGTTTTCAGTTTTTTTTTCTCTCATTTCTTGTTTGTTTCACAATAAAAAAAAAATATGTTGCATCTTCAAAGTGGTAGGCGTGTTGTGTAAATCAAATTATACAAAAATCAATTTTTATTCCTGGTTTTAAGGCAACAAAATAGGAAAAATGCCAAGGGGGGTGAATACTTTCGCAAGCCACTGTACAGAATCTGTATCGGCTGTGAATAACAATGAAATATTAAAGACAGGTGTGATATTTGCACATTGTAATATTATCAGAACACTGCTTATACAGTTATCTGATGGTTTATTCTACATGGAAACTCTTACATTTGGAATATATAAAAACACTGTTTACAATGTCGACATGATACAAGCAAATACATTCTTCTCATATTACTCTGTAGGCTACTCAGAGTCTCATCCACTCTGTCATATCCAGGATGGAGTGTCAAGCACGCCACCCCTCCTGCCACATGACTGCACATGTCCATAATCTGTAATACATTACATAGATGGAAGGGACTTCATCCCCCACCGGAGACTTGAAGACAGACCCTCACCCAGCTGTGCATATCAGTGTGTTAGACAGACAGAGAGCTGTACAGGTCAGTGTGTCAGACAGACAGAGAGCTGTACAGGTCAGTGTGTTAGACAGACAGAGAGCTGTACAGGTCAGTGTGTTAGACAGACAGAGAGCTGTACAGGTCAGTGTGTTAGACAGAGAGAGAGCTGTACAGGTCAGTGTGTCAGACAGACAGAGAGCTGTACAGGTCAGTGTGTCAGACAGACAGAGAGCTGTACAGGTCAGTGTGTCAGACAGACAGAGAGCTGTACAGGTCAGTGTGTTAGACAGACAGAGAGCTGTACAGGTCAGTGTGGTTAGACAGACAGAGAGCTGTACAGGTCAGTGTGTCAGACAGACAGAGAGCTGTACAGGTCAGTGTGTTAGACAGACAGAGAGCTGTACAGGTCAGTGTGTTGGACAGACAGAGAGCTGTACAGGTCAGTGTGTTAGACAGACAGAGAGCTGTACAGGTCAGTGTGTCAGACAGACAGAGAGCTGTACAGGTCAGTGTGTTGGACAGACAGAGAGCTGTACAGGTCAGTGTGTTAGACAGACAGAGAGCTGTACAGGTCAGTGTGTTAGACAGACAGAGAGCTGTACAGGTCAGTGTGTCAGACAGACAGAGAGCTGTACAGGTCAGTGTGTTTAGACAGACAGAGAGCTATACAGGTCAGTGTGTCAGAGAGACAGAGAGCTGTACAGGTCAGTGTGTTAGACAGACAGAGAGCTGTACAGGTCAGTGTGTTAGACAGACAGAGAGCTGTACAGGTCAGTGTGTTAGACAGACAGAGAGCTGTACAGGTCAGTGTGTTAGACAGACAGAGAGCTGTACAGGTCAGTGTGTTAGACAAACAGAGAGCTGTACAGGTCAGTGTGTTAGACAGACAGAGAGCTGTACAGGTCAGTGTGTTAGACAGACAGAGAGCTGTACAGGTCAGTGTGTTATACAGACAGAGAGCTGTACAGGTCAGTGTGTCAGACAGACAGAGAGCTGTACAGGTCAGTGTGTTAGACAGAGAGCTGTACAGGTCAGTGTGTTAGACAGAGAGCTGTACAGGTCAGTGTGTTAGACAGACAGAGAGCTGTACAGGTCAGTGTGTTAGACAGACAGAGAGCTGTACAGGTCAGTGTGTTAGACAGACAGAGAGCTGTACAGGTCAGTGTGTCAGACAGACAGAGAGCTGTACAGGTCAGTGTGTTAGACAGAGAGAGAGCTGTACAGGTCAGTGTGTTAGACAGACAGAGAGCTATACAGGTCAGTGTGTTAGACAGACAGAGAGCTGTACAGGTCAGTGTGTTAGACAGATAGAGAGCTGTACAGGTCAGTGTGTTAGACAGACAGAGAGCTGTACAGGTCAGTGTGTTAGACAGACAGAGAGCTGTACAGGTCAGTGTGTTAGACAGACAGAGAGCTGTACAGGTCAGTGTGTTAGACAGACAGAGAGCTGTACAGGTCAGTGTGTTAGACAGACAGAGAGCTGTACAGGTCAGTGTGTTAGACAGACAGAGAGCTGTACAGGTCAGTGTGTTAGACAGACAGAGAGCTGTACAGGTCAGTGTGTTAGACAGACAGAGAGCTGTACAGGTCAGTGTGTCAGACAGACAGAGAGCTGTACAGGTCAGTGTGTTAGACAGAGAGCTGTACAGGTCAGTGTGTCAGACAGAGAGAGAGCTGTACAGGTCAGTGTGTTACACAGACAGAGAGCTGTACAGGTCAGTGTGTTAGACAGACAGAGAGCTGTACAAGTCAGTGTGTCAGACAGACAGAGAGCTGTACAGGTCAGTGTGGTCAGACAGACAGAGAGCTGTACAGGTCAGTGTGTCAGACAGACAGAGAGCTTTACAGGTCAGTGTGGTCAGACAGACAGAGAGCTGTACAGGTCAGTGTGTCAGACAGACAGAGAGCTGTACAGGTCAGTGTGGTCAGACAGACAGAGAGCTGTACAGGTCAGTGTGTCAGACAGACAGAGAACTGTACAGGTCAGTGTGTTAGACAGACAGAGAGCTGTACAGGTCAGTGTGTTAGACAGACAGAGAGCTGTACAGGTCAGTGTGTTAGACAGAGAGCTGTACAGGTCAGTGTGTTAGACAGAGAGCTGTACAGGTCAGTGTGTCAGACAGAGAGAGAGCTGTACAGGTCAGTGTGTTAGACAGACAGAGAGCTGTACAGGTCAGTGTGTTAGACAGACAGAGAGCTGTACAGGTCAGTGTGTCAGACAGACAGAGAGCTGTACAGGTCAGTGTGTTAGACAGACAGAGAGCTGTACAGGTCAGTGTGTTAGACAGACAGAGAGCTTTACAGGTCAGTGTGTCAGACAGAGAGCTGTACAGGTCAGTGGGTTAGACAGACAGAGAGCTGTACAGGTCAGTGTGTTAGACAGACAGAGAGCTGTACAGGTCAGTGTGTCAGACAGACAAAGAGCTGTACAGGTCAGTGTGTTAGACAGACAGAGAGCTGTACAGGTCAGTGTGTTAGACAGAGAGCTGTACAGGTCAGTGTGTTAGACAGAGAGCTGTACAGGTCAGTGTGTCAGACAGACAGAGAGCTGTACAGGTCAGTGTGTTAGACAGACAGAGAGCTGTACAGGTCAGTGTGTTAGACAGAGAGCTGTACAGGTCAGTGTGTTAGACAGAGAGCTGTACAGGTCAGTGTGTCAGACAGAGAGAGAGCTGTACAGGTCAGTGTGTTAGACAGACAGAGAGCTGTACAGGTCAGTGTGTTAGACAGACAGAGAGCTGTACAGGTCAGTGGGTTAGACAGAGAGCTGTACAGGTCAGTGTGATAGACAGAGAGCTGTACAGGTCAGTGTGTCAGACAGACAGAGAGCTGTACAGGTCAGTGTGTTAGACAGACAGAGAGCTGTACAGGTCAGTGTGTTAGACAGACAGAGAGCTGTACAGGTCAGTGGGTTAGACAGACAGAGAGCTGTACAGGTCAGTGTGTCAGACAGACAGAGAGCTGTACAGGACAGTATTTTAGATAGACAGAACTTAAGACTTGTGCAAATAGACCATATACACAGAAATGTCCTTCTAGTTCAGGTCAGACAGCTGAAGCTGTTCTCTACACACAACTGATATAGATGTGCTAGCTAAACTGTAGACATACTGTCTTCAGAAGAACATAGATATGATATTCATAAAATATTCAGTCTTTGTAACACAAATACATCCATCGATTTTTATGCATAAATATCACCCTCCCTACCATGACATGCTATCCTCTCAACATTACAATAACAGGGGAGGTAATTATGTATTTTTAAATGTGGGGGGGTATATGATATTTTGCCTCTAACTTTCTCACTCATTGTTCATGATTCCTTCAGGATTATCCCTCATGGTATCATCCACCTGTAATGTAGAAGTGTTAAGAAACATATTCTATTCTTATTTACAATATACACTTCTCCAAAATGACACAATACATTATTCACCCATTCGTTTCTACTGGGCACAAAATACATCTGAAACACAACCAAAACAAAACAGCCCAATCTTCTGAAAAGGTTGGAACGATGTACAGAAAGTGTGGTAATTTCTAAACGGTTCAGGCGATGTGGATATAAATACCTTCAAATGAAAGTTGACAGTCTACACTTTAACCTCGTAGTTATTGTATAATTTCAAATCCAAAGTGCTGGAATCAAAACAAAATCCCCCCGAAAATGTATTACAAATAGGTCTCCATCAGTCTCTCTGTAGTTATTACAAATAGGTCTCCATCAGTCTCTCTGTAGTTATTACAAATAGGTCTCCATCAGTCTCTCTGTAGTTATTACAAATAGGTCTCCATCAGTCTCTCTGTTGTTATTACAAATAGGTCTCAATCAGTCTCTCTGTTGTTATTACAAATAGGTCTCCATGAGTCTCTCTGTTGTTATTACAAATAGGTCTCCATCAGTCTCTCTGTTGTTATTACAAATAGGTCTCCATCAGTCTCTCTGTAGTTATTACAAATAGGTCTCCATCAGTCTCTCTGTAGTTATTACAAATAGGTCTCCATCAGTCTCTCTGTAGTTATTACAAATAGGTCTCCATCAGTCTCTCTGTAGTTATTACAAATAGGTCTCCATCAGTCTCTCTGTAGTTATTACAAAAAGGTCTCCATCAGTCTCTCTGTTGTTATTACAAATAGGTCTCCATCAGTCTCTCTGTAGTTATTACAAATAGGTCTCCATCAGTCTCTCTGTAGTTATTACAAATAGGTCTCCATCAGTCTCTCTGTAGTTATTACAAATAGGTCTCCATCAGTCTCTCTGTAGTTATTACAAATAGGTCTCCATCAGTCTCTCTGTAGTTATTACAAATAGGTCTCCATCAGTCTCTCTGTTGTTATTACAAATAGGTCTCAATCAGTCTCTCTGTTGTTATTACAAATAGGTCTCCATGAGTCTCTCTGTTGTTATTACAAATAGGTCTCCATCAGTCTCTCTGTTGTTATTACAAATAGGTCTCCATCAGTCTCTCTGTAGTTATTACAAATAGGTCTCCATCAGTCTCTCTGTAGTTATTAAAAATAGGTCTCCATCAGTCTCTCTGTAGTTATTACAAATAGGTCTACATCAGTCTCTCTGTTGTTATTACAAATAGGTCTCAATCAGTCTCTCTGTTGTTATTACAAATAGGTCTCCATGAGTCTCTCTGTTGTTATTACAAATAGGTCTCCATCAGTCTCTCTGTTGTTATTACAAATAGGTCTCCATCAGTCTCTCTGTAGTTATTACAAATAGGTCTACATCAGTCTCTCTGTTGTTATTACAAATAGGTCTCAATCAGTCTCTCTGTTGTTATTACAAATAGGTCTCCATGAGTCTCTCTGTTGTTATTACAAATAGGTCTCCATCAGTCTCTCTGTAGTTATTACAAATAGGTCTCCATCAGTCTCTCTGTAGTTATTACAAATAGGTCTCCATCAGTCTCTCTGTTGTTATTACAAATAGGTCTCCATCAGTCTCTCTGTAGTTATTACAAATAGGTCTCCATCAGTCTCTCTGTAGTTATTACAAATAGGTCTCCATCAGTCTCTCTGTAGTTATTACAAATAGGTCTCCATCAGTCTCTCTGTAGTTATTACAAATAGGTCTCCATCAGTCTCTCTGTAGTTATTACAAATAGGTCTCCATCAGTCTCTCTGTAGTTAATACAAATAAGTCTCCATCAGTCTCTCTGTAGTTATTACAAATAGGTCTCCATCAGTCTCTCTGTAGTTATTACAAATAGGTCTCCATCAGTCTCTCTGTAGTTATTACAAATAGGTCTCCATCAGTCTCTCTGTAGTTATTACAAATAGGTCTCCATCAGTCTCTCTGTAGTTATTACAAATAGGTCTCCATCAGTCTCTCTGTAGTTATTACAAATAGGTCTCCATCAGTCTCTCTGTAGTTATTACAAATAGGTCTCCATCAGTCTCTCTGTAGTTATTACAAATAGGTCTCCATCAGTCTCTCTGTAGTTAATACAAATAGGTCTCCATCAGTCTCTCTGTAGTTATTACAAATAGGTCTCCATCAGTCTCTCTGTTGTTATTACAAATAGGTCTCAATCAGTCTCTCTGTAGTTATTACAAATAGGTCTCCATCAGTCTCTCTGTAGTTATTACAAATAGGTCTCCATCAGTCTCTCTGTAGTTATTACAAATAGGTCTCCATCAGTCTCTCTGTAGTTATTACAAATAGGTCTCCATCAGTCTCTCTGTTGTTATTACAAATAGGTCTCCATCAGTCTCTCTGTAGTTATTACAAATAGGTCTCCATCAGTCTCTCTGTAGTTATTACAAATAGGTCTCCATCAGTCTCTCTGTTGTTATTACAAAAAGGTCTCCATCGGTCTCTCTGTAGTTATTACAAATAGGTCTCCATCAGTCTCTCTGTAGTTATTACAAATAGGTCTCCATCAGTCTCTCTGTAGTTATTACAAATAGGTCTCCATCAGTCTCTCGGTAGTTATTACAAATAGGTCTCCATCAGTCTCTCTGTAGTTATTACAAATAGGTCTCCATCAGTCTCTCTGTTGTTATTACAAATAGGTCTCCATCAGTCTCTCTGTAGTTATTACAAATAGGTCTCCATCAGTCTCTCTGTAGTTAATACAAATAGGTCTCCATCAGTCTCTCTGTTGTTATTACAAATAGGTCTCAATCAGTCTCTCTGTTGTTATTACAAATAGGTCTCCATCAGTCTCTCTGTAGTTATTACAAATAGGTCTCCATCAGTCTCTCTGTTGTTATTACAAATAGGTCTCCATCAGTCTCTCTGTAGTTATTACAAATAGGTCTCCATCAGTCTCTCTGTAGTTATTACAAATAGGTCTCCATCAGTCTCTCTGTTGTTATTACAAATAGGTCTCCATCAGTCTCTCTGTAGTTATTACAAATAGGTCTCCATCAGTCTCTCTGTAGTTATTACAAATAGGTCTCCATCAGTCTCTCTGTAGTTATTACAAATAGGTCTCCATCAGTCTCTCTGTAGTTATTACAAATAGGTCTCCATCAGTCTCTCTGTAGTTAATACAAATAGGTCTCCATCAGTCTCTCTGTTGTTATTACAAATAGGTCTCAATCAGTCTCTCTGTAGTTATTACAAATAGGTCTCCATCAGTCTCTCTGTAGTTATTACAAATAGGTCTCCATCAGTCTCTCTGTTGTTATTACAAATAGGTCTCCATCAGTCTCTCTGTTGTTATTACAAATAGGTCTCCATCAGTCTCTCTGTTGCGATGGCCGATCTACTTCCTGTAGTTATTATAAATAGGTCTCCATCAGTCTGTTGCGATGGCCGATCTACTTCCTGTAGTTATTACAAATAGGTCTCCATCAGTCTCTCTGTAGTTATTACAAATAGGTCTCCATCAGTCTCTCTGTAGTTATTACAAATAGGTCTCCATCAGTCTCTCTGTAGTTATTACAAATAGGTCTCCATCAGTCTCTCTGTAGTTATTACAAATAGGTCTCCATCAGTCTCTCGGTAGTTATTACAAATAGGTCTCCATCAGTCTCTCTGTAGTTATTACAAATAGGTCTCCATCAGTCTCTCTGTAGTTATTACAAATAGGTCTCCATCAGTCTCTCTGTAGTTATTACAAATAGGTCTCCATCAGTCTCTCTGTAGTTATTACAAATAGGTCTCCATCAGTCTCTCTGTAGTTATTACAAATAGGTCTCCATCAGTCTCTCGGTAGTTATTACAAATAGGTCTCCATCAGTCTCTCTGTAGTTATTACAAATAGGTCTCCATCAGTCTCTACTGTAGTTATTACAATAGGTCTCAATCATCTCTCTGTTGTTATACAATAGGTCTCCATCAGTCTGTTGCGATGGCCGATCTACTTCCTGTAGTTATTACAAATAGGTCTCCATCAGTCTGTTGCGATGGCCGATCTACTTCCTGTAGTTATTGATCTATAGTTACTTTTCTTTATCGAGAACAGAAGCTAGTTGTACTGTACGTGTAAGAACTACTGATGAAAAGATACAAACCGCTCCTTCAAGCTGTGCTGCTGAACTTTCTGCAACTTGTTCAAAGGGTTTAAAACATCTCCAGTGTAAAGAGATTAAAAGAGACAACAATAAAAAAAGAATTGTGCATAATAATCGTAAAAAAAATAAAAAAAATAAGCCTATTTTACCAAATCAAATGTTTTTCTGTTATGGAGGTTTTGTTATTGTTGAGAACGTAAAGCCCCTTGACCGTGCAGCCTACAATAATATGATGGTTATCAGATGTCATCACTGATATTCTCCTCTGAGAGGCTGTTAAGGGCATCACTACAGTGAAGAGACAACAGTCAGTAATCCTCCTCTCCAACTCCTTCACCCCAGAGACAGATACTTCCTCCTCTATAACTCCTTCACCCCAGAGACAGAGACAGATACTCCCTCCTCTATAACTCCTTCACCCCAGAGACAGATACTCCCTCCTCTATAACTCCTTCACCCCAGAGACAGATACTCCCTCCTCTATACTCCTTCACCGCCAGGAGACAGATACTTCCTCCTCTATCAACTGCATTCACCCAAGACAGAGACAGATACTTCCTCCTGCTCTAACTCCTTCACACCAGAGACGAGACAGATACTCCTCCTCTCAACTAACTCCTTCACCCCAGAGACAGATACTTCCATCCTCTATAAACTCCCTTCAACCCCAGAACAGAGACAGAGACAGATACTCTCCTCTATAACTCCTTCAAACCCCAGAGACAATAGACATCTCCTCTCTATAACTAACTCCTTCACCACAGAGACAGATACTCCCGCCTCTCATACTCCTTCACCCCAGAGACAGAGACAGGATACTTCCCTCCCTCCTCTATAGCTCCTTCACCACAACGAGACAGATTACGTCCTCCTCTATAAACTCCTTCACACCCAGAGACAGAGACAGAGACTCCCTCCTCTATAACTCCTTGCACCCCAGAGACAGATACTCCCTCCTCTAGAACTCCTTCACCCCAGGACGAGCAGATACTCCCTCCTCTATAACTCCTTCACCCCAGAAGACAGAGACAGTACTCCATCCTCTATAACTCCTTCAACCACAAGGACAGATCTCCCTCCTCTATAAACTCCTTCACCCCAGAGACAGATACTCCTCCTTCTATAAACTCCTTCAACCCAGAGACAGATACTTCCTCCTCCTATAACTCCTTCCACCCCAGAGACAGCTACTCCCTCTCTAACGTCTCTCACCCCAGAGACATGATACTTCCTCCTCTATAACTCCTTCACCCCAGAGACAGATACAGATACTCCCTCCTCTCTAACTCATTCACCCCAGAGACAGAGACAGATACTTCCTCCTCTATAACTCCTTCACCCCAGAGACAGAGACAGATACTCCCTCCTCTCCAACTCCTTCACCCCAGAGACAGATACTCCCTCCTCTCTAACTCCTTCACCCCAGAGACAGATACTTCCTCCTCTATAACTCCTTCACCCCAGAGACAGATACTTCCTCCTCTATAACGCCTTCACACCAGAGACAGATACTCCCTCCTCTATAACTCCTTCACCCCAGAGACAGAGACAGATACTCCCTCCTCTATAACTCATTCACCCCAGAGACAGAGACAGATACTCCCTCCTCTATAACTCCTTCACCCCAGAGACAGATACTCCCTCCTCTCTAACTCCTTCACCCCAGAGACAGATACTCCCTCCTCTATAACTCCTTCACCCCAGAGACAGAGACAGATACTCCCTCCTCTATAACTCCTTCACCCCAGAGACAGATACTCCCTCCTCTCTAACTCCTTCACCCCAGAGACAGATACTCCCTCCTCTATAACACCTTCACCCCAGAGACAGATACTTCCTCCTCTATAACTCCTTCACCCCAGAGACAGATACTCCCTCCTCTATAACTCCTTCACCCCAGAGACAGAGACAGATACTCCCTCCTCTATAACTCCTTCACCCCAGAGACAGAGACAGATACTCCCTCCTCTCTAACTCCTTCACCCCAGAGACAGATACTTCCTCCTCTATAACTCCTTCACCCCAGAGACAGAGACAGATACTCCCTCCTCTATAACTCCTTCACCCCAGAGACAGATACTTCCTCCTCTCTAACTCCTTCACCCCAGAGACAGATACTCCCTCCTCTATAACTCCTTCACCCCAGAGACAGATACTTCCTCCTCTATAACTCCTTCACCCCAGAGACAGATACTTCCTCCTCTATAACTCCTTCACCCCAGAGACAGAGACACATACTCCCTCCTCTATAACTCCTTCACCCCAGAGACAGAGACAGATACTCCCTCCTCTATAACTCCTTCACCCCAGAGACAGATACTCCCTCCTCTATAACTCCTTCACCCCAGAGACAGAGACAGATACTCCCTCCTCTATAACTCCTTCACCCCAGAGACAGATACTTCCTCCTCTATAACTCCTTCACCCCAGAGACAGAGACACATACTCCCTCCTCTATAACTCCTTCACCCCAGAGACAGAGACACATACTCCCTCCTCTATAACTCCTTCACCCCAGAGACAGAGACAGATACTCCCTCCTCTATAACTCCTTCACCCCAGAGACAGATACTTCCTCCTCTATAACTCCTTCACCCCAGAGACAGAGACACATACTCCCTCCTCTATAACTCCTTCACCCCAGAGACAGATACAGATTCTCCCTCCTCTATAACTCCTTCACCCCAGAGACAGATACTTCCTCCTCTATAACTCCTTCACCACAGAGACAGATACTCCCTCCTCTCCAACTCCTTCACCCCAGAGACAGATACAGATACTCCCTCCTCTCTAACTCCTTCACCCCAGAGACAGATACTCCCTCCTCTATAACTCCTTCACCCCAGAGACAGAGACAGATACTCCCTCCTCTCTAACTCCTTCACCCCAGAGACAGATACTCCCTCCTCTATAACTCCTTCACCACAGAGACAGAGACAGATACTCCCTCCTCTCTAACTCCTTCACCCCAGAGACAGATACTCCCTCCTCTATAACTCCTTCACCCCAGAGACAGAGACAGATACTCCCTCCTCTATAACTCCTTCACCCCAGAGACAGATACTTCCTCCTCTCTAACTCCTTCACCCCAGAGACAGATACTCCCTCCTCTATAACTCCTTCACCACAGAGACAGATACTTCCTCCTCTCTAACTCCTTCACCCCAGAGACAGATACTTCCTCCTCTATAACTCCTTCACCACAGAGACAGATACTCCCTCCTCTATAACTCCTTCACCACAGAGACAGATACTTCCTCCTCTCTAACTCCTTCACCCCAGAGACAGATACCCCCTCCTCTATAACTCCTTCACCACAGATACAGATACTTCCTCCTCTCTAACTCCTTCACCCCAGAGACAGATACTCCCTCCTCTATAACTCCTTCACCCCAGAGACAGAGACAGATACTTCCTCCTCTATAACTCCTTCACCCCAGAGACAGATACTCCCTCCTCTATAACTCCTTCACCCCAGAGACAGAGACAGATACTCCCTCCTCTATAACTCCTTCACCCCAGAGACAGAGACAGATACTTCCTCCTCTCTAACTCCTTCACCCCAGAGACAGATACTCCCTCCTCTATAACTCCTTCACCACAGATACAGATACTTCCTCCTCTCTAACTCCTTCACCCCAGAGACAGATACTCCCTCCTCTATAACTCCTTCACCCCAGAGACAGAGACAGATACTTCCTCCTCTATAACTCCTTCACCCCAGAGACAGATACTTCCTCCTCTATAACTCCTTCACCCCAGAGACAGAGACAGATACTCCCTCCTCTATAACTCCTTCACCCCAGAGACAGATACTCCCTCCTCTATAACTCCTTCACCACAGAGACAGATACTCCCTCCTCTATAACTCCTTCACCCCAGAGACAGATACTTCCTTCTCTATAACTCCTTCACCCCAGAGACAGATACTCCCTCCTCTATAACTCCTTCACCCCAGAGACAGAGACAGATACTTCCTCCTCTCTAACTCCTTCACCCCAGAGACAGATACTCCCTCCTCTATAACTCCTTCACCCCAGAGACAGATTCTCCCTCCTCTCTAACTCCTTCACCCCAGAGACAGATACTCCCTCCTCTATAACTCCTTCACCCCAGAGACAGAGACAGATACTTCCTCCTCTATAACTCCTTCACCCCAGAGACAGATACTTCCTCCTCTATAACTCCTTCACCCCAGAGACAGAGACAGATACTCCCTCCTCTATAACTCCTTCACCCCAGAGACAGAGACAGATACTCCCTCCTCTCTAACTCCTTCACCCCAGAGACAGAGACAGATACTCCCTCCTCTATAACTCCTTCACCCCAGAGACAGATACTCCCTCCTCTATAACTCCTTCACCCCAGAGACAGATACTCCCTCCTCTATAACTCCTACACCACAGAGACAGAGACAGATACTCCCTCCTCTATAACTCCTTCACCCCAGAGACAGATACTCCCTCCTCTATAACTCCTTCACCCCAGAGACAGAGACAGATACTCCCTCCTCTATAACTCCTTCACCCCAGAGACAGATACTCCCTCCTCTCTAACTCCTTCACCCCAGAGACAGATACTTCCTCCTCTCTAACTCCTTCACCCCAGAGACAGATACTCCCTCCTCTATAACTCCTTCACCCCAGAGACAGATACTCCCTCCTCTATAACTCCTTCACCCCAGAGACAGAGACAGATACTCCCTCCTCTCTAACTCCTTCACCCCAGAGACAGATACTCCCTCCTCTATAACTCCTTCACCCCAGAGACAGAGACAGATACTCCCTCCTCTATAACTCCTTCACCCCAGAGACAGAGACAGATACTCCCTCCTCTATAACTCCTTCACCCCAGAGACAGATACTCCCTCCTCTATAACTCCTTCACCCCAGAGACAGATACTCCCTCCTCTATAACTCCTTCACCCCAGAGACAGATACTTCCTCCTCTATAACTCCTTCACCCCAGAGACAGATACTCCCTCCTCTATAACTCCTTCACCCCAGAGACAGATACTCCCTCCTCTATAACTCCTTCACCCCAGAGCCAGAGACAGATACTCCCTCCTCTATAACTCCTTCACCACAGAGACAGAGACAGATACTCCCTCCTCTATAACTCCTTCACCCCAGAGACAGATACTCCCTCCTCTATAACTCCTTCACCCCAGAGACAGAGACAGATACTCCCTCCTCTATAACTCCTTCACCACAGAGACAGATACAGATACTTCCTCCTCTATAACTCCTTCACCACAGAGACAGAGACAGATACTCCCTCCTCTATAACTCCTTCACCCCAGAGACAGATACTCCCTCCTCTATAACTCCTTCACCACAGAGACAGATACTCCCTCCTCTCTAACTCCTTCACCCCAGAGACAGAGACAGATACTCCCTCCTCTATAACTCCTTCACCCCAGAGACAGATACTCCCTCCTCTATAACTCCTTCACCACAGAGACAGATACTTCCTCCTCTCTAACTCCTTCACCCCAGAGACAGATACTCCCTCCTCTATAACTCCTTCACCACAGAGACAGATACTTCCTCCTCTCTAACTCCTTCACCCCAGAGACAGATACTTCCTCCTCTATAACTCCTTCACCCCAGAGACAGAGACAGATACTCCCTCCTCTATAACTCCTTCACCACAGAGACAGAGACAGATACTCCCTCCTCTATAACTCCTTCACCACAGAGACAGAGACAGATACTCCCTCCTCTATAACTCCTTCACCCCAGAGACAGATACTCCCTCCTCTATAACTCCTTCACCCCAGAGACAGAGACAGATACTTCCTCCTCTCTAACTCCTTCACCCCAGAGACAGATACTCCCTCCTCTATAACTCCTTCACCACAGAGACAGATACTTCCTCCTCTCTAACTCCTTCACCCCAGAGACAGATACTCCCTCCTCTATAACTCCTTCACCCCAGAGACAGAGACAGATACTTCCTCCTCTATAACTCCTTCACCCCAGAGACAGATACTCCCTCCTCTATAACTCCTTCACCACAGAGACAGATACTTCCTCCTCTCTAACTCCTTCACCCCAGAGACAGATACTCCCTACTCTATAACTCCTTCACCACAGAGACAGAGACAGATACTTCCTCCTCTATAACTCCTTCACCCCAGAGACAGATACTCCCTCCTCTATAACTCCTTCACCCCAGAGACAGATACTCCCTCCTCTATAACTCCTTCACCCCAGAGACAGAGACAGATACTTCCTCCTCTCTAACTCCTTCACCCCAGAGACAGAGACAGATACTTCCTCCTCTATAACGCTTCACCCCAGAGACAGAGACAGATACTCCCTCCTCTATAACTCCTTCACCCCAGAGACAGAGACAGATACTCCCTCCTCTATAACTCCTTCACCCCAGAGACAGATACTCCCTCCTCTCTAACTCCTTCACCCCAGAGACAGATACTTCCTCCTCTCTAACTCCTTCACCCAAGAGACAGATACTCCCTCCTCTATAACTCCTTCACCCCAGAGACAGATACTCCCTCCTCTATAACTCCTTCACCCCAGAGACAGATACTTCCTCCTCTCTAACTCCTTCACCCCAGAGACAGATACTCCCTCCTCTATAACTCCTTCACCCCAGAGACAGAGACAGATACTTCCTCCTCTATAACTCCTTCACCCCAGAGACAGATACTCCCTCCTCTATAACTCCTTCACCACAGAGACAGATACTTCCTCCTCTCTAACTCCTTCACCCCAGAGACAGATACTCCCTCCTCTATAACTCCTTCACCCCAGAGACAGAGACAGATACTTCCTCCTCTATAACTCCTTCACCCCAGAGACAGATACTCCCTCCTCTATAACTCCTTCACCCCAGAGACAGATACTCCCTCCTCTATAACTCCTTCACCCCAGAGACAGATACTTCCTCCTCTCTAACTCCTTCACCCCAGAGACAGATACTCCCTCCTCTATAACTCCTTCACCCCAGAGACAGAGACAGATACTCCCTCCTCTATAACTCCTTCACCCCAGAGACAGATACTCCCTCCTCTATAACTCCTTCACCCCAGAGACAGAGACAGATACTCCCTCCTCTCTAACTCCTTCACCCCAGAGACAGAGACAGATACTCCCTCCTCTATAACTCCTTCACCCCAGAGACAGATTCTCCCTCCTCTATAACTCCTTCACCCCAGAGACAGATTCTCCCTCCTCTCTAACTCCTTCACCCCAGAGACAGAGACAGATACTCCCTCCTCTATAACTCCTTCACCCCAGATACAGATACTCCCTCCTCTATAACTCCTTCACCCCAGAGACAGAGACAGATACTCCCTCCTCTATAACTCCTTCACCCCAGAGACAGATACTCCCTCCTCTATAACTCCTTCACCCCAGAGACAGATACTCCCTCCTCTATAACTCCTTCACCCCAGAGACAGATTCTCCCTCCTCTCTAACTCCTTCACCCCAGAGACAGAGACAGATACTCCCTCCTCTATAACTCCTTCACCCCAGAGACAGATACTCCCTCCTCTATAACTCCTTCACCCCAGAGACAGAGACAGATACTCCCTCCTCTCTAACTCCTTCACCCCAGAGACAGAGATAGATACTTCCTCCTCTATAACTCCTTCACCCCAGAGACAGAGACAGATACTCCCTCCTCTATAACTCCTTCACCCCAGAGACAGATACTTCCTCCTCTATAACTCCTTCACCCCAGAGACAGATACTCCCTCCTCTATAACTCCTTCACCCCAGAGACAGATACTTCCTCCTCTCTAACTCCTTCACCCCAGAGACAGATACTCCCTCCTCTATAACTCCTTCACCCCAGAGACAGAGACAGATACTCCCTCCTCTATAACTCCTTCACCCCAGAGACAGATACTCCCTCCTCTATAACTCCTTCACCACAGAGACAGAGACAGATACTCCCTCCTCTCTAACTCCTTCACCCCAGAGACAGAGACAGATACTCCCTCCTCTATAACTCCTTCACCCCAGAGACAGATTCTCCCTCCTCTATAACTCCTTCACCCCAGAGACATATTCTCCCTCCTCTCTAACTCCTTCACCCCAGAGACAGAGACAGATACTCCCTCCTCTATAACTCCTTCACCCCAGATACAGATACTCCCTCCTCTATAACTCCTTCACCCCAGAGACAGATACTCCCTCCTCTATAACTCCTTCACCCCAGAGACAGAGACAGATACTCCCTCCTCTATAACTCCTTCACCCCAGAGACAGAGACAGATACTCCCTCCTCTCTAACTCCTTCACCCCAGAGACAGAGACAGATACTCCCTCCTCTATAACTCCTTCACCCCAGAGACAGATACTTCCTCCTCTATAACTCCTTCACCCCAGAGACAGATACTCCCTCCTCTATAACTCCTTCACCCCAGAGACAGATACTCCCTCCTCTATAACTCCTTCACCCCAGAGACAGATACTCCCTCCTCTATAACTCCTTCACCCCAAAGACAGATTCTCCCTCCTCTCTAACTCCTTCACCCCAGAGACAGAGACAGATACTCCCTCCTCTATAACTCCTTCACCCCAGAGACAGATACTCCCTCCTCTATAACTCCTTCACCCCAGAGACAGAGACAGATACTCCCTCCTCTATAACTCCTTCACCCCAGAGACAGAGACAGATACTCCCTCCTCTATAACTCCTTCACCCCAGAGACAGATTCTCCCTCCTCTATAACTCCTTCACCCCAGAGACAGATACTCCCTCCTCTCTAACTCCTTCACCCCAGAGACAGAGACAGATACTCCCTCCTCTATAACTCCTTCACCCCAGAGACAGAGACAGATACTCCCTCCTCTATAACTCCTTCACCCCAGAGACAGATACTCCCTCCTCTATAACTCCTTCACCCCAGAGACAGATACTCCCTCCTCTCTAACTCCTTCACCCCAGAGACAGAGACAGATACTCCCTCCTCTCTAACTCCTTCACCCCAGAGACAGAGACAGATACTTCCTCCTCTATATCTCCTTCACCCCAGAGACATAGACAGATACTCCCTCCTCTATAACTCCTTCACCCCAGAGACAGATACTCCCTCCTCTATAACTCCTTCACCCCAGAGACAGATACTCCCTCCTCTATAACTCCTTCACCCCAGAGACAGATACTCCCTCCTCTATAACTCCTTCACCCCAGAGACAGAGACAGATACTCCCTCCTCTATAACTCCTTCACCCCAGAGACAGATACTTCCTCCTCTATAACTCCTTCACCCCAGAGACAGATACTCCCTCCTCTCTAACTCCTTCACCCCAGAGACAGAGACAGATACTCCCTCCTCTATAACTCCTTCACCCCAGAGACAGAGACAGATACTCCCTCCTCTCTAACTCCTTCACCCCAGAGACAGAGACAGATACTCCCTCCTCTATAACTCCTTCACCCCAGAGACAGATACTCCCTCCTCTATAACTCCTTCACCCCAGAGACAGATACTCCCTCCTCTATAACTCCTACACCACAGAGACAGAGACAGATACTCCCTCCTCTATAACTCCTTCACCCCAGAGACAGAGACAGATACTCCCTCCTCTCTAACTCCTTCACCCCAGAGACAGATACTCCCTCCTCTATAACTCCTTCACCCCAGAGACAGATACTCCCTCCTCTATAACTCCTTCACCCCAGAGACAGATACTCCCTCCTCTATAACTCCTTCACCCCAGAGACAGAGACAGATACTTCCTCCTCTATAACTCCTTCACCCCAGAGACAGATACTTCCTCCTCTCTAACTCCTTCACCCCAGAGACAGATACTCCCTCTTCTATAACTCCTTCACCCCAGAGACAGATACTCCCTCCTCTATAACTCCTTCACCCCAGAGACAGAGACAGATACTCCCTCCTCTCTAACTCCTTCACCCCAGAGACAGAGACAGATACTTCCTCCTCTATAACTCCTTCACCCCAGAGACAGAGACATATACGTCCTCCTCTCTAACTCCTTCACCCCAGAGACAGAGACAGATACTCCCTCCTCTATAACTCCTTCACCCCAGAGACAGATACTCCCTCCTCTCTAACTCCTTCACCCCAGAGACAGATACTCCCTCCTCTATAACTCCTTCACCCCAGAGACAGAGACAGATACTCCCTCCTCTCTAACTCCTTCACCCCAGAGACAGATTCTTCCTCCTCTATAACTCCTTCACCACAGAGACAGAGACAGAGGGAGTCGAGGCATCAGTCAGCATGTGAGAGAGGAGATAATGAAGCATGAAGCGACTAGCTAGCAAGGGGCAACAGGCTTCGATCCGCCGCCCACACAGCAACGCAGGCACGGCAGGCACGGCAGGCACGGCAGGCACGGCAGGGACTCTGCAGTCATAATCTTTTGTACTGTCTTGGTATCTTCCCATAATCACCCCTGTCACTGTTGCCATAAAATCTCTTCCCTTAAAAATATCTCGACAAACTAATCTTGATATGACTTTAACCTGTCTGACACCAGGGTTCCGCTAGCGGAACTCCTCCCACATTACACTGAAAAGGCAGAGCGCGAAATTCAAAAGATATTTTTTAGAAATATTTAACTTTCACACATTAACCTGTTTGGGCTGCAAGCCCGACACCGCCCACACTATGACAACATCCAGCTCAAAGTGCAGGGCGCGACATTCAAAAGCTAGTTTTTAAAAATATTTAACTTTCACACATTAACAAGTCCAAGACACCAGATGAAAGATAAACTTCTTGTGAATCAAACCAACATGTCCGATTTTTAAAATGTTTTACAGGGAAGACAAAATATGTAAATCTATTAGCTAACCACGTTAGCAAATGACACCACTATTCTAACTGCATCAGTTTCTTACTCCATCAGGTGCTATCACAAATTCGACCAAATAAAGATATAAATAGCCACTAACCAAGAAACAAATTCATCAGATGACAGTCTGATAACATATTTATTGTATAGCATATTTTTTTTCGAAAAATGTGCATATTTCAGGTATAAATCATATTTTACATTTCAGCTACAAATCAGAAAGTGCACCGAAAGCAGCCATAATATTTACAGACACCAACAGACACCAACGTCAAATAGCTTATTACTCATCATAAAACATTTCCGAAAAATATATAGTTTGCAGCAATTGAAAGATAGGCAACTTGTGATTCCAAACAATATTTCCGATTTATTAAATGTTTTACAGCGAAAACAAAATGTATCGCTATATTAGCGTAGCCACAATAGAGAGACACATTTGGGCGCCCACGACCCGTTCACATGCACGACAGATATATGAAATTACATCATAAAATGAGTCTTACTTTGGCTGATCTTTCATCAGAATGTTGAAACAGGCGTCCTCTGTCCAGATGAGTCGTTGTTTCGTTTCAGAATGAGAAATATCCCTGTTAATTTACCATTTCCAGTAGCCGTGGCCCAACGTAAACACAGTCATACGACGGAACACGGCAAAACTCCCGAATAAAGTTTCAATAATCTGATTAAACTATATTGAAAAAACATACATTACGATGATATGGTCACATATATCCCAAAAAATTCGAGCCGGAGACGTTAGCCGTTCGTTAGGAAGGCAAAACAGAAGTCCATCCCACTTCCTTCAGAATACCGGAAGTTGGCGCTCAGGTCAAAGAAATAGGTTTTTTTCCACCACAGACCAAGAGGAGCAAAAAAATTTCTTCTCTGACATCCTCTTTACACCAATAGGAAGGCGTATAGACTGTCAGCAGACTCCTAGGTGTTAAGACCATGTATAGGCATCAGATTGAAAAGAGCATAGATTTCTGACATTTCACTTCCTGGTCAGGAAAAGTGCTGCAGAAGGACTTGTGTTTCACTCAGAGAAATAATTCCAACTGTTTTAGAAACTAGAAAGTGTTTTCTATCCAAAAAGAATAATAATATTCATATTGTAGAAGCAAGATTTGAGTAGGAGGCCGTTTGAAATGGGCACGATTTCACTGGCTACTCAACACTTTGCCTTGCAGCCATAAGAAGTTAACAAGTCCAATACAGCAAATGAAAGATACACATCTTGTGAATCCAGTCAACATGTCCGATTTTTATAAAGTTTTACAGCGAAAACACCACATATATTTATGTTAGCTCACCACCAAATACAAAAAAGGACAGACATTTTTCACAGCACAGGTAGCATGCACAATGCCAACCTAACTAACCAAGAACCAACCAAACTAACCAAGAAACAACTTCATCAGATGACAGTCTTATAACATGTTATACAATAAATCTATGTTTTGTTCGAAAAATGTGCATATTTGAGGTATAAATCAGTTTTACATTGCAGCTACCATCACAGCTACCGTCAGAAATAGAACCGAAGCAGCCAGAGTAATTACAGACACCAACGTAAAATACCTAAATACTCATCATAAAACATTTCTGAAAAATCGATGGTGTACAGCAAATTAAAGACAAACATCTTGTGAATCCAGCCAATATTTCCGATTTTTTAAGTGTTTTACAGCGAAAACACAATATAGCATTATATTAGCTTACTACAATAGCCTACCACACTACCGCATTCATTCATCAAGGCACGTTAGCGATAGCAATAGGCACGTTAGCGATAGGGAATAAACCAGCAAAAGATATTAATTTTCACTAACCTTCATAAACCTTCATCAGATGACAGTCCTATAACATCAGGTTATACATACACTTATGTTTTGTTCGAAAATTTGCATATTTAGAGCTGAAATCAGTGGTTATACATTGTGCTAACGTAGCATCTTTTTCCCAGAATGTGTGGATATTTTTATGACACTCAACTATTCTGACCAAATAACTATTCATAAACGTTACTAGAAAATACATGTTGTATAGGAAATGATAGATACACTAGTTCTTAATGCAATCGCCGTGTTAGAATTCTAAAAATAACTTCATTACGACATCCAGCTTAGTTATAGCGAGAGAGTACCCAAAATCTGGGCGCAAACAACTATTTCACATGTTCGACAGATATATGAAATAGCATCATAAAATGGGTCCTACTTTTGATGATCTTTCATCAGAATGTTGTACAAGGGGTCCTTTGTCGGGAACAATCGTTGTTTAGATTTAGAATGTCCTCTTCTCCAGTCAATTAGCACGGAAAGCTAGCAAAGTGGCGCGAAGCTTTCCTTCCTGAACAAAGGCACACAACGCAACACGCCTAACGTCCCGAAAAATTTCAATAATCTAATAAAACTATATTGAAAAAACATACTTTACGATGATATTGTCACATGTATCAAATAAAATCAAAGCCGGAGATATTAGTCGTCTATAATGGCAGCTTTTCAGAAGGCAAAACCAGGTCCCTTCACGCGCTCTCCAGAAAACAGGAAACTGGTGACACGTCATGCCGAGAGCTTTTATTCGACCCCAGATCAAGTTATACACTCCATTTCTTCTCTCACTGCCTGTCGACATCTAGTGGAAGACGTATGAAGTGCATCTATACTAATAAATATCAAGGACATTTATAGGCAGGCCCTAGAACAGAGCATCGATTTCAGATTTTCCACTTCCTGTCAGGAAGTTTGCTGCAAAATGAGTTCTGTTTTACTCACAGATATAATTCAAACGGTTTTAGAAACTAGAGAGTGTTTTCTATCCAATAGTAATAATAATATGCATATTGTACGAGCAAGAATTGAGTACGAGGCCGTTTGAATTGGGCACGATTTTCCCCCAAAGTGAAAACAGCGCCCTCTGTCCTCAACAGGTTTTAAGAGATACTTTCAAGCATACAGGGGTATCATGGAATAACCAAGGAGTATATTAAGCAATGCTGTAGTTACTGTCGTGTGACAACAGAGTTTCTAAAGAAGTACAATCTCTGTAGGAGGATTCCATATTCTATTACTGGGTCCAGTTTACAAAGCTAATTCTTGAGCTGAGTATGTTATGTACTGTAGGCTATATTTAGTTCCGTGTATGTTATGTGTGATGATTGTGAGGCGCTATTAAAATTAGACAGTCACAAGACGAGACTTCAAATAGGCCTATGGCACGTCAAGGGAACTGTAGACTACTGTTTAGATGGGTTAAATGGAAACTGACATCTGGATGATGACTGTAGGTCTATAACCTCTCACAGAGCCTTATTAATATTAACTCCTGCAGAATTAAGCATTTCTAGCAGTAAAATTATACACTAAATTTAGGCAACATTTTTAATTGATTTATTTACATCTCGAGAAGATAGTATTTCAACCAGAAACATACTGTATCTAAAATCAGGCAACAAAATATTCCTGCACCCCCTGTCAAAAACATCGGTCTTACGTCTTTGACTGTAGCCTATGAGTACATGTTCTATATTTGCGGGTTAGGGCCTCAGATTTTCACTTTATCACATATAGTCGGGCGGTTGCGGACGGGTTATTAGGAATTGCGGGCGGGGGCGGGTCAACAAAAAGCTGACCCGCAAGCTTCTAACAGGCACCTTTCAAACAGTTACAGAGTTTATTGGCTGTGATAGGAGAAAACTGAGGATGGATCAACAACATGGTAGTTACTCCACAATACTAACCTAAAATGACAGAGTGAAAAGAAGGAAGCCTGTACAGAATAAAAAATATTACAAAACATGCATCTTGTTTGCACTAAGGCATTAAAGTAATACTACAAAAATAAATGTACTTTTTGTACTAAATACAAAGTGTTTTGTTTTAGTGCAAATCGAACACAACATATCACTAAGTACCACTCTTCATATTTTAAAGCATAGTGGTGGCTACATCATGTTATGGGTATGCTTGTCATCATTTTTTAGGATAAAAATAAACAGAATAGAGCTAAGCACAGGTAAAATCCTAGAGGAAAACCTGGACCAGTCTGCTTTCCACCAGACACTGGGAGACAAATTCACCTGTCAGCAGGACAATAACCTTAAACAGAAGGCCAAAATCTACACTGGAGTTGCATACCAAGAAGACATCTAATGTTCCTGAGTGGCCGAGTTACAGTTTTGACTTAAATTGGCTTGAAAATCTATGGCAAGACTTTAAAATGGCTGTCTACCAATGATCAACAACCATCTTGACAGAGTTTGAAAACATCTTTAAGGAATAATGGGCAAATATTGTACAATCAAGATTTACCTAGAAAGAATCACAGCTGTAATTGCTGCCAAAGGTGATTCTAACATGTATTGACTGCGTTGAATACCTATCTAATCAACATATATTAGTGTTTTATTTTCAATAACTGTTTCTTCCACTGAGACATTACAGACTCTTCGTGTTGATCGGTGACAAAAAAAACAAAAAACAACTCAATCCATTTTAATCCCACTTTGTAACACAAGAAAATGTGGGGGAAAAAATCAAGTGGTTTGAATAGTTTCTGAAGGTCCCGTATGCATGCACCAGTCAGGCATGTTTATGTGTATCTGATGGGGATTGGTACCCTCGTCACATGGCTAGCTTTTCCAGGGCACGGCTTGCTAAGATGGCGGCCGTGTGTGTTTGCGAGACAGAGGTCCGGTCTCGGTGTGAGCTGGCGAGGGAGAAAGATGGACTGTTAAGCCAGCACCATGACGCCTGTCAGTCCAGCAACTCTAACCAAGTGACGATATCTTCATGTTAGGGGAAACTCAGCCTTTTACAAGTGCAGGGACGTAACATAGTTGTGCCGTGGCTCCCGTTACAGGAAGTGCAGGGATGTAACATAGTTGTGCCGTTGCTCCCGTTACAGGAAGTGCAGGGATGTAACATTGTTGTGCCGTTGCTCCCATTACAGGAAGTGCAGGGATGTAACATAGTTGTGCCGTTGCTCCCGTTACAGGAAGTGCGGGGACGTCAGTGAATTTCAACAGGAACGGTGATGCTCCGGGACGTTACGACCTGTTCCAGTATCAGATCAACAACAACAGTTCCCCGGGATACAAGCACATTGGACAATGGACAGAGACATTACAGCTCAACGTGAGTATGATGGTGTGTATATACAAGTGGAGGGATTAGAACCAAGGTCTCCCGCGTAGTAACCCGTCGTCTTAAAACCATTACACCAAGAGGGCATCCTAGGGGTCTGAGTGTGTCTTCGACAGGGATACTCTGTTACGTTATCGTGCGCATGTTGAGTTTGTCTACCTCTATTATCTCCTAGTACTCTCTCCTCTATTATCTCCTCTATTATCTCCTAGTACTCTCTGCTAGTATTCTCTCCTAGTACTCTCTCCTCTATTATCTCCTCTATTATCTCCTAGTATTCTCTCCTAGTACTCTCTCCTCTATTATCTCCTAGTATTCTCTCCTAGTACTCTCTCCTCGTACTCTCTCCTCTATTATCTCCTAGTATTCTCTCCTAGTACTCTCTCCTAGTACTCTCTCCTAGTACTCTCTCCTAGTACTCTCTCCTAGTACTCTCTCCTAGTATTCTCTCCTAGTATTCTCTCCTAGTACTCTCTCCTAGTACTCTCTCCTCTATTATCTCCTAGTATTCTCTCCTAGTACTCTCTCCTAGTACTCTCTCCTCTATTATCTCCTAGTATTCTCTCCTAGTACTCTCTCCTAGTACTCTCTCCTAGTACTCTCTCCTCGTACTCTCTCCTAGTATTCTCTTCTAGTATTCTCTCCTAGTACCCTCTCCTAGTATTATCTCCTAGTACTCTCTCCTCGTACTCTCTCCTAGTACTCTCTCCTAGTACTCTCTCCTAGTATTCTCTCCTAGTATTCTCTCCTAGTACTCTCTCCTAGTACTCTCTTCTAGTACTCTCTCCTAGTATTCTCTCCTAGTATTCTCTCCTAGTACTCTCTCCTAGTACTCTCTCCTCGTACTCTCTCCTAGTATTCTCTTCTAGTATTCTCTCCTAGTACTCTCTCCTAGTATTCTCTCCTAGTACTCTCTCCTAGTACTCTCTCCTCGTACTCTCTCCTAGTATTCTCTTCTAGTATTCTCTCCTAGTACTCTCTCCTAGTATTATCTCCTAGTACTCTCTCCTAGTACTCTCTCCTAGTACTCTATCCTAGTATTATCTCCTAGTATTCTCTCCTAGTACTCTCTCCTAGTACTCTCTCCTAGTATTCTCTCCTAGTATTCTCTCCTAGTATTCTCTCCTAGTACTCTCTCCTAGTATTCTCTCCTAGTATTCTCTCCTAGTACTCTCTCCTAGTACTCTCTCCTCGTATTCTCTCCTAGTATTCTCTCCTAGTACTCTCTCCTAGTACTCTCTCCTAGTACTCTCTCCTCGTATTCTCTCCTCGTATTCTCTCCTAGTATTCTCTCCTAGTATTCTCTCCTAGTATTCTCTCCTAATATTCTCTCCTAGTATTCTCTCCTAGTATTCTCTCCTAGTATTCTCTCCTAGTACTCTCTCCTAGTACTCTCTCCTAGTACTCTCTCCTAGTTCAGTCTTCTTCTTTCTTCTTCTGTGGATTTAATATGGCGGTTGGCAACCAACTTTAATGTGTATTACTGCAAACGACTGGACTGTGGTTCTCGTTCGTCTCATTCACCCACGTGTGTATATGCTCCTAAAAACCAGCGAGGAGATGGGAGAGGCAGGACTTGCAGTGCATCAGGCACTAAAACAGAGCTGTACGCTCCATTTTAGCGCCTGGCTATGCAGATGCTCATTGACGCGCGTGAGCAGTTTGGATGAAATGGTTAATGCTGTCGGTGTGGTCAGCATGTAAAATGAATTATACAACGGCTGGGTCTAATCCTGAATGCTGATTGGTTAAAACCGCATTCCATCCGGTGTCTATTCCATAAATTACCACCGGCTAAATCTATGACTTTAAAATGCCTATTTGCTCTGTTACATCTGACTGCGCAATCCACAGTCTCATCAGCCCAGCCAGGCAATTTATAAACTTGATCTCCACTATAAAAAGCATCGAGACATTATCTCACATTTCTTTTAGACTAACATTTAGTCTTCAACAGCTGAGATTTGTGTAAACCTTGCTGTCTGTCTCTCCGACATTTGCAAAATTGTTTCAAATTTCAAATTCGATCTGTAGTAATGAACGTGTCGGGAGTCGAGACGAGACAGACAGGCAGGCAGCGCTTCTCAGCCAGTCTAAATCATGAATTAGCTGGCCATTTATAGGGAATAGGGTGCCATTTATAGGAAATAGGGTGCCATTTATAGGAAATAGGGTGCAATTTAAACATAATAGGGGTTCCATTTATAGGGAATAGGGTGACATTTATAAGGAATAGGGTGCCATTTTAGGGAATAGGGTGACATTTATAAGGAATAGGGTGCCATTTGATACGCAGTCACATTTCAGACTTGTTAGTGGGCTGACGACACATGGAGCTGTGGAAACACATGCAAATAGATCAATGTAGATTATAGATGGCATGTTTGTTATTTTGTTCTCGTTAATGTAAAGAGGAAGAGATTGATTATGTTATTAACCACTGGACTTGTATGGGTCCCTTGGTATAATGCCCAGGAGGGGGTGCAACTTGACATGATGGTAAAGAGCCAAGGGCCACACCCTCTCATGCAATGGCATTGCCAATTGGCCACATGGTGGCGCTATAACAAACGATTGAAAATGCAACTTTGAAAGGTCACGCCCGTGTGACCTAGAGGGTGAAAATCTAGTACATACGTCCCTCTCCTTACAAGGAACAAATTTGCCTCAAGGACCCTTCAGGTCCGCTATTTAGAATTTTGTGAAAAACATTTAAAACGCTACTCCTCTGGCACCGAATGACCGATCGGCACAAAAGTTGATAGATGTATGGACCCAAGCTCTCACAAATGATGTTTTTTTCCCAGGATAAGATGTCAAACAATGTGACCCATAAACATTCACGTGGGTGGGGTCTGGCACAGAAATGCATATAACGCCGACACAGATATTTGTTTTGGTAACAAAACTAGGTACACATGTTCCAAAAAAAACTGTCAACACTCAACTTATCTAATAAGCACATTCAGATCGACCCCTTGGTGACGCTCTAACCAGCACATGTTCATATCTCTTGATCTGTTTGACTCAGAGTGATGAAATGTGGAGCACATGCTCAAGGATATAATTTATTTTTTATTTATTTTTATTTGTTGATCTTTTATAAACAAATTTGGTGCCGATTGGTCCAGCGGTTCCGGAGAAGAATGTGTTTTATTAAAGTAGAAAAACATTTCCAAAATACTTGAAAAGCGTTTTGCGTGATCTGCTTCATTTATAATTCTGATATTTGGCAAGTGTGGTAAGGAGTAAATGATAGCAAAGTGCGCCCACAGCTTGAACCCCGGCATAGCTGCTTGTAGCTATTTATGCATTTATAACTTCTAATGTTCACCCTACCAACACATGTATTATAGCCCTAACAGTAGGGCCTTTGCTTTTCGATCCCCAAATCGATTTGGCATGCTTTATGGAATACCATGTAAACAGTTCATTTTGTCATCCTTGCCAGGAACTCAGGGTGACTCTGTGTAACTGCGTCCCAACAGGTACCCTATTCCTTCTGCAGTGCACTAAATATACAATATGGATGTCGTTTGGGACACGGACTATGTCCCTGGCATGATTTCATCTCTCCCCGGTCTCCCCGGACACTAAGGCTGAGTCACGGATGACTCCAGCTCCAGACTCCAAGGACTGCCCCTTAGCTCCCCGTGAAAATGTCATCTCTGCATCATTATGCCCAGTGTGGGGAATAGGCTGTAGGGCTCAATGACTGAACCACTCGGACAAGGGGTGTTTGGGATTATGCGACTGGCAAAGACACAAAGTCAAATGAAGTCCCCTTAGTTTTTCATTTTGAGCTACTAGATGTCAAGGTAGGGTTTTACTGCAGAGTTAAACAACGGAGATCACGCTACATAGAACATGAACTGTTACTTTATCCGTTTTGAATGCACACTTACAAGAGATAGAGAGAGGGACAGAGAAAGGGACAGAGAGAAAGGGACAGAGAGAAAGGGACAGAGAGAGAGAGACAGAGACAGAGAGAGAGAGAGAGAGAGAGAGAGAGAGAGAGAGAGAGAGAGAGAGAGAGAGAGAGAGAGAGAGAGAGAGAGAATTGAAAGTTAGGCTACAGGTCACAAAATATTGTATATTGAGACAAATTACAGACATTAGCCTACAAGTATCAAAATGGATTGAACATCTAAGGTATTTAAATATGTTTGAATTTCATGCAGTCATCTAGGCTTTCATTTGAAACATATTTTAATTGTATTAACGATCCACTTGGCTGTTCTACGAGTGGTCTGAGGAAGGTGTTCGATTACGTGTGTTCTACGAGTGGTCTGAGGGAGGTGTTCGATTACGTGTGTTCTACGAGTGGTCTGAGGAAGGTGTTCGATTACGTGTGTTCTACGAGTGGTCTGAGGAAGGTGTTCGATTACGTGTGTTCTACGAGTGGTCTGAGGAAGGTGTTCGATTACGTGTGTTCTACGAGTGGTCTGAGGAAGGTGTTCGATTACGTGTGTTCTACGAGTGGTCTGAGGAAGGTGTTCGATTACGTGTGTTCTACGAGTGGTCTGAGGAAGGTGTTCGATTACGTGTGCTTTCAAGTGCAACGTTAATAACAGATGGTTTTGGGAAAAGAGCTCAGAGATTTTAACGAAAGGTTGTAACGATGAACTTAGCTTTAAGATGCTTTTGGGAACCCGGTTCCAGTCTCACTGGGTTCTGATCAAAAGTTGCATAGGGAGTACAGTGCCATTTCGGACACCAACTCAGCGATATTGGGTATAGGTAGAGATGGAAGGAGAGAGAGGCAGCAACTAACAGTAATGCGTTGAATTTCTTCATGTTTCATGCAGATCCAACCATTTAATAATTCATGAATGTTACACAATCTTCATTTGCCTAGGCTTAAATTAGCATTTTCTTAAAAAAACCTTTTGGGGCTTTTAAGCTGCCTAATGTCTCTCTGGTTTAAATGTACCTCAACTCTGACAGTCTGTAGTTTTCAACACGGAGGGAATTTAACCCCAGTGCTCTAACAAGCGTTGATCCGACGTTATTTTATCTTCGGTATGAATTAAAAACTTGAAGATCTCTGATACTGTCACACTCTTCAGATCTGGAGAACTATTTCATGTTTTGAGTGATATGATCATCTCTGTCATCTCTATTAGCAGCAATGATCTTTGACCTTGATCTCGTCAACTGGGATTCCTACGGAACCTTCAGGCTCAGCTTGTTGCCTCAATGGCACTCTAGTCCCTATGTACTGCACTACTTCTGACCAGGGCCCATAGGGATACTGCACTACTTCTGACCAGGGCCCATAGGGATACTGCACTACTTCTGACCAGGGCCCATAGGGATACTGCACTACTTCTGACCAGGGCCCATAGGGATACTGCACTACTTCTGACCAGGGCCCATAGGGATACTGCACTACTTCTGACCAGGGCCCATAGGGATACTGCACTACTTCTGACCAGGGCCCATAGGGATACTGCACTACTTCTGACCAGGGCCCTTAGAACTCTGTTTAAAAGTGGTTCACTATGTTTGGAGTATAGGTTGCTAATTGAGAAACAGACTCAAATGCATTGTAACGGAAAAACTGTAATTTGTATACAGTGATCTTGTATATTATCAACAGTAAAATACTATGAAAAGTTTTTAATTCACATTACGGTAAATGATGGTGCATTGTGGGAACATTTTGTGAGTAGTGAAATAATTGCTGTATTTCTAATGGAGTGCTAGGCCACCTGCCGTACATGGCTCCCGAACTAACATATGTTAAGGCATGCCTTTATAAGAGGTTATATGTGTTGCACCTGTCAGTGAAAATGATGTACCAATTTAAAAAGTAGGTGGTAGCATCATCAATTAACAATGTGTAGGGGACAGATTGGAGTGGCATCAAGTCTTTAACCTTTAATGGAGTATTTTGCCATGTCCTTCTGATCTGTTTAGCCCTGTAGTCGCTGCCAGTTTGGAAGCCTTTGTTAAGGCCTGTAGAACTGTATGTGTTATAAAAGCCAACCTGCTGTTACCAATCCCATGTAATAACAGTCAACACAGTGAAACACAAACCCCAATCCCCTCAATGAATTCCATTCATCCATTCATCCATCCATCCTTCCTTCCTTCCTTCCTTCCTTCCTTCCTTCCTTCCTTCCTTCCTTCCTTCCTTCCTTCCTTCCTTCCTTCCTTCCTTCCTTCCTTCCTTCCTTCCTTCCTTCATCCATCCATCCATCCATTCATTCATCCACCCATCCATCCATTACATTTACAGTAGCATAACTTTTTTTTTACAGTGTTAAACATTAAATTATATGGAATTGTACGTTGTGTCATTACACAGTATTTGATTGGATACAGTATTTAGATTACAGTAGGTCTGCTGATTACAGTAGGTCTGCTGATTACAGTAGGTCTGCTGCAATATGTAAAACAGAAACTTCCTGTAAGTTACTTTCAAATTCACAGCAACCCCTTAAAACGGTGACTGAGGAGTCAGATGTTTGTTAACTTTGGGAGACAAGACCTTTGACTGCAAAAACTGTCTCTTGAATCAATCAATTTACCCCCAATTTTGTAATATCCAATTGGTAGTTACAGTCTTGTCCCATTGCTGCAACTCCCGTACGGACTCTGGAGAGGTGAAGGTCGAGAGCCGTGTATCCTCCGAAATAAAACCCAGCCAAGCCACACTTCTTCTTGACACAATGACCGCTTAACCCACGCTTAACACCAATGTGTCGGTGGAAACATCATACATCTGGCGACCGTGACAGCGTGCATGCGCCCGACCCGCTACAAGAAGTCGCTAGAGCGCGATGGGACAAGGACATCCCGGGCCAGCCAAACCCTCCCCTAACCCGGATGACGCTGGGCCAATTGTGCGTCGCCTCATGGGTCTCCCGGTTGTGGCCGGCTGCGTCACAGTATCTGTAGTAATTCATCTAGCACTGCAAGGCAGTGCCTTAGACCGCTGCGCCACTCTGGAGGCTCACAAATGTCCTCTTAGTCTAGGAGTACAGAGGTTCCAACAGAGTTTGTCCTTTTTGTTTTTTTTGGGATCCCCATTAACCGACGCCAATGGTGACAGCTAATCTTACTGTGGGCTGGCATATAACGAAAAATACTTTACAGACAAAAGTCTACAATTTACATATGCAGTTGAAGTCGTGAGTTTACATACACCTTAGCCAAATACACTTAAACTCAGTATTTCTTAATTCCTGAAATGTTATCCTAGAAAAATGTCCTGTCTTAGGTCAGTTACTTAATTTTAAGAATGTGAAATGTCAGAATAATAGTAGAGAGAATGATTTATTTCAGATTTTATTTCTTCCATCACATTCCCGGTGGGTTAGAAGTTTACATACACTCAATTAGTATTTGGTAGCATTGCCTTTAAATTGTGTAACTTGGGTCAAACATTTCGGGTAACCTTCCATAAGCAATAAGTAGGATGAATTTTGGCCCATTTCTCCTGACAGAGCTGGTGTAACTGAGTCAGGGCTTTTTCAGTTCAGCCCACAAATGTTCTATGCGATTGAGGTCAGGGCTTTGTGATGGCCACTCCAATACCTTGACTTTGTTGTCCTTAAGCCATTTTGCCACAACTTTGGAAGTATGCTTGGCGTCATTGTCCATTTGGAAGACCCATTTGCGAGCAAGCTTTAACTTCCTGACTGATGTCTTGAGATGTTGCTTCAATATATCCACGTAGTTTTCCATCCTCATGACGCCATCTATTTTGTGAAGTACACCAGTCCCTCCTGCAGCAAAGCACCCCCACAACATGATGCTGCCACCCCCGTGCTTCACGGTTGGGATGGTGTTCTTTGGCTTGCAAGCCTCCCCCTTTTTCCTCCAAACATAACAGTGGTCATTATGGCCAAACAGTTCTATTTTTGTTTCATCTGACCAGAGGACATTTCTCCAAAAAGTACGATCTTTGTCCCCATGTGCAGTTGCAAACCGTAGTCCGGCATTTTTATGGCAGTTTTGGAGCAGTGGCTTCTTCCTTGCTGAGCGGCCTTTCAGGTTATGTCGATATAGGACTCGTTTTACTGTGGACATCGATACTTTGTGCCTGTTTCCTCCAGCATCTTCACAAGGTCCTTTGCTGTTGTTCTGGGATTGATTTGCACTTTTCGCACCAAAGTACATTCATCTCTAGGAGACAGAACGCGTTTCCTTCCTGAGTGGTATGATGGCTGCATGGTCCCATAGTGTTATGCTTGCGTACTATTGTTTGTACAGATGAACGTGGTACCTTCAGGCATTTGGAAATTGCTCCCAAGGAGGAACTAGACTTGTGGAGGTCTACAATTTGTTTTCAGAGGTCTTGGCTGATTTCTTTTGATTATCCCATGATGTCAAGCAAAGAGGCACTGAGTTTGAAGCTAGGCCTTTAAATACATCCACAGGTACACCTCCAATTGACTCAAATGATGTCAATTAGCCTATCAGAAGCTTCTAAAGCCATGACATCATTTTCTGAAATGTTCCAAACTGTTTAAAGGCACAGTCAACTTAGTGTATGTAAACGTCTGACCCACTGGAATTGTATAAGTGAAATAATCTGTCTGTAAACAATTGTTGGAAAAATGTCTTGTGTCACGCACAAAGTAGATATCCCAACCGACTTGCCAAAACTATAGTTTGTTAACAAGAAATTTGTGGAGTGTTCATTGAAAAATGATTTTTAATTACTCCAACCTAAGTGTATGTAAACTTCCGACTTCAACTATATTTTAAAACATTCACATGTAGTGTGTGTGTGTGTGTGTGTGTGTGTGTGTCTGTGTGTGTGTGTATCTATCAGTTACACATTATGTACATGTCAGTACATACCCACAATAATAAGGTAATGATTCATGTTTCAAGTTTTATTAGTTGTATGTATGGGATACACATGTTATACATCGTTCAACCAAAATGTTTACTTGCAGGTTCCTTCTGAACAACACAACAACAGTAATGTGTGTGTGTGTGTGTGTGTGTGTGTGTGTGTGTGTGTGTGTGTGTGTGTGTGTGTGTGTGTGTGTGTGTGTGTGTGTGTGTGTGTACTGGGCGTCTTCACCACTCGCTGGAGGGCCTTGCAGTCGTGGACGGAAGCAATTATCATACCAGGCCGTCAGGACGCTGTCGATGATGAAGTGTTAGTATTTGGAGAGGATCCGGGGCGGCATGACACATTTCTTCAGCCGCCTTAGGAAGTAGAGACGCTGGAAGTGCCTCTTGACAAGAGTGGTAGAGTTGTTGGTACATGGTGATGTGGATGCTGAGGAACTTAAAACTGTTGACTCGCTCTTCTGCAGTCCCATTGATGTGTACTGGGTTTCTCTCTACTGCGGTCCTATTGATGTGTACTGGGTTTCTCTCTACTGCGGTCCTATTGATGTGTACTGGGTTTCTCTCTACTGCGGTCCTATTGATGTGTACTGGGTTGTGTGGCCTCCTCTGCTTCCCGAAGTCAACAATCAACTCTTTTGTTTTGCTGACATTGTGGGGGAGGTTGTTGTCATGACACCACAATGCCAGTTCACTTATCTCGTCCTTATAGGCTGTTGGTTATCAAGCCTACAATTGTGGCGTTGTCAGAAAACTTGATGGTAGAGTTGGTGCCGTGGAAGAAGTCAAGAAGTCGTTGGTGAACAGGGAGTACAGCAGAGGACTGAGGACACACCCCTGGGTGGGGCACCTGTGTTAAGAGTCAGTGTGGAGGAGGTGCTGTTACCTATCCTCACAGCCTGTTGTCTGCCCGTCAGGAAGTCCAGGATCCAGTTGCAGAGGATGATCAAGCACTCTGGATCCTCTTGTGGGGCCGGATACTGACCTTATTGATCTCCTGAACTTATTGAGGATTGCCATAAGAAAGGAGTTGAATACTTGTTGACTCAAGACAACAGCTACCTTGTCCTTGAACCTCAGAAGCATGACCACTATAGGCCTGGGCCTGTCGTTTGGGCCTGTGGTTAGTTTTCCACTCCCCATCAATCTTTCTGTGGTCCATCTTCAGTTGCTCGTGAATCGTTTCCCTCACATTGTCCTCAGACTACATCCAGGTCTCATGTGGAGATTCTGCATATTTTGTTGCCGCTCGAGTCAGATGTATCCGTCATTGATATCATGGATTCACACACAGAACTGATGTACTCTTTCAAGGACTTACAGATTGCTGACAAACTGTTCTCTGGTCAGATCTCTCCATTATTTTATTAATTTACATACTTTTATTAGTATTTGGACACAATACTTATTTTCTTGTTGTTGTAACACAACTACAACTTGTTGTAGAACTATTTTCGTTTGTTTAAAAGATCCTTCACCATAGAGAGACACTACTGTCCTCAACGGTACTCCCACCGACTTTGGTCTTTATCATGATAGCAACATAGGCTATCACTGTTAATCCTTGCAGTTCCAGACCGGGCAGGGCAACAGCAACGAACAGAAGGGATTCAAACAGTTACACTCCCGGGACAATCCAAGGTCCTAGTAGCAACATCTGTGGGCTATGTACAGCTGCTAAGTAAATCTGGCTAGCTCGATAGCTAGCTAACGTTATTTAGAAGCTAGGCTAGCGTCTGCGCCAATGAGGAAACAATCGGCTTCTTCTCTGGAGCAAAATAGATCATACAGTGAACGTCCCACTAGCTTAATGTGATGTTATGTGTTGTTTGAACATACAGCAAATCTGTTACTTCGTTGTTATTTTGCGTTTCAATGCATGCCACCAGAAACAGAAAGAATGTTGACCTTTTACAACTTTTTTGTGATATCCAATTGGTAGTTACAGTCTTGTCCCATCACTTCAACTCCCAGGGACTGAGACTACAACGTATTCGGGAGAGGTGAATGTCGAGATCCTTCAAAAACACAAAATTGCCAAGCCGCACTACATCTTGACATACTGCTCGCTTAACCCAGAAGCCAGCCGCACCAATGCGTCAGAGGAATTACCGTCCAGCTGGCGACCGCAGTCAGCCTGCAGGCGCCCGGCCGGCCACAAATAGTCGCTAGAGCACGATGGGACAATGAAATCCCAGGCGGCCAAACCTTCCCCTAACCCGGATGAAGCTGGGCCAATTGTGCGTAGCCTCATGGATCTCCCGGTCACACGCCGGCTGTGACACAGCCTGGGATTGAACACAGGGCTGTAGTGATGCCTCAAGCACTGCAGTGCCTCAGACCGCTGCGACACTCGGGAGACAGCAGAAGGAATTATAACGGTAGCATATCTGACCCTTCCTTGACGTAAAGCTGTTATGGTCAGGTCATGTTTTGATGAGAAAGAAGCAACAAGGGTAAGGCACTGTAAATAGGCTCTAGAGCCAGAGATTGTCCTTGCCAGAAACTTTTGCTTCCCCAAAGGAGTTGTTTGTTTGAGAATAGTTTGTTCACACCTTCAGCAATGGTATTCCTCCACTGTTGTTTTCATATTCTGTGTTGTTTTGTTTGCATCATATCAAGTGTGCTGGCCTCTGGAATGGAATTTAACAGAATTAGACCACAGTCATTTGGTTTGTCTGTGTTTCATCCTTGATACAATAACACATGCGGTTAGCAAGTAATTGGTATTTCATCAAATCCATTCAACTTCTAAAAGCAGCAAAAAAAAGAAAAGAAAAAGAAAAACCTTTCATTTCATACTTTTCCTTCTTGTTCAGGATTGTGACCTACCAATGGTATTTTTTCTTTGGTGCCTACGAAAACAGAATGTTCAAAATACTTTTGTAGTTTCTAAGTGAACTTTGAATGGAAAATAACTTCAGGCTATGCATATTGAGTAAATGCGCATGAGCTGTACTGTTGTCCACAGACCCAATACCTGACTCAACATTCCCTACACCACAATGTACTCTTCCACCTATTTAATCCCCTATCCTATCCTCTCAGATCTACAGGACAGGTTTGGGAGTAGGAACTAGTAGTCGATATGGGTTTCCCGAAAATCTTATCTTCCTTGCATCAACAGATCCCGCTGATCCTCCTCTTCCATGATCTCTTGCTCCTCTTCCTCTTCCATTTTCTTTTCTTCCTCCTCCTCCTCCTCTTCCATGTTATTTTCCTCCTCCTCTTCCTCTTCCATGTTATTTTCCTTCTCCTCCTTCTCCTCCTCTTCATCTTCCATGTTATTTTCTTCCTCCTCCTCTTCCATGTTATTTTCATCCTCCTCCTCTTCCTCTTCCATGTTCTTTTCTTCCTCTTCCATGTTATTTTCATCCTTCTCCACCTCTTCCAATTTTATATTCCTCCTCCTCTTCTCTTATTCCTCCTCCTCCTCTTCCATGTTATTTTCATCCTCCTCCTCCTCTTCCAATTTTCTATTCCTCCTCCTCTACCTCCACCTCCTCTCCCTCTTCCATGTTATTTTCATCCTTCTCCACCTCTTCCAATTTTCTATTCCTCCTCCTCTTCTCCTATTCCTCCTCCTCCTCTTCCATGTTATTTTCATCCTCCTCCTCCTCTTCCATGTTATTTTCTTCCTCCTCCTCCTCCATGTTCTTTTCCTCCTCCTCCTCCTCCTCTTCCAATTTTCTATTCCTCCTCCTCTTCTCCTATTCCTCCTCCTCCTCTTCCTCTTCCATGTTATTTTCTTCCTCTTCCATGTTATTTTCATCCTCTTCCAATGTTTTACTCCTCCTCCTCTTCCTCTTCCATGGTCTTTTCCTCCTCTTCCTCATCCAATTTTTTACTCCTCCTCCTCCATTTGTTTTCCTCCTTATCCTCGCTCTTCCTCCTGATGTATATCCTTCATCTCACATCTCAAGACGAAATGGAGGCTCACAACAGATGAAAAATCCCTATTTTATATTTTTGTTATAGTTTGCCATGGGCTACTTAACATTCTGTCATTTTTTTAGAGAGGAATAAAGGAAGAAAAAGGAAGAACTCAAGGCCAAAAATATGGATCCTGTTCAGTATCCATAGCAACAGGGTTTGGTTATAATCACGTTAGATTTTCCTCTGTGGTGTGTTCAATGATGAGCGCTGGGACAGGAAGGAGAGCCCTAGAGTCCAAGTAATGAACTGCACCTCACAGTTGAAGCTCTCCCTTGTCTGCACTAATAGTACAAACATAGAGATTCACAAACACCACGACAGTAGCTACAGACATACATACACTGTAAGTGGTGGGCTGTAGCAAGCGATCTGCTTTAGTTTTCGAGATGATCGATATCTGTCGAGGTAGGAGCTGTGTTTTTACATATTCTGTATACAATATATATATTCTTCTGAACTCATTTCTTTTTTTTGGGGCAATGTCAATTATTGCAATTTTTTTCAAAATACTTACTTTTATGTTCACTAGTTGGGCAGGCAAACATCGCAGAGTACTACGCTGTACACCAACCAACGCTTGTGTACTATCCATAGTACTGTCTCTGCTGATCACGTCTGCCAGTCATGATATCCGTATCTAAGGTACCGTAGTAGACAGCTGGTGACAGCTAGAGAGAGATCTCTTACCGACAAACCGCTTTCAGGTAGTAGTATTTCTTGATTTGTAATCTAACTATTAAGTGATGGAAACACGATACAATAAATGCAAACTGTAAAACGACTCTCAATTTAGAACGCAGAAACCTTAGTGATGTAGCTAGCTTGCTAGTTAGCTAGAATACAAGTAGATATGTTGCCAGCTAGTATGAGTATGAGTATGAGCAGATCGCTTTATCACTAACTAGCATGTCATTACGGGACAAGGAGCGTTTTAGCTATCAGTTTATTCAAGGTAAAAATGTAAGACTATAACCATCTAGTGTAACTCTACTACAGTCATCAAGGTAGTGCCTACTCATTTCTGTCAAACCAGAAATGCCACATTATCCCTGGCAATAGGTGGAGTAGGATGATTGCAGAGTACCCTGCCGCAGACTGTCAGGATGTTACTTTTCTATCTCACAAGTTACATTCCTTTGCTGTGAAGATTTATTTATTAATTATTGTCTCTCAAAAATGAAGTATCACATGATCTATCAAGCTCTCTTGTATCCTCCTCCCAGAAATAAAAAAAAGTGCTATTCACCAAGCTATTCACTCACATGTGAGGAGAACCATTCTCTTGCAGTTTGAACTAGCCCTGCCGTCACTATTTAGATGTTTGGGAAGACATACAGTGCCTTAGGAAAGTACTCAGACCCATTGACTTTTTCCACATTTTGTTAGGTTACAGGCTTATACTAAAATTGATTAAATTGCTTTTTCCCTCATCAATCCACACACAATACCCCATAATGACAAAGCAAAAACTGTTTTTTAGAGAGTTTAACACATTTATAAAAAAATATATATATATATATATATATATATTACATTAACATAAGTATTCAGACCCTTTAAATCGGTACTTTGTTGGCAGCGATTTCTGCTTCGAGTCTTCTTGGGACACTCTAAGCTTGGCACAGCTGTACAGTGGCTTGCGAAAGTATTCACCCCCCTTGGCATTTTTCCTATTTTGCTGCCTTACAACCGGGAATTTAAAATATATTTTTTGGGGGTTTGTATCATTTGAATTACACAACATGCCTACCACTTTGAAGATAAAAAATATTTTTTTTATTACGAAGCAAACAAGAAATAAGACAAAAAACAGAAAACTTGAGCGTGCATAACTATTCACCCCCCCAAACCCCCCGTTTGCAACAATTACAGCTGCAAATCTCATGGGGTATGTCTCTATAAGCTTGGCACATCTAGCCACTGGGATTTTTGCTCATTCTTCAAGGCAAAACTGCTCCAGCTCCATCAAGTTGGATGGGTTCCGCTGGTGTACAGAGATCTTTAAGTCATACCACAGATTCTCAATTGGATTGAGGTCTGGGCTTTGACTAGGCCATTCCAAGACATTTAAATGTTTCCCCTTAAACCACTAAAGTTTGCTTTAGCAGTATGTTTAGGGTCATTTGTCCTGTTGGAAGGTGAACATCCGTCTCAGTCTCAAATCTCTGGAAGACTAAAACAGGTTTCCCTCAAGAATTTACCTGTATTTAGCGTCATACATCATTCCTTGAATTCTGACCAGTTTCCCAGTCCCTGTGGATGAAAAACATCCCCACAGCATAATGCTGCCACCACCATGCTTCACTGTGAGGATGGTCTTCTCGGGATGATGAGAGGTGTTTGGTTTAAGCCAGACATAGTGTTTTCCTTGATAACCAAAAAGCGCAATTTGAGTCTCATCTGACCAGAGTACCTTTTTCCACATGTTTGGGGTGTCTCCCATATGCCTTTTGGCGAACACCAAATGTGTTTGCTTAGTTTTTTCATTAAGCAAGGACTTTTTTTCTGGCCACTCTTCCGTAAAGCCCAGCTCTGTGGAGTGTACGGTTTAAAGTGGTCCTATGGACAGATACTCCAATCTCCGCTGTGGAGCTTTGCAGCTCCTTCAGGGTTATCTTTGGTCTCCTTGTTGCCTCTCTGATTAATGCCCTCCTTGCCTGGTCCATGAGTTTTGGTGGGCGGCCCTCTCTTGGCAGGTTTGTTGTGGTGCCATATTCTTTCAAATTTTTTATAATGGATTTAATGGTGCTCTGTGTGATGTTCAAAGTTTCTGATATTTTTCCATAACCCAACCCTGATCTGTACTTCTCCACAACTTTGTTCCTGATCTGTTTTGGAGAGCTCCTTGGTCTTAATGGTGACGCTTGCTTGGTGATGCCCCTTGCTTAGTGGTGTTGCAGACTCTGGGGTCTTTCAGAACAGGTGTATATATACTGAGATCATGTGATGCTTATATTGCACACAGGTGGACTTTATTTAACTAATTATGTGACTTCTGAAGGTAATTGGTTGCAACAGATCTTATTTAGGGGCTTCATAGCAAAGGGGGTGAATACATGTGCAATCACCACATTTCTGTTCTTAAAAAAAAAAATGTAAACAAGTTAATTTTTTTCATACACCATGGTTCACAGACGCTCAAAAGTAGCTTCATACACCATTGTTCACCAACACTCAGCATTAACTGCACACACCATGGTTTAGACACTAACCAGTAGCTTCATACAACAAGAAAGTGTAGGCTATATTGAAATAATGACTTTCAAATTTTAAAATCATTAAATAAAATGACTAACTAATGACTATCATCTATTCGAGGTGTAGATTACATCTCACATTCCAGTTCGAACTTGTAAACAAGGCTGCATGAGATTTATCTTTATGTGACCCCGTGCAGCCAATGGCAATGTCCGGTTTAGGTATAATGCCAGTAGCCGCTTGTGGATTGGACAGCTGTAATACAGCTCCACCTCCGCCACTGCCAAAACAACCGCTATGCGGATGTCGGCTGAATCTGATCTGATTGAACCCCTAGAAAACGAGTCTGGGAGGAAGGGTGGGCCAGCCAATAGAGATGAGTCTGGGAGGAAGGGTGGGCCAGCCAATAGAGAGGAGTCTGGGAGGAAGGGTGGGCCAGCAAATAGAGAGGAGTCTGGGAGGAAGGGTGGGCCAGCCAATAGAGAGGGGTCTGGGAGGAAGGGTGGGCAAGCCAATAGAGAGGAGTCTGGGAGGAAGGGTGGGCCAGCCAAAAGAGAGGAGTCTGGGAGGAAGGGTGGGCCAGCCAATAGAGAGGGGTCTGGGAGGAAGGCTGGGCCAGCCAAAAGAGAGGGGTCTGGGAGGAAGGCTGGGCCAGCCAATAGAGAGGGGTCTGGGAGGAAGGGTGGGCCAGCCAATAGAGAGGGGTCTGGGAGCAAGGGTGGGCCAGCCAATAGAGAGGAGTCTGGGAGGAAGGGTGGGCCAGCCAAGAGAGAGAGAGAGAGAGAGAGAGAGAGAGAGAGAGAGAGAGAGAGAGAAAGACAGAGAGAGAGAGAGAGACAGAGAGAGAGACAGAGAGAGAGACAGAGAGAGAGAGTCAGACAGAGAGAGAGAGAGAGAGAGAGAGAGTCAGACAGAGAGAGAGAGAGAGAGAGAGAGAGACAGAGAGAGAGAGAGAGACAGAGACAGAGACAGAGACAGAGAGAGACAGAGAGAGAGACAGAGAGAGAGAGAGAGAGAGAGAGAGAGAGAGAGAGAGAGAGAGACAGAGACAGAGAGACAGAGAGAGAGACAGAGAGAGACAGAGAGAGAGAGAGAGTCAGAGAGAGAGAGAGAGTCAGAGAGAGAGAGAGAGAGAGAGAGAGAGTCAGAGAGAGTCAGAGAGAGAGAGAGAGAGAGAGAGAGAGTCATGCTCAACATGAGCTCCTGATATATTTGATTTTTTTTGGTTTTTAGAATGAGATAAACACTCTAATCGAAGAAGAATTCCAGACAAGAAGTGATGAACAACAACTCTATTCATTCAGAATAGAAAAAAAAGTAACTTTGCGCCTCAAGTTAAGACGTTTTGAGTCTAGCTAGCTAGCTACACAACAAAGACCTAGCCAGCAGACTAACAAGCTAGCCAGAAGAAACGAGCTAGAACAAACCTAGCAAGGGCAGTTAATACAACTACATCAAACGACCAAACTGAGTGAGAAAACCAAAAAGCAGCACGGACTAACGGTAAACATACCTTCAGTTTTTTGTGTGAGGATTTTTCACTCTTTTTGCTGTTTTTTTAACTAAAGTAGCGCGAACAGCAGACGAACAAATCGGTTGCCATGGCAACGGGGCAGCAGAACAGCGCAGCAGCAGCGGGAGTAGCAGAGCGCACAGACACCATGTCCCCACTCCCCCTCAGCGCAGAATCCATTCTCTACCCAAAAAAGGCCAAAAATGACACAATGAGGAAAGCTTTCAAACAGAAACTACTAGAGGAGAGGCCAGAAACCCTTTTTGCAGACCTCTACAAAAACGGTGACGTGAGTAATCTCATCTTTCTCACTGACCAGCCAAATGCATGGCGCTCAGCAGTCTGCTCTCACTACCCATGCATAAAGAAAGAGGGAATCTGTAATGGGTGGAAGCTGAAAATCAAAGAGACAGACGACCCTGACAGCACCATGATAACAATCAACCTCTACAAGACTGGGACTGTCATGGTGCAAGGTAACATCAGGCTGTTTGAAACAGACTTTCAGACCATTAAGGAGAGAGCGGAGAGAGAGAAGAACACCACCAGTGACATGCCCTCCCACAAGACAAACTCCACCAGCACCACCCTCACCCCTACCCTCCCCACCCAAAAAGGCACATCCAGCAACTCTCTTCCCACCATAGTGGAGGACACGCCCCAGGAGGAGAGCGACCCCCTCAGTGCAGAGCAGGCTCAGGCCCTCCTCACCACCATGGCTGCCATGAGGGATGAGTTCACCAAACTGGAGGGGGAGGTGGTCCTGCTCAGGGAGAGCGTGAGCAAACAGCAAACAGACAACCACACCTTAGAGGAGCTCCTAACCAAGGTGAGGACAGAGCAGGACAGCAGCCTTGCAACACAGCTGAAAGAGGTTCAGCAAGAGAGAGACGGACTCAAGAGAGAGCTGGCTGATCTAACACAGGAGGTGAGAGAGCTCCAAAAAGACAGGCAGAGCAGCAATAAGGAGCTGACCACACTAAGAGAGGAGCTGCAGGAGAGAAAGAGAGCAGAGGACAGGCTGCAGGAGCAGATAGATCACCACCCTATGACCTGCCCTCACACAGCAGAGGAGCCCAGCTCAACCAGCCAGACTTCCCCAGCCCTGCCTGCTGCACCCCTCCTCCCCAACCCACAGAACAGCCTCCCACTGACAGTGGCACCGACACAGACCAGCCACACCCCAGCTCCAACACCCACCAGCCCCCACTCTGCCCCCCCCAGTCCAGAAGAAACACTGGCTGACATCGTCCTGTTAATGGACTCAAATGGGAAGTATGTCCAGGAGAAGAAACTTTTCCCTAGACACAAAACGAGAAAGGTGTGGTGCCCAACAACGCAAAGTGCCATGGAGCTGCTTGATAAGGCCCATCTCGGGTCGCCAAGCCACATAATTATACATACCGGAAGCAACGACCTACGTGCTCAGCAGGAGAGGGTGGCGACTTCACTACGGGGAGTGATTGAGAAGGCCTCCGCAATCTTCCCCAACTCAAGAATCATAGTGTCAACCCTTCTACAGAGGAGGGACTTCCACCCTGCCACAATCCAAAGAATAAACGCCAGCCTATCCCGGGACTGTGCCCTGCGACCCAATGTACACCTGGCCCACCATCCCACCCTCGATCTGGACTGTCTCTATGACCATGTTCACCTGTACAGGGAGACAGTCCCCATCCTTGCCAAGACTCTCAAGGACGTCGCTTTAAACCGCAGCCCGACCTCTCCGCCCAGGAACAGCGGAGCAATCTCCACCCCGCCGAGATCACCGAGACAACACCCCGGACCAGCACCCTGGACCCCCCAACCACGACCACAGCACCACCAACCTCAATGTCCACCACAGCCAGCGCAGCACAGACCACCCCAGCCCAGCTTCAGAGCCACCCAGATGAGGCCTACCACCCCCCTCCTCCCCACCGCAGACCCACACCTGGAGGAGCCACAGCCCAGCAGGCAGAGCTACGCACAGGCTGTGAGAGGAGCAACTGGCCCAGCCCCCACCAACCAAATGAGTGACATTAAACAAATGCTGAGTCTACTATGCTCACATGTGATAGGCCGAGGGTCATGGTAAGATGAGCACAAGAACACCACCATCCTCACACTACATCCACCCAAGTGGCATGACACAAATTCTTGTGTCATCATCTTAAATGATAAACAAATCACATTTGCAAAATAAGAGTTTACTTTAATTGAAAAATCCTGTTTTAATGGTTCTTCTTGGATTCTGAATGTTTGTCTCATTTTGAAAGGTAAAGAAAAGAAAGAGAGAAAAAAAAAAGTTATGAAGTCTTTTTACGTTGCATGTTGGAATTTACAAGGATTGAAGTCCTCTGCTTTTGGGCTAAAGAGCAGAAACCCAGACTTCCTGAAAGAAATTGATGATGTTGATATTGTAGTACTACAGGAAACATGGTGCAGAGGTGATGTTTCCACTGGCTGTCCACTAGGTTATAGGGAGATAATCATACCATCCACTAAATTAAAAGGAATCAAACAGGGCAGAGACTCAGGGGGAATGTTAATATGGTATAAATCTGAACTAATTAATTCAATCGAATTGATCAAAACAGGAGAATTCTTTATCTGGTTAAAAATCAACAAGGAGGCTATCTTGACAGATAAAAACGTCTTCCTCTGTGCCACATACATTCCCCCCTCAGAGTCACCCTACTTCAATGAAGAGAGCTTCTCCATTCTAGAGGGAGAGATTAGTCACTTTCAGGCCCAAGGCAACGTACTGGTCTGTGGAGACCTGAATGCTAGAACAGCAGAAGAACAAGACACTATTAACAGTCATGGGGATAAACACCTACCAGGAAGCAATAACCTTTCCCTCCCCACATACCCCCACAGAAACAACTATGACAAAGTGAAAAACAAAAACGGAGTACAGCTCCTGAGGCTCTGTCGAACACTGGGTCTGTACATAGTCAATGGCAGGCTGAGAGGAGACTCTTTTGGTAGGTACACCTACAGCTCATCCCTTGGCAGCAGCACTGTAGACTACTTCCTCACCGACCTAAACCCAGAGTCTCTCAGAGCCTTCACAGTCAGCCCACTAACACCTCTCTCAGACCACAGTAAAATCACAGTGTATCTGAGAAGAGCAGAACCCAACCATGAAGCATCACGGCCCAATAAATTACATGGTACTAAACAAGCCTATAGATGGAGTGCAAACAGTACAGACATCTACCAAAAAGCAATTAGTAGCCAAAAAATACAATCTCTCCTGGACAACTTTTTAGCCTTAACATTCTCCTTCAGCAATGAAGGTGTAAATTTGGCCGTTAGAAACATAAACTTTATATTTGACAAATTAGCCTCCTTGGCTAATCTAAAGAAGCATAAGAGCAAACCAAAAATAACAGATAATGAAAAATGGTTTGATAATGATTGCAAAAATCTAAGAAAGTCATTGAGAAATATATCTAATCAAAAACACAGAGAACCAGACAACAAAAATATACGCCTTCAATATGGGGAAACACTGAAGCAATACAAACGCACCCTAAGAACAAAAAAGGAACAGCACATTAGAAATCAGCTGGTTGGAATCGAGGAATCCATAGAATCAAACCACTTCTGGGAGAATTGGAATAAATTAAACAAACCTCATCATGAGGAATTGGCTATCCAAAATGGGGATATGTGGAGAAATCACTTTGCAAACCTCTACAGCAATATAACAAAGAGCCCAGAACAAAAAGATATACAAGAAAAATTACAAATCCTTGAATTAGCAGTCAAAGACTATCAGAATCCTGTAGATACCCCAATTACAGAAGAAGAATTATTGGAAAAACTATGCAATCTCCAACCCAAAAAGGCCTGTGGTGCTGATGGTATTTTAAATGAAATGATCAAATATACAGACCACAAATTCAAATTGGCAATACTCAAACTCTTCAACATTATCCTCACTGCAGGTATTTTCCCCGATATTTGGAACCAGGGATTGATCACACCAATCTATAAAAATGGAGACAAATTTGACCCAAATAATTACAGAGGAATTTGCGTTAACAGCAACTTGGGGAAAATTCTCTGCAGTATTATAAATAGCAGACTACATCATTTCCTTGACGAACACAACGTCCTGAGCAGAAGCCAGATTGGATTTCTAAAAAATTATCGTACAACAGACCACATTTACACCCTCCACACTCTAATTGATAAACAAGTTAACCAAAACAAAGGCAAAATCTACTCGTGTTTTGTAGATTTCAAGAAAGCATTTGATTCAATTTGGCACGAAGGTCTTTTTTATAAACTAATAGAAAGTGGTATTGGAGGGAAAACATATGATTTTATTAAATCAATGTACACTAAAAACAAATGTGCGGTTAAAATTGGCAACAAGCAAACAGACTTCTTCTCTCAGGGGCGGGGAGTGAAACAGGGCTGCCCAATAAGTCCAACATTATTTAACATCTACATTAATGAATTGGCAAAAACATTAGAAGAATCGGCAGCACCTGGTATCACCCTACACAACACTGAAATCAAGTGTCTGCTGTACGCAGATGACCTGGTGCTGCTGTCTCCCACTAAAGAGGGGTTACAGCAGCACCTAGATCGTCTTCACAGGTTCTGTCAGACCTGGGCTCTGACCGTTAACCTAAAAAAAACAAATATAATGATATTCCAAAAAAGGTCGGGAAATAAGGATGACAAATATAAATTCTATTTGGACACAGTTCTATTAGAACACACCAAAAACTACACATATCTAGGACTAAATATGAGCAACACAGGTAGCTTTCACATGGCTGTGAATGAGCTGAGAGACAAAGCAAGAAGAGCATTTTATGCCATTAAAAGGAACATCAAAATTGAAATTCCAATTAGAATCTGGCTCAAAATTTTTCAATCAGTTATAGAACCAATTGCTCTATATGGCAGTGAAGTATGGGGTCCACTCTCTAATAATGAATTTACTAAATGGGACAAACATCCAACTGAAATATTGCATGCAGAGTTTTGCAAGACTGTATTGCAAGTACAAAGAAAAACTCCAAATAACGCATGTAGGGCAGAATTGGGCCAATACCCCCTCCTCATTCGAATAGAAAAAAGAGCCATCAAATTTTACAACCATCTAAAAACAAGTGACCCTAAAACATTCCATCACACAGCTCTACAATGTCAAGAGATGAAACCAGAGAAGAGTCCCCTCAGCCAGCTGGTTCTGAGGCTCAGTTCACCAACCCAAACCAACCCCATAGAGCCTCGGGACAGCCCTCAGAAAATCTGGCCCAACCAAATCATCACAAAACAAAAAGAAAAATATATAACCTATTGGAAAGACACCACAAAAAATCAAAGTAAACTTCAATGCTATTTGGCTCTAAACAGACAGTACATGGTGGCAGACTATCTGACCACTGTGACTGATAGAAAACTGAGGAAAACATTGACTAGGTACAGACTCAGTGAGCACCGTCTGGCTATAGAGACCGGTCGTCACAGACAAACCTGGCTGCCCAGAGAGGACAGGCTGTGCTCACTCTGCTCCAGAGGAGAGGTAGAGACAGAGGTGCATTTCCTACTACACTGTGACAAATACTCAGACCTAAGAGCATATTTCTTTCCCAAAATTATAACTCAATACAAAGAATTTGAAACTATAAAAGATGAAGAAAAAATCAAATATTTATTGGGTGAAAAGCCAAAATGTGCAGTTTTGGCAGCCAAATATGTGTCCTCCTGCCACAACCTGAGGGACAGCCAGTGAAAAATGCAAAGTAATGTTGATAATATTTCCCATTTAGCTTAGTTTTGTTTTGTCTTTCATACCAGGTCATATGTCTTCTCAGTCATATTGACACTGGTCTACTACCATTGATTTAATGTATTGTTGTTCTGATTAATATTGTTGTTGTAGTTGTTGTTAATGGTAATCCCATGTCCACTACTACTGTTATTATTGCTGTTGGTCCCACCATTTATTTATATATAAATATATATATATTTTGTATATATATACATATATATTTGATTTTGATTTTCGATATGTATACTTTGACAATGTAAGTAATAACGAACTTGCCATGTCAATAAAGTCAATTGAATTGAATTGAATTGAATTGAGAGAGAGTCAGAGAGAGAGAGTCAGAGAGTCAGAGAGAGAGAGTCAGAGAGAGAGAGTCAGAGAGTCAGAGAGAGAGAGTCAGAGAGAGAGAGTCAGAGAGAGAGAGTCAGAGAGAGAGTGTGAGAGAGAGAGAGTCAGAGAGAGAGAGTCAGAGAGAGAGAGTCAGAGAGAGAGAGTGAGAGAGAGAGAGTCAGAGAGAGAGAGACAGAGAGACAGAGAAAGAGAGAGAGAGACAGACAGAGAGAGAGAGAGAGACAGAGACAGAGACAGAGAGAGAGAGAGACAGAGACAGAGACAGAGACAGAGAGAGAGACAGAGAGAGAGAGAGAGACAGAGAGACAGAGAGACAGAGAGACAGAGAGACAGAGAGAGAGAGAGGAGAGAGAGAGAGAGAGAGAGAGAGAGAGGTGGGGGTCTGGCTGAGAGCGATAAGAGAGTGTACGCTGGAGGCACAATGACACCAGACGAAGACTCCTCTCCTCTTTGCCTCTCCTCTCCTCTTTGCCTCTCCTCCTTGCCTCTCTTCCTATCAAATCAATCTTTATTAGTCACAGCCCTTAACCAACAGTGCCGTTCAAGAAGAGTCAAGAAAATGTTTACCAAATAAGCTAAAGTAAAAAAATAAAAAATAACACATTAAAATAACAATAATGAGGCTATATACAGGGGGTACCGGTACCGAGTCAATGTGCGGGGGTACAGGTTAGTCGAGGTAATTTGTACATGTAGGGGTGAAGTGACTATGAATAGATAATTAACAGCGAGTAGAAGCAGTGTACAAAACAAATGGAGGGGGGTGTCAACGTAAATAGTCCGGTGGCCATTTTATTAATTGTTCAAAAGTCTTATGGATTGGGGGTAGAAGCTGTTAAGGAGCCTTTTGGTCCTATATCTTGGCGCTCCGGTAATGCTTGCCGTTTTTAGCTTCAGCTCTACTGGACCGTGGCATATTGTGATGGTCAATATACAGTAAATGATGGGGAAAGTATATCGGAATCGTAAGAATAACAGTCATCTGACAGTGTATTCTGAATCCACATAGGTCTACACTAGACGTACACTACTAGTTGTAAATCTGAGAAACTCAAGTAGTATGATATGTTATGACATGTTATGCTATGTTATGATATGTTATGACATGTTATGATATGTTATGATCTGTTATGACATGTTATGTTTTGGTATGGTTACATAAGACAGCTGATTACTTTTAAGGCAAAAACTAAAGTAGGGTGGTTGGTCAGGGTGGATGAGTTGACGTATAACGCGAACAGCTAGCGACCCAATGGTTGCAAATTCTAATCTGATCACGGACAACTTTAGCATTTTAGCTAATTAGCATCTTTTCAACTACTGCTTACTGCTTTTTTAGCTACTTTGCAACTATTTAGCATGTAAGCTAACCCTTCCCCTAAACTTAACCCTCACCTTAATAATTTTAGCTAACCCTAACCTGACTCCTAAACTTAACCCTAACACCTGGCCTAGACAATGTTAGCCAGCTAACTAACATTAGCCACCTAGCTAGACTTGGTAACATATAATATGTTTTGCAAATTCATAACATATAATATGACTTGTAATTCCTAACATATCATACAAAATGGGTGATGGACATCCACAAATTGACACATACCGTACGAAACAGAACATATCATATTAAATTGAGTATCTTGAATTTACGTACAGAATAATATGAAATGCTCTGAGACCAGGTTGCTCAAATTGGGTAATTTACAAAACACTGATGTTTACTAGTTGTTAAACGTTAATTTGTTGTTCTTCAAGTGTGATACCAAAGCTTTCAAATATCCCTTCACATCTGACCATTCAAGGAACTAAGTATTGTAGATAATTAGTAAATATTGATCTGCCATGTCCCTGAAAGTGTTGGAAATGTCAGCCAGTCTGTATATGTAGTGTAAGTAATGGACTGCAGATCAGATATCCCTGCTCTCATTACTGACTGCAGATCAGATATCCCTGGTCCCATTACTGACCGTAGATCAGATATCCCTGGTCCCATTACTGACCTTAGATCAGATATCCCTGGTCCCATTACTGACTGCAGATCAGATATCCCTGGTCCCATTACTGACCTTAGATCAGATGTCCCTGGTCCCATTACTGACCTTAGATCAGATGTCCCTGGTCCCATTACTGACCTTAGATCAGATGTCCCTGGTCCCATTACTGACCGTAGATCAGATATCCCTGGTCCCATTACTGACCTTAGATCAGATGTCCCTGGTCCCATTACTGACCGTAGATCAGATATCCCTGGTCCCATTACTGACCTTAGATCAGATGTCCCTGGTCCCATTACTGACCTTAGATCAGATATCCCTGGTCTCATTACTGACCGTAGATCAGATATCCCTGGTCCCATTACTGACCTTAGATCAGATATCCCTGGTCCCATTACTGACCTTAGATCAGATATCCCTGGTCCCATTACTGACCTTAGATCAGATATCCCTGGTCCCATTACTGACCTTAGATCAGATATCCCTGGTCCCATTACTGACCATAGATCAGATATCCCTGGTCTCATTACTGACCTTAGATCAGATATCCCTGGTCCCATTACTGACCTTAGATCAGATATCCCTGGTCCCATTACTGACCGTAGATCAGATATCCCTGGTCCCATTACTGACCTTAGATCAGATATCCCTGGTCCCATTACTGACCTTAGATCAGATATCCCTGGTCCCATTACTGCTCTAGTCACTGTTTCTCATTCGGTCCTACAGCAATGTTCCTAACTGAGACAGATTGGAAGATGTGGAGCATGTCAATCACATTAAAAAGGAATACGGTGCCATAGGGCTCTGGTCAAAAGTAGTGCACTATGTAGGGAATAGGGTGCCATTTGTGATGCACTCACCCGGGGAAAAATATATATCATATTCATGGATGGTAAAACTAGGGACCTCATGCCCAGGTCTAGCTTTCAGAGGTGAAATCACTTAAAACAAGTGTTGAATGATTTAAAAAGATTGCAGCATAGTTCCCTGTATTCTGTTCTATATGATATGGTGTTCCATGTAAATTATTGATGTAGTGACTTTTGCTCGTGGCTAGAAAGAATTATATTAAATGACTACTACCAAATACTAGAATGTATTAAAACATGACCAATCTCTGCACCCAGAACATACCGTTTTGTGTAACTACTGGAGGGAACAGGTTATAACATACCATGGGAGTCAACGACTAATCATATTCACCTGAAGAAAACGAAAAACGAAAAACGAAAAACTTGCCCAGCGCGCCAATGAAAAAAGAGCCTTCCTGGCTATAACACCCGGCCTCGCATTCATTTCCTCAATTCAGGACCGCTCTTCAGCGAGCCCAAAGCCCCTGACGGAGCAGGGCCGAAATCCGTTATACCTCGTTCCCTCCTCCAGGGAACAGTAGTTGTATTCCTAACTGTACGTTCCCTTTTCAGTCAGTCACTCTGTATAACATACTATGGGGAGATACAATCACGCCCCCAAGCGAGCTCAGCGGGTACCAAACTAGGAAGCCCAGGGCAACCCGAGAACACACTGTTTCCACCGGCTACAAAAAGGGGTTAGCAGAAGACTCCTTTTCCAGTTAATACTTACCTGAGAAGACTGAACTGTCAGAGCCCAATAGAGGGAACCAGAACCTGCTGCAACTTGGTTATGGACATTGACATGCTGCAACTACAGCCGCTAGTCCGTAGGCCCCACGGTTCCAAGAACAATACTTACCTTGCGAGCCTGAAAACTTATACAAGGAACCGCAAGTCCAAAACAACAGAACACCAGTCGTGACTTGGTAAAGCGCACACGCGTGCATCAACCCAGAGTCAATGAAAAAAAGACAGCCCGAGGCTCAAACCCATAAAGAACCTGCAGTGACCTGGAAACTGTACTTGCAAGCTGTCACAGCAGCACAAGTCTTAAACCCACAGGGAAACGGTGGTAATCATTCAGAAATGCACACTCTGCGCACTGCCATAGATCAAGGTAGCCCAAGGCTCAAACCCAGAAGGAAACTGTGGTTACCCGGATAAAATGTGCAACCTGCGTGGTCCTTAACACCCACTCCAGGAACCAGCCCTAAGAACACTATGAGCCGCAGTTACATCCAAGCGATAAAACTTCACAAAAAGGTATGGTAGGCAACCAACTCGCTGCAGCACAGATATCACCAATCGTCATGCCCCTTGAACAACACCCGAGAAGCCGCCAATGGAATGAACACGCACAGTGCTAGGCAACCCTTGTCCTTTGCTGTCACACCTTGGAGATGGCCTCCACAATCCAATGAGAAAGACACTGCTTAGAAAACGCAATACTCCGAGCTGGATTAGCAAAACAGACAAAAAGCTGGTCACAAACGCAGATGTCCTCGTTCCTACAGTATCTATATAGAGTGCATTCAGAAAGTATTCAGACACCTTGACTTTTTCACAATTTTTCACACTTTTTCACAATAACAGCCTTAGTCTGAAATTGATTGAATTGTTTGTTTTTTTACCTCATCCATCTACACACAATATCCCATAATGACAAAGCAAAAACTGGTTTCGCAAATGTATAAAAAATAAAAACCTGAAATATCAAATTTACATAACTATTCAGATCCTTTACTCAGTACTTTGTTCAAGCACCTTTGGCAGTGATTACAGCCTCGATTCTTCTTGGGTATGATGCTACAAGCTTGGTCACCTCCCTGACCAAGGCCCTTCTTCCATGATTACTCAGTTTGTCCGGGCGGCCAGCTCTAGGAAGGGTCTTGGTGGTTCCAAACTTCTTCCAATTGAGAATGATGGAGGCCACTGTGTTCTTGGGGACCTTCAATTCTGCAGAAATGTGTTGGTATCCTTCCCCAGATTTATACCTCGACACAATCTCAGTCTCGGAGTTCTAAGGACAATTCCTTCGACCTCATGGCTTGGTTTTTGCTCTGACATGCACTGTCAACTGTGGGACCTTATATAGACAGGTGTGTGCCTTTTCCAAATCATGTCTAAGGAATTTAATTTTACCACAGGTGGACACCAATAAAGTTGTAGAAACATCTCAAGGATGATCAATGGAAACTAGATGCAGCTGAGCTCAATTTCAAGTCTCATAGCAAATGTATGTCTTTTATAAATATGCCCCAAAAAATCTTATGTCATTGTGGGTTATTGTGTGTACATTGATGAGGTAAAAAATATAATTTAATCCATCTTAAAATAAGGCTATAACATAACAAAATGTTGAAAAAGGGAAGGGGTATGAATACTCTCCGAATGCACTGTACATGCATAGGCCATGCAACCTCCGTTGTTTACTAGAAGCAAACGGAGGAGGTACGAAAGAGAAAGCTGTAAAACCAGAGACCTGTCAAATATAGATAGAACCTTGGGGTCAAACTCTATTAGGATGTAACTTCACTTTGGAGTCGCCAGGCACATACTCCAAACAGGAAGTGTGTACTGACTGTTTTTTCGAGATCCCAACCGCACTTGGCTGATGCCAAGTCCATGAGCAGGGCGGTCTTTTAGAAAAGGAAGGACCTTTATGTCCTGAGACTCCAATGGTTCAAACGGAGGCTGACACAGAGTGTCCAGGACCAAGGCCAGGTCATAGGTCGTATAGGCTTAGACAGTGGTCTGAGGCGACGCCCTCCTTTCAGGAACCGCACTACCAGAGGATGAGACCCCAGTGTAGAGTTGTCAATCCAAGTGTAACATGCCAAAATGGCTGCCATGTAAACAAACCTGTGGAAAAATAAATGTTCTTTATTAAATAAAAAAAAACTCTTGCAAGAACATCAAAATGTCCACCAAAGAGCAAAGAAAAGGAGGATGTCCTTCAACCTGCCACCAACCCTCAAACACCACTTAGATGTATTCAAATCACAGAGGGTGTCCTTGAAGTGAAACCTCAGAAATATTTTGTGGTGAGGATGTGGGGCGGCAGGTATTGCAAGATCTAATCCCCGAGCTGACAAGGTAAAACTCTGTCGTTCTGCCCCCTGAACAAGGCAGTTAACCCACTGTTCCTAGGCCATCATTGAACATAAGATTTTTTTCTTAACTGACTTGACTCGTTAAATTAAAGTTAAATAAAAACTACTATAGATTCTTGAAAATATGCATCCTCAGATTGATGGACATGAACCAACTGCTGGGACGCAACAAATGTATTAGCCGCCGAAGCGGCTACCATTGGACACCATAAGTCAAATTTCTTAAACTCGGTCCTCAGGATCCTAAGGTGGGCAGGTTTTGGGTTTTGCCTTGACACTACACAGATTTGCTAGGGCAAAAAACTTAAATGTGCACTCCTTAGGGTCCCGAAGACCGAGTTTGGGAAAACCCTGCCATAGGGTAAGAGCGTCCACCAAATGACTCAAAATGTCACCGTTGACAGCCAAATAAAAAGGCGCTGTTCGTCCTTCTCAGTGGTGCATGACATCGAAGCCCTGTATATGAAGAGGTTCGGGTTTCCAGATATCATATGTCTCCTAGTCATAGACAAGATGTGGAGGGGCGTTCAAGTGCATTTTCCCAGCAGGAAGGTCGTATTGCACGAGTTCCCAAAAGGACGTGAACACAGCAAGAAAGTACTGCTACTTCCTGTTTTTGCTTATCCTCGGAAGGGACTGCATGGATTCCGAAACTGAGCCTAACACCCAATACACATTCTCCTTGCTTCGGTAGGCTATTTGTGACATAGTCAACCAGAGATGACACTGGTCCTCCGGAACCAAACAGCCTTTCTCTCCCTCAGGGCCGCCGCACACAGTTCATTTTTTTCAAAGAGAGTTGCCTTCTCCAGTAACCCCAATCGTCCTAAGAAATCAGCAGTACCTCAAAGTCTTAATTCAGCCGGTGACACCGGTCACAAGAACTGGCCCGAGCCAAGGCAGCCTTAGCCTGTTTCCACCCCAGGCAAACAGGACAACACTCGTGAGTATCTTTAACTTTCACTGTGAAACCACAAGCCCTGGGGCCCGGTCGGAGGTTAAAATCCATATGGATAGGCTTTTGAGCTTACTCTTACCACTGGCTATCTTACTCATGTGAGGAAGCACTGGCTACACAAAACAGAGAAGAAGTGGTAGACATTTAGCAAGCACAAAAAGCAATACCAAGACCCAAAACTGACATCAAGGGGACAAGTATTCTCTTACCACTAACAGACACCAGTCAGAGCCGAATCTCCTAGTCTTTAAGTGCTTGTAAATTGTATGAGACGTTCTCCTTCAGGTGAGCTGAAGAGCAAAAAATGGAGGAAATTAATGTGAGAGGTATAGTAACTAAACACTCAGCCCAGAGGTATAGTAACTAAACACTCAGCCCAGATGTATAGTAACTAAACACTCAGCCCAGAGGTATAGTAACTAAACACTCAGCCCAGAGGTATAGTAACTAAACACTCAGTCCAGATGTATAGTAACTAAACACTCAGCCCAGAGGTATAGTAATTAAACACTCAGCCCAGAGGTATAGTAACTAAACACTCAGCCCAGAGGTATAGTAATTAAACACTCAGCCCAGAGGTATAGTAACTAAACACTCAGCCCAGAGGTATAGTAACTAAACACTCAGCCCAGGGGTAAAGTAACTAAACACTCAGCCCAGAGGTATAGTAACTAAACACTCAGCCCAGAGGTATAGTAACTAAACACTCAGCCCAGAGGTATAGTAACTAAACACTCAGCCCAGAGGTATAGTAACTAAACACTCAGCCCAGAGGTATAGTAACTAAACACTCAGCCCATAGGTATAGTAACTAAACACTCAGCCCAGAGGTATAGTAACTAAACACTAAGCCCAGAGGTATAGTAACTAAACACTCAGCACAGAGGTATAGTAACTAAACACTCAGCCCAGAGGTATAGTAACTAAACACTCAGCCCATAGGTATAGTAACTAAACACTCAGCCCAGAGGTATAGTAACTAAACACTCAGCCCAGAGGTATAGTAGCTAAACACTCAGCCCAGAGTTATAGTAACTAAACACTCAGCCCAGAGGTATAGTAACTAAACACTCAGCCCATAGGTATAGTAACTAAACACTCAGCCCAGAGGTATAGTAACTAAACACTCAGCCCAGAGGTATAGTAAGTAAACACTCAACCCAGAGGTATAGTAACTAAACACTCAGCCCAGAGGTATAGTAACTAAACACTCAACCCAGAGGTATAGTAACTAAACACTCAGCCCAGAGGTATAGTAACTAAACACTCACCCCAGAGGTATAGTAACTAAACACTCAGCCCAGAGGTATAGTAACTAAACACTCAGCCCAGAGGTATAGTAACTAAACACTCAGCCCAGAGGTATAGTAACTAAACACTCAGCCCAGATGTATAGTAACTAAACACTCAGCCCAGAAGTATAGTAACTAAACACTCAGCCCAGAAGTATAGTAACTAAACACTCAGCCCAGAGGTATAGTAACTAAACACTCAGCCCAGAGGTATAGTAACTAAACACTCAGCCCAGAGGTATAGTAATTAAACAGAGAATGCTGCTGCATTGATATATGAAGTCATTCCACTCACACCATAGAGAGAGAAGTAATTCCATTGACACATACAATGACTCATATGCACACGCACACACACACACACACACACGCACACACGTTGTGTTCTTCTATCCTAATGGGGACCTAAAATGTATTTCCATTCAAATCCTATTGGTTGTTAATACCGAGTGACGGACTGAAAGGGAACCAAGTCACCTGTGACTGAATCGTGTCCTACGATCTTATGACAAGGTAATCTCTTGTGGACAGATGCATGTAGCATACTGTAAAGTAGCAGCTGTCTACAGGCTGTGGGATGAGACCCCTAATGAGAAACTGATCATTGGACATTGCATTTACGTGCATGTGGATATTTCACAACGTGGAGAGATGTGGAGAGATTTGCTTTTGAGATGTGTTTCAGATTGTCAGATTTTCCCTGTAATGTTGCTGTTTATCTACTGAGCAGGTGGATGGAGAGAGTGAGTGGGAGGCAATGGAGGGATACATGGATGGAGGGTGGGATGTGAGATGAGAACCAGGAAAATGCAGAGAGACAGAGAGACAGAGAGACAGAGAGAGAGAGAGAGAGAGAGAGACAGAGACAGAGACAGACAGAGACAGACAGAGACAGACAGAGACAGACAGAGAGACAGAGACAGAGACACAGAGAGACAGAGAAACAGAGAGAGAGGACAGCAGCCCTGATGTTTCTGGTCTACCACAGTGAGAGAGATAAAGGAAGATAGGGGGATTAGAATCTTAGCTCCACTTTAAATACATCCAAAGAGATTGATGTCCCTTTTGCACACTTACCTCAGTGCAGACTGGTGTGCCATTGTTGTGCATGTCATCTTGGTACACTTCTATGGGAAGTATTTTATGGTTTTTTTATCCCAAGGATCCACTGATCCTCAGTGTTCTTTATGTCGTTGGGATTGGTGGATTGTGTCTGTTGTGGAGTTAGGTGTTTGACGTGCAGCATGAGAGAGAGAGAGAGAGAGAGAGAGAGAGAGAGAGAGAGAGAGAGAGAGAGAGAGAGAGAGAGAGAGAGAGAGAGAGAGAGAGAGAGAGAGAGAGAGAGAGAGAGAGAGAGAGAGAGAGAGAGAGAGAGAGAGAGAGAGAGAGAGAGAGAGAGAGAGAGAGAGAGAGAGAGAGAGAGAGAGAGAGAGAGAGAGAGAGAGAGGGGATGGAGGTATATCATGTTTTTTTTCTTCTTCAGCATGTCTTTCAGGAAGTAGATTAGCAGGCTTTTCTGAGTTGTTCTTCTGTTGTTGCTGTTTTTGGGGAACTGGAATGCCTGACCAATCAGCCTTCCTGCCGAATGCGTAATAGGACATGTGGATTTATTTCATTCCCCCAGTCCCCAGGTGACAGACAGTCAGCAGTTTCCTCACTCAGAGTTGGAGAGGCATAGTTGTGTGGGTTTGTGCCTCTGGCTAGAATGGATTGAAGTTGAACATTTAGCTAGATGTAGCAACGTTAGGCTAATGTGAACTAGCTGGCCTGGTGCACCGTTGCCCACGAACGGACGTTTGGCTAGCGAATAAGCATTTTAGCCTAGGACATCGATAACTAAAAACCGTGTATGACTGAGTCATAGACCATTTAGGCAATATGAAAGAGAGGAGGATGGCATTGGCGTTTTCTCTACAAGTAGGGTGAGTCAACATATTTTTTCTACTTGTAAACACACATGTAAATCAGTACCATGGACAGCCACATCATATTTAGCTGAAGTTGATTGAACTAAATCGTTTTTCTTTTTTTGGTAGCTTTTAGTTGTCACTGTATAATATTAAGCCTAGGTGATTAGATTATGTTGAAATAGAGCCCCACAGTGGAGGTGTCATAATACCCATAAAACCTAGCAGTCAAACAGAGAAATGGTTCCAATCATTTCCCCACCATTCATTCTTCCCATAGACAATTTTAGAACCACTTCAAATAAGGGCTGTGTTTAGTGTATGCTTACCCTGGCGTGACATTTTGATAACCATGTAAATCTCTCTTAGACAACGTGACTTTTATCAATATATTGAACTCATATTTACTCTCACATCTGAAAAATGCTAATTCGTCCCCAGGTGACAGACAAACAGCCAGGCAGTTTCCTCACTCAGTTTCCTGAGAGAGGCATAGTCGTGTGGGTTTGTTATGGAAAACACACAAGTTGTAAATTAAAAGTTTTACCATGCTTTTAACTAAAATATAATCTGCCTGGGTCTCAAAAGTAGAGCAGGGAATGTTTCCAGACTGGGCCCTAGTTAAATTTGAACTGCATTGTCTTTAACTAGTGCCCAGAGTTATTCTAGGTTAGGTTATACAATACAAAGGAAAGTCCCTTCATCTTATTTATAATATTCATGACCCTTTTACAGGCAGATTTTACGGTATGTTGCCTGTAAAATATATATATATATATATGCCATTGTTTTTTAGAGCCCAATTCATCCCAATTTTGTTTAAGCCTTTCATATCTCCCGTGCACATGTCGGCAAGTGTAGGAGTGGGAGTAGACTTGGGCGGATGTGGGTGGACGTCTATTTTTAGTAAATCCATTGAATATACACCAACACTGAGAATATCCATTATTCATTTGTTTTTAGACAGGTCCTAAGAAACATTATAAGACTAATAAAATGTATTTTCAAAAGAATAGAATGGCAATTGTTTGAGTTTACTGGTCTGTGCATCCTAGATGGCCGTGCCATGCATATGAAATCAATAGTTGTTTTGACAAGACACACTGTTAGGCTAACCTGATCTGAGTCAACAAACATTTTATAGTAGGCTAAGAACATAATGAAATATCACATAAAATACAAATCATATTTTTCTCACGCAACGTGCATCATGGCAAAGTGTGGAATCGCTGTCATATATTTAAAAAAAAAGTTCTATTTCAAAAACAGAGCCCAAGGCAAGCCAATTATATGTTTTTTTATCCACGTTTCATCTCTTTCATACCTTCACTCTGCTTTGTTAGGGAGCAGGTGTAAAGGGTCATACCTTTACTCTGCTTTGTTAGGGAGCAGGTGTAAAGGGTCATACCTTCACTCTGATTTGTTAGGGAGCAGGTGTAAAGAGTCATACCCTCACTCTGCTTTGTTAGGGAGCAGATGTAAAGGGTCATACCTTCGCTCTGATTTGTTAGGGAGCAGGGGTAAAGAGTCATACCCTCACTCTGCTTTGTTAGGGAGCAGGTGTAAAGGGTCATACCTTCACTCTGCTTTGTTAGGGAGCAGGAGTAAAGGGTCATACCTTCGCTCTGATTTGTTAGGGAGCAGGGGTAAAGAGTCATACCCTCACTCTGCTTTGTTAGGGAGCAGGTGTAAAGAGTCATACCTTCACTCTGCTTTGTTAGGGAGCAGGTGTAAAGGGTCATACCTTCACTCTGCTTTGTTAGGGAGCAGGTGTAAAGGGTCATACCTTCACTCTGCTTTGTTGGGGAGCAGGTGTAAAGGGTCATACCTTCACTCTGCTTTGTTAGGGAGCAGGTGTAAAGGGTCATACCTTCACTCTGCTTTGTTAGGGAGCAGGCGTAAACGGTCATACCTTCACTCTGATTTGTTAGGGAGCAGGTGTAAAGAGTCATACCTTCACTCTGCTTTGTTAGGGAGCAGGTGTAAAGGGTCATACCTTCACTCTGCTTTGTTAGGGAGCAGGTGTAAAGGGTCATACCTTCACTCTGCTTTGTTAGGGAGCAGGTGTAAAGGGTCATACCTTCACTCTGCTTTGTTAGGGAGCAGGTGTAAAGGGTCATACCCTCAATCTGCTTTGTTAGGGAGCAGGTGTAAAGGGTCATACCTTCACTCTGCTTTGTTAGGGAGCAGGTGTAAAGGGTCATACCTTCACTCTGCTTTGTTAGGGAGCAGGTGTAAAGGGTCATACCTTCACTCTGCTTTGTTAGGGAGCAGGTGTAAAGGGTCATACCTTCACTCTGCTTTGTTAGGGAGCAGGCGTAAACGGTCATACCCTCACTCTGCTTTGTTGAGAACTTGTTCTCAACTAGCCTATCTGGTTAAATAAAGGTGAAATAAAATAAATAAAAATATGCTTAATCCTACTTGAAGGTAAGGGTGTGCTCACTGTTGTCCTTAGGCATTAGCTTCCACGTTATCCCCCGAGTTCTAACAGACATGGATGGACGTTGAATACTGACTTGTATCCTGGTGACCTGGCTAAGAAAATAATAGCAATTTGCATTTGAGTCTCGTGTTCATATTTCACAACCTCTGAAGGCTTTTGGAGTTGCCTATTTAGGCTACATTATAGCATGCTAAATGTTTATGATCAGCGATAGACTAGCACTTGATTTAGGCTACATTATAGCATGCAAAATGTTTATGATCAGCGATAGACTAGCACTTGATTTAGGCTACATTATAGCATGCAAAATGTTTCTCATCAGTGATAGACTAGCACCTGATTTAGGCTACATTATAGCATGCTAAATGTTTCTCATCAGTGATAGATGAGCACTGGATTTAGGCTACATTATAGCATGCTAAATGTTTCTCATCAGCGGTAGATGAGCTATACCCCCTCCACTTAGTTTGCCAGCCAGAACATTAACCAAATGTACAACTTACTGTAGCTAACATATCCACAGCCTAATTGTAGCCTACCTAATATCCAAACAGAGATTCTGTGAAAATAAAAATCTGATATTGATTGATTTATCAGGACCCGATACTTGTCTAAAAGCAGCTCGAAAGGGTGCTGAAACCACGCAAGGGTAGGCAATTGCTTCAGTCAAATGTTTAAAAATCTATTTGGATACTTTGGGAGTTTCAGAAGATAACAATGTGACGACTTCAATGGCATTAGCCTACTTTATTCCAGTATTGTTCACCGTGTTATGCGGTGAAGCGCACAGTGTCGCCACTGCGCGCTCATAGCCCGGAGCGCTATAGGCCAGCCCGCCCTGGTGGGCATCCAGCCAGGGCGGATTGTGCAAGCTCAGCTTGTTTGGTCTCCGGTGCGCCGTTACGACCCAGGGTATCCTGCGCCGGCTCTTCGTACTGTGTCTCCGGGGTGCTGGGAGGGTGCTGTTCGTCCTATGCCTGCGCTCCGCCCGTGCCGGGCGAAAGTGGGCATTGAGCCTAATGGAGAGGTGCGAGCGGTAAGCACCAGATCTCCAGTGCTCCCCCACAGCCCGGTTCGACCTGTGCCTGCACTCTGGAGGGGCCGGGCTAAAGTGGGCATTCAGCCTGGAGGAGTGGTGCCAAGGCTGCGCACCAGAGCTCCAGTGCTCCCCCACAGTCCGGTCTATCCGGTGCCTCCTCTATGCACCAGGCCTCCTGTAGGTCTCCCCAGCCTGGTGGGCCCTGTGGCAGCCCCACGCACCAGGCTGTCTCTGCGTCTCCTCCCTCCAGAGTCTTCCTCCAGTCCGGGGCTGCCAGAGTCGCCTTCCTGTCCGGGGCTGCCAGAGTCGCCTTCCTGTCCGGGGCTGCCAGAGTCGCCCTCCTGTCCGGGGCTGCCAGAGTCGCCCTCCTGTCCGGGGCTGCCAGAGTCGCCCTCCTGTCCGGGGCTGCCAGAGTCGCCCTCCTGTCTGGGCCCGCTGTGAGGGTCCCCAGTCCGGGGTCGGCGGCGAGGATCCACGTCCCGAACCAGAGCCGCCACCGCGGATAGATGCCCACCCAGACCCTCCCCTATAGGTTTAGGTTTTTCCGCACCTTTGGGGGGGGGGGGGGGGGGTACTGTCACGCCCTAACCTTAGAGATCCTTTTTATGTCTCTATTTTGGTTGGTCAGGGTGTGAGTTGGGGTGGGCATTCTATGTTTTGTATTTCTATGTGTTTGGCCGGGTGTGGTTCTCAATCAGAGGCAGCTGTCTATCGTTATCGTTGATTTATGAGAACTTTGATCATGAACAATATATAATTCAGTTATAAACTGTTATTTTGGATTGTTTTACTCCTAACCAGGGATGGAAACTAAGGATTATGGGCACTGGTCAGCCTGACTAGTAGACTGCATTTTTTAAACATCTGTGTCATGCAATATTTGAAAAGACAAAATGTCACTAACCGTCAGTGTCGTGTGTTCGTGGATGTCGAGGAAAGTCATGCTTCCACAAACATGGTTGCCAAGGAAAAATCACCATGAAAAGATAATAACATCGTAAATATTTTATCTTTTGCCTCTCTGTTTTTTTATAAATGTCCTAAAATTTGCAGGAAGCTGAATGTATCTCACCGGAGAAAGCAATCCAAGCGAACTCAACAGCTGTCTGGTCAAAAAAGAGTATGACATTGTTGCTGCCCGTAGCATTGAATGCAAGGCAAGCCAGCGAGAATTTGGCCTCCCTTGATAAAACAAATATGAAATAATAGCTGTGAATGGTCCTGGCGGACCAAAAAAAAGTACAAAGGGAAGCCAGTTTGTATTTGGCTTCACACCAATCACATCAGAAGCCAAACGTCATTGACAGAAAACTTGAATTGTTGCATCTCATTGTCTCGTTGTCCTCCGGTGGCTGGCTAACTGGCTAACATTGTCCCTTTACTAAATTAGGCATGGATGGAGATAAAGATTTGGACTTCAAATCAAATCAAATGGTATAAGTCATATGCACCAAATACAAATGCTTACTTACGAGCCCCTAACCAACAATGCAGTTTTTAAAAATATGGATAAGAAGAAGAAATAAAAGTAACAAGATATTAAAGAGCAGCAGTAAAATAACAATAGTGAGACTATATACAGGGGAGGGGTACCGGTACAGAGTCAATGTGTGGGGGCACCGGTTAGTTGAGGTAATATGTACATGTAGGTAGAGTTATTAAAGTGACTATGCATAGATGATAACAACAGAGAGTAGCAGCGGTGTAAAAGAGGGGGAGAGGGGAGGATGCAAATAGTCTTGGTAGCCATTTGATTAGATGTTCTGCCTTGCGGTCGGAGGCCGAGCAGTTGCCATACCAGGCAGTGATGCAACCAGTCAGGATGCTCTCGATGGTGCAGCTGTAGAACCTTTTGGCGATCTGAGGACCCATGCCAAATCTTTCAGTCTCCTGTGGTTTTACTTAATTTTTCGTACTGGCCAATAATTATAACGGTGATTCTGATTCAACCATAGGTTAAATAAATGTTTAAAAAAATAATAATACATTTAAAAAAATGCATTGTGCCCCTGGCCTGAGAGGATGGAAGTTGAACATATAGCTAGATGTAGTAGGCTAATGTGAACTAGCTGGCCTGGTGCACCGTTGCCCATGACAGGACGTTTGGCTAGCAAACAAGCGTTTTAGCCTAGGACAACAAAAACTACAAGCGTGTATGACAGAGTCATAAACCGTTTCGTCAACATGAAAGAGAGGAGGATGGCATTGGCGTTTCTCTACAAGTAGGGTGAGTCAACATATTTTTTCTACTTGCACGAACCCACACACACACACACATACAGAGAAATCAGTACCATGGACAGCCACATCATATTCAGCTGACATTGATTGGACTAAATCATTTTTGTTATCTGTGGTTGTCACTGTGTTAGACGAAGCATAGATGAGCCCCACAGTGGAGGTGTCATAATACCCACACAACCTAACAGTCAAACAGGGAAATGGTACCAATCGTTTTTTTCCACCACTCATTTTTCCAATAGAGAATTTTAAAATAAGGGCTGTGTTTCATGTATGCTTACCCTGGCGTGACGTTATGATAACCATGTAAATCTCTCTCGGACAAGGTGACTTTTATCAATAAATCGGGTCTATTTATTCTCAGATCTGAAAATACTGATAACTATCAAAGTAGACATCATACAAAACTACAAATCCCTGCAAGCACCTTCAGGTCATCTCTAGCTGACACTTTTGCTAACAGTTATCATGTCAAATTAAAACTTGCACAAAACAGTTAACAAAATTGTCAATTTAAAGAAGTTTAGTGAATTTATCCATTACTAAATGGAGCTAACATTAGATAGTTAATCCAGAGATTCTTACCTTAGCCTCGATTCAGCTATCTCGTTCATATCATCATGGCATTTGTTGTTCTTTATGATAGCCACATGAGCAACTACTTAGCATTTAATCTTGGGGGGGGGGGGGGGGGGGGTAAATACAGGTGAATACGTTGATGAAGTCACCTTTTCCCAGAGAGAATTACACGGTTATCAAAACTTCATAGCACTTATTTTAAGTGTTTCTAAAATCCACCATGGGAAAAATGGTGGGAAAACTATTGGAACCATTTCCTTGTTTGACTGCTAGGTTTTATGGGTAATAAATCAAATCAATTTGTATTTGTCACATGCACGGAATACAACAGGTGTAGTAGACCTTACAGTGAAATGCTGAATACAACAGGTGTAGTAGACCTTACAGTGACATGCTGAATACAACAGGTGTAGACCTCACAGTGAAATGCTGAATACAACAGGTGTAGTAGACCTCACAGTGAAATGCTGAATACAACAGGTGTAGTAGACCTTACAGTGAAATGCTGAATACAACAGGTGTAGGTTTTTTCTATGTTGTTGCATTACAACCTGTAATTTAAATTGAGTTTTATTTGGATTTCATGTAATGGACATACACAAAATAGTCCAAATTGTTGAAGTGAAATTCATTATTATATATATTTTTTTATATTCAAAAAAATAAAAAACGGAAAAGTGGTGCGTGCATATGTATTCACCCCCTTTGCTACGAAGCCCCTAAATAAGATCTGGTGCCACCAATTACCTTCAGAAGTCACATAATTTGTTAAATAAAGTCCACCTGTGTGCAATCTAAGTGTCACATGATCTGTCACATGATCTAAGTGCATATATACACCTATTCTGAAAGGCCCCAGAGTCTGCAACAACACTAAGCAAGGGGCACCACCAAGCAAGCGTCACCATGAAGACCAAGGAGCTCTCCAAACAGGTCAGGGACAACGTTGTGGAGAAGTACAGATCAGGGTTGGGTAAAACAATTTATATCAGAAACTTTGAACATCCCACAGAGCACCGTTAAATGCATTATTTAAAAATGAAAAGAATATGTCACCACAACAAACCTGCCAAGAGAGGGCCGCCCACCAAAACTCACAGACCAGGCAAGGAGGGCATTAATCAGAGAGGCAACAAAGAGACCAAAGAAAACCCTGAAGGAGCTGCAAAGCTCCACAGCGGAGATTGGAGTATCTGTCCACAGGACCACTTTAAGCAGTACACTCCACAGAGCTGGGCTTTACGGAAGAGTGGCCAGAAAAAAAAGCCATTGCTTAAAGAAAAAAATAAGCAAACACGTTTGGTGTTCGCCAAAAGGCATGTGGGAGACTCCCCAAACATATGGAAGAAGGTACTCTGGTTAGATGAGACTAAACTGAGCTTTTTGGCCATGATGGAAAACGCTATGTCTGGCGCAAACCCAACACCTCTCATCACCCCGATAACTTCAAACATACACTCAGACCCTGTTCAATGAGTCAAACTGATTAAAGAATCTAGCAGTACCAAAAACACCCTCTCTCTCTCTCTCAAACACACACACACACACACACACACACACACACACACACACACACACACTAAAAGTAAACAATTGTTTTAATAGTAATTTCACAGGCTTTTTCACCTGGGAATTATTTGTAAACCATGTTTAACTTTTTCACTATCTGTATTTCACCTGTTATAATTTGTGCAAATAAATGAAACTAATTTTAATCTATAGAGCAGCTTGAGGTGATACAGTCTACTGTGTGCTGAACCCACCTCTGTTCTCTCTGTCTCTTTCTCTCTGTCTGTTGCTGTATGGGTTATGTCTGTTGTGGTCTCAGTTTCTTGTATGTTATTGTCTCCTTTGTCTATCCTCTTCTGTTCTTCTGGTGTGTCTCTCCATCTTATCCTACTCTTCTGTAGCTCTGTCTTGTCGGTTGTGTCTCTCTCCATCTTATCCTACTCTTCTGTTGCTCTGTCTTGTCGGTTGTGTCTCTCTCCATCTTATCCTACTCTTCTGTTGATGTCTCTGTCTTGTCTGGTGCGTCTCTCTCCATCATATCCTACTCTTCTGTTGTTGTCTCTAAGTCTTGTCGGTTGTGTCTCTCTCCATCTTATCCTACTCTTCTGTTACTCTGTCTTGTCGGTTGTGTCTCTCTCCATCTTATCCTACTCTTCTGTTGATGTCTCTGTCTTGTCGGTTGTGTCTCTCTCCATCTTATCCTACTCTTCTGTTGATGTCTCTGTCTTGTCTGGTGCGTCTCTCTCCATCATATCCTACTCTTCTGTTGCTGTCTCTAAGTCTTGTCTGGTGTGTCTCTAGTTTCTCATCAGAATGGGGTCAAGGGGATACAGGGGTAGCTTAACTTGTTTTGGGGTGTCACCTAAAGTATCGTCTTCCCTAACCCTGGCTGCTGCTGTTCTCAAGGGCCTTTTCATCTGTCTTCCTCCTTGGCTCATATGCAAAATAGCAACATGTCAGTAGTTTGTTTTAAAGTTACGGTGTACTGACATGACCAGGGCAACTCAAATGTAAAGACAAATTAAAGGGCACATATAACAGAGCAACACAACTCCAAACATGACAGATAAGAAGCTACAATGATCCTATGCCAAGAGTATTCAACACTTACCCTACGAGGTCCAGAGCCTGGTCTATTTCGATATGATAATTAATTGCACTCACATGGTGTGCAGGTCTAAATCAGTTAGAGGGGAACAATAAAAAAATAAAAATAAACAGTGGAACTAGCTTTGATGTCCAGAGTTGAGTTTGAGGGCCGTAAGCTATATGAATATAAAGGCCCCTTAACCCCCCAAAAATACCTGTAAAAATACCTGTAGAATGGAATAAGTTAAGCCTCCCGAGTGGCGCACCAGTTTAAGGCACTGAACTGGAGTGCTAAAGGCGTCATTACAGACCCGGGTCCAATCCCAGGCTGTGTCGCAGCCGGCCGCGCCCGGAAGACCCATGAGGCGGCACACAATTGGCCCTGCGTCGTCCAGGTTAGGGGTTTAGCCGGCTGGGATGTCCTTGTCCTAGCGGCTGGGCGCATGCACGCTGACTTCGTTTGCCAGCTGTACGGTCTTCTACGTTCTGTACGGTTAAGCGAGCAGTGCTGCTTGGCGGGGTTGGAGGACGGATGGCTCTCAGACCTTCATGACCATGACCATGGGACAAGACTGTAATTACCAATTGGATATCATGGGAAAAAGTACAAAAAGAAAGGAATATGTTATTAGACCTCTACCAGCTAATGAGAAATTGACATTTGAGGACACATATTTAAAGTCAATGTTTTGTTCACCTACAATCTAACCACAAAGCTGGACATATTTCCCCCTCTCTTTCTGGCTGCCCTCGCCTTTCCCTTCTAAGTTCAAGTTTGTTTACTTGTCATGTACACGTGATAAACATGGAGTACACATTGCAATGAAATGCTTACATACAGGATAACCTCTTGACAAAGCAACAACAATAGAGAAAGTAATTTGATGGCCACTCCAATACCTTGACTTTGTTGTCCTTAAGCCATTTTGCCACAACTTTGGAAGTATGCTTGGGGTCCATTGTCCATTTGGAAGACCCATTTGCGACCAAGCTTTAACTTCCTGACTGTCTTAAATGTTGCTTCAATATATCCACATAATTTTCCTTCCTCATGATACCATCTATTTTGTAAGGTGCACCAGTCCCTCCTGCAGCAAAGCACCCCCACAACATGATGCTGACACCCCGTGCTTCACAGTTGGGATGGTGTTCTTCGGCTTGCAAGCCTCCCCCTTTTTCATCCAAACATAACGGTGGTCATTATGGCCAAACATGTATATTTTTGTTTCATCAAACCAGAGGACATTTGTCCAAAAAGTACGATCTTTGTCCCCATGTGCAGTTGCAAACCGTAGTCTGGCTTTTTTATGGTGGTTTTGTAGCAGTGGCTTCTTCCTTGCTGAGCGGGTTTTCAGGTTATGTCCATATAGGACTTGTTTTACTGTGGATATAGATACTTTTGTACCTGTTTCCTCCAGCATCTTCACATGGTCCTTTGCTGTTGTTCTGGGATTGATTTGCACTTTTCGCACCAAAGTACGTTCATCTCCAGGAGACAGAACGCGTCTCCTTGCTGAGCGGTATGACGGCTGCGTGGTCCCATGGTGTTTATACTTGCGTACTATTGTTTGTACAGATGAACGTGGTACCTTCAGGCGTTTGAAAATTGCTCCCAAGGATGAACCAGACTTGTGGAGGTCTACAAAAATTTTTTCTGAGGTCTTGGCTGATTTCTTTTGATTATCCCATGATGTCAAGCAAAGAGGCACTGAGTTTGAAGGTAGGCCTTGAAATACATCCAAAGGTAGACCTCCAATTGAATCAAATTATGTCAATTAGCCTATCAGAAGCTTCTAAAGCCAAAACATAATTTTCTGTAATTTTCCAAGCTGTTTAAAGGCAATCAACTTAGTGTATGTAAACTTCTGACCCACTGGAATTGTGATACAGTGAATTATAAGTGAAATAATCTGTCTGTAAACAATTGTTGGAAAAATTACTTGTCATGCACAAAGTAGATGTCCTAACCGACTTGCAAAAAATGTAGTTTGTTAACAAGAAATGTGTGGAGTGGTTGAAAAATGAGTGATGACTCCAACCTAAGTGTATGACTCCAACCTAAGAGTATGACTCCAACCTAAGTGTATGACTCCAACCTAAGTGTATGACTCCAACCTAAGTGTATGACTCCAACCTAAGTGTATGTTAACTTCTGACTTCAACTGTAATAATAACAGACATGGGCCAAGCATATTTACCTGTAGAATGGGTAAACCTGTGGCTAACTCTGCTGCTGCGAATGACTTTCAGTCTGTTCTGCACTCTCCACCTCATTCACTGCTGCTTGTTCAACCTGTTCAACCTGCTCGTCCTGTTCAACCTGCTCGTCCTGTTCAACCTGCTCGTCCTGTTCAACCTGCTCGTCCTGTTCAACCTACTCGTCCTGTTCAACCTGCTCGTCCTGTTCAACCTGCTCGTCCTGTTCAACCTGCTCGTCCTGTTCAACCTGCTCGTCCTGTTCAACCTACTCGTCCTGTTCAACCTGCTCGTCCTGTTCAACCTGCTCGTCCTGTTCAACCTGTTCAACCTACTCGTCCTGTTCAACCTGCTCGTCCTGTTCAACCTGCTCGTCCTGTTCAACCTGTTCAACCTACTCGTCCTGTTCAACCTGCTCGTCCTGTTCAACCTGCTCGTCCTGTTCAACCTGCTCGTCCTGTTCAACCTGTTCAACCTACTCGTCCTGTTCAACCTGCTCGTCCTGTTCAACCTGCTCGTCCTGTTCAACCTGCTCGCTTTTTTGCCTCTCTTGGAGGAAGTTGAGAATTTCCATATTTGCTCTGAGTGACAGGCTTTACTGAGTGAGGACATTGACATCTAACCAATTGCTGTATGGGTAGGGAAGGGATTAGGGGTCCACTGCACTGTGAAATCACAGCAGTCACTCCAGGGCTTCTTTCTGTGCTTCCTAGTGCAGTATATTGGATTGTTTATTTTTGTCTTAAAAAATGTGTCAGTAAAACGTAAATGATACACGGCATTGCACAAGACTTAGTGATGTAATGTGGGATAATGTAAACTCAAATCCGACTGGATAAAATCAAATCAAAAATACTTGTTCTTAAAAAAAAGTAATTTTCATTGTTCTACTCCTGTCTAACCTACCGCATCCATCCTGTGTTCCAGATTGAGGATATGCAGTGGCCTAATGGACAGACAGAGATCCCCAGCTCTGTGTGCAGTCAGCCCTGCAAGACAGGAGAGAGGAAGAAGACAGTGAAAGGCATGCCGTGTTGCTGGCACTGTGAACCTTGTGATGGCTACCAGTACCAGTATGATGAAACATCATGCAAGCTGTGCTCCTACAGCATGATGCCCAACCCCAACAGGTGACAGACAGGAACACTATAGAAATAAGTTAAGGCTTGCAAAATTACACAAACGTTCCCAAAATTCCCAGGGATTTCTGGAAGACCTGGGAATATTGGGAAAGTTTCAGGAATTGTTTAACCCTAGAAAATTCTATAACGTTTTAGTGCTATCCTTGAAATAGTAGTTTTATTACAAAATATGTTTTACAGTGCAGTACAGTACTGCTTGTCTTCTTGTCGTCAGTATGTGTATTTTTTAAATTGTAAATAAATAAAACATACTTAATCAATCAATCAATCTATTCAAAGGACGGCATGTCAGCCCATCCCCATTGTGAAGCTGGAGTGGCACTCCCCTTGGGCAGTGATCCCAGTCTTCCTCGCCATGCTGGGCATCATCGCCACCATCTTCGTCATGGCAACCTTCATCCGCTACAACGACACGCCCATCGTCCGTGCGTCGGGCCGTGAGCTGAGCTATGTCCTCCTCACCGGGATCTTCCTCTGTTACATTATCACCTTCGTCATGATCGCCAAACCCGACGTCGCCGTCTGCTCATTCCGCCGGATCTTCCTGGGTCTGGGCATGTGCATCAGCTACGCCGCGTTACTCACCAAGACCAACCGGATCTACCGGATCTTTGAAGAAGGTAAGACGTCGGTGACGGCACCCAGGCTGATCAGCCCGACCTCCCAGCTGGCCATCACCTCTTCCCTAATTTCCGCTCAGCTACTGGGTGTCTTCATCTGGTTCGGTGTGGATCCCCCTAACACCATCGTCGACTACGACGAACAGAAGAGCATCAACTCAGACCAGGCTAGAGGAGTGTTGAAATGTGACATCACGGATCTGCAGATTATATGCTCGCTGGGTTATAGCATCCTACTCATGGTCACGTGTACGGTGTACGCGATCAAGACGCGGGGTGTCCCGGAGAACTTTAACGAGGCCAAGCCCATTGGATTCACCATGTATACCACCTGTATAGTCTGGCTAGCCTTCATACCCATCTTCTTTGGGACAGCGCAGTCCGCAGAAAAGGTAATGATTTCAGATTGTTTCCTATTATTATTATTATTATTATTAATTATTATTATTATTATTATTATTATTATAATAATGGGCCTAAGTCTAGTCCTGGGCAAAAAAACGTAATATTCTCCATTGAAAGTGCTTCTTTGTCCAAGACTAGGTTTAAGCTGTGTCTGGGTAACCAGCCAATTAAGTCATATTGGATCATTTTAATTTTCACACTGAGGGGAGGTTACCCGGTGGCAGTTGGCATATTTACTTGCACACTTTAATACTGGTTGCACCAATGTGCCAACCCAAGACTTGGCAAATTAGACAAAACACTTGATTTTATATGTGACCGGTTAGAGGATCTAAACCATTACACGCCACGTCCTACTTCACAGTTGGGCCATTCTTTAAAACATTATTTTTGCAGAAATGCCTTCTTGAACACGTTGCTTAAATTACAAACTTGTATGGGATCCTTAAATACGAATACAATTTTTAAATTATGAGTTTAGCCAAGGAAAAAGCACTGAGCCAAACAGAGGATCCATCCAAAGACAGGATGCATCCTGGCTAGTCCTGATTGGCTGAGATAATGGAGTTGTTGGACATGCCGTGAGCATTCCTGATTGGTCTGTCATGTCACAGGTTTCTTTCTATAATGTAATGGGTGATTCCCTGGTCAGTATATAGATCATCTTTGCAACCGCAGATATTAGGAAATATATAGATATGTACAGTAATGCTACAGCTCTCAAAGACATTGACAGATTGTTGCCCTGAATTTAGCTGGGTTTAATTAGAGAGACTACTTTCTGGAGGACAATGCCATGCTGACTCACATGTGTTGACGTGTGGTTGGGAGGGGGCTGAGGTTTAAGAGATGGATGTGGCTAAGACATAAGAACGATGATGCTGAATCGGACGTAAACAACATCTTTCAAAGGCTATTTTATAGTCTCTTAACTAAAGCTAAAGCTAAAGTTTATCAACTTTTAAAGCAGCATGACATATATTAACCATATTTCCCTCAACTACAGTGGATAAGAAATTAACTTGCATTTGCTATAAGCCTCAATAGAGAAATTCAGACAGATATGGCATATTGCTGTGTGTGTCAGATGTCCATGTCCAGGCCATTAACAGTCTGATGTTACTATAATTGGTCTGTTTGCTAGCTGAAGGCAATCTAGACTCTCTTTCACCTCTGTAGCTATACGAGGATCAGCTCTTGTTTATCCATGGATGCATCCAAAACGTTACCCCATTCCCTTTATAGTACTACTTTGGACCAGGGCACAGAGTGCTTTTTGGGATACAGCTTGTGTCTGAAATTAGCAGAAATAATAAGCTATAATATGGCTGCATGGCGATGGTACATTTTTATTTTTTTATTAATTGCTCAGTTTAGGATCATGGTGTACGTTAATTTGTGTTTCTATATGAACCATATTTCATTATCTGACGTTTTGTCATTATGGTTGTTTGTCTTTCTTGACCACTGGCTGTGTTTGTTCTCTTGTCTTGCTAGTTGGCCTTTAAAACCAATTACATCTAAAGGAAATGTAAAACTACAACACCTGGGTGGAATACAGGTTGTGAAGCCGACTGTGAGATTGCCTTGTACATTCCAATCACAGTGTAGTCAGAGACTCTGTTTAATTGTCTGGGAGAAACCATCTGTTTTATCAGTGTTACAATAGATACCATTATTATCAGTGGTGGACTGGCTTTCTGGTATTTCGGGCAAATGTTTTGCCTTACCACTCTTATCTTACCTCATTTGCACATGCTGTATATAGATTTTTCAACTGTATTATTGACTGTATGTTTGTTTATTCCATGTGTAACTTTGTGTTGTTTTATGTGTCGGACTGCTTTGCTTTATCTTGGTCAGGTCGCAGTTGCAAATGAGAACTTGTTCTCAACTAGCCTACCTGGTTAAATAAAGGTGAAATAAAAAATAAAAAAATTTAAATGCCAGATGGGCTAGTCCAGTTTTAGCTGTTTAACTTGTTGGTTTTTTTTGCATAAAAATGATCATTATCTGGCTAATAATGGGGTCCTCAAAGAATAAAAAATGGGCCAGTGTGTTAAAAATGCCAGAGCTGATTTCTGTTCTTAGTCCGCCCCTGTTTACTATTGTATTTAGCATTTCCCAAATTCTTTGGTGTAAAAACGGCTTAAGTGCTCCCGAAACTAGGTGTTAGAAATGTACCCTGAAGCGCAACAGAAAGGGGTTCAGAAACGATTGTGCCTTTACAAATTCCACCGGCAAACCAAAAAGGATTTGCAATGCAGCTGAAGGCTGGCTGAGTCTAGTGAAAATGCATTGTTTTGTACAATAGGGTGCTGTAACTCCACTACCTGCTTAATCTGCACCCCGACGGGCACACTACATCACACACTGACTATACAACACATTAGATAGACCATGTGAATCCAGTTGAAGCCCAGATCCCACTTCAATCCGGTAGAGGAAGGAGAGGAGACAGGTTGTAGAAGGATTTCTAAGCCTTGAGACAATTGAAACGTGGGTTGTGCACATGTGCAGAAGGCGAATGGGCAAGACACAAATTGTAAGTGTCTTTGGTAGTAGGTGCCAGGCGCACCGGTTTGTGTCAAGAACTACAAACACAGCTTGGTTTTTCACGCTCAGTTTCCTGTGTGTATCAAGAATGGTCTACCACCCCAAAAGGACATCCAGGCAACTTCACACAACTGTGTCAACATGGTCCAGCATCCCTGTGGAATACTTTCGACACCTTGTAGAGTCTATGCCCTGACAAATTGAGGCTGTTCTGAGGGCAAAAGGGTGGGGGGGGAACTCAAAATTAGGGAGGTGTTTGGTATACTTTGGTATACCAAGGCCCTAGGGGGTCCTGGTTAAAAGTAGTGCACTATAAAGGGAAAAGGGTGTCATTTGGGAGCTGTATACTAAAGATGATATACAGTCCTGGGAAGAGAAGAGAGAGGCTCATTAGGGCGACAGTCTCATTTGTCCGGTGGAGCAGTGTGTGTGTGTATGTGGAGTGTCTGAGCTTGTGTGTGTGCATGCGTATGTCTGTGCGTGTGCTGCCTCGTGCTGTGTGAAGGCCTGACGTCAGCAGCACAGCCAGGCAGAGCCTAGGCATGCAGGCAGGCACCACAACCCCAGCAGAGTGGAATTGTAACACCCTGGCCTTTACTGCTTGTCATTACTTACCTGGCTGAGGTTGGGCAGAAATACTGATGACGATAGAGCAGTATTCACAACGTTCTGAAGAAGTGCTACCAAACCCTCACCGCTCCACCCAGCTTTCAATCACCTCCAGCACACAGGCACTGTTGGGGTGAGTGACTGAGTGACACAAGTCGTTCTTTTTTTCTTTCTTGTGCTATTTTGCTATTTGCATCACGACTCCTGCATGCTGTTGTTGACTATGAACTTTCTTGTTTACCCAACCGTAGTACACGCTATGTTTCCTTCCACACTCTGGACTGGTTACATAGATTTGTTGGCCTCCCATCCTGTTCTAACCACCTCTCGCCAGCTTTAAAGGTGACCGAAATGTTTCCCAGCCGAAGACGTTCGGAAAAGTTGTGCATATATTATGATTAAATTTTGTGATGTTTTTTTTCATTTTTGTCACTGTCTATACCCCCGTCGCCGGTTTACTAACCACCGGTCCTGGCAACCCATCATTACGCACACCTGGCAACCCATCATTACACACACCTGGCAACCCGTCATTACGCACACCTGGCAAACCATCATTACGCACACCTGGCAACCCATCATTACGCACAGCTTGCAACCCATCATTACGCACAACTGTGCCTCATCATTACGCACACCTGGCAACCCATCATTACACACACCTGGCAACCCATCATTACACACACCTGGCAACCCATCATTACGCACACCTGGCAACCCATCATTACACACACCTGGCAACCCATCATTACGCACACCTGCGCCTCATCATTATGCACAACTGCGCCTCATCATTACGCACAACTGCGCCTCATCATTACGCACAACTGGCAACCCATCATTACGCACACCTGGCAGGCCATCATTACACACACCTGGCAACCCATCATTACACACACCTGGCAACCCATCATTACACACACCTGGCAACCCATCATTACGCACACCTGGCAACCCATTATTACACACACCTGGCAACCCATCATTACGCACACCTGGCAACACATCATTACGAACACCTGGCAACACATCATTACGCACACCTGGCAACCCATCATTACGCACACCTGGCAACCCATCATTACGCACACCTGGCAACCCATCATTACGCACACCTGCGCCTCATCATTACGCACAACTGCGCCTCATCATTACGCACAACTGGCAACCCATCATTACACACACCTGGCAACCCATCATTACGCACACCTGGCAACCCATCATTACACACACCTGGCAACCCATCATTACGCACACCTGGCAACCCATTATTACACACACACCTGGCAACCCATTATTACACACACACCTGGCAACCCATCATTACGCACACCTGGCAACACATCATTACGAACACCTGGCAACACATCATTACGCACACCTGGCAACCCATCATTACGCACACCTGGCAACACATCATTACGTACACCTGGCAACACATCATTACGAACACCTGGCAACACATCATTACGCACACCTGGCAACCCATCATTAAGCACACCTGGCAACCCATCATTACGTGCACGTCCTCTTCGTCGCAAGCTCAAACACGGATTTCCAAACTTTTGTCATCATACTAAAACTCATACTTCTTCTTCATTATTCAAGTTACAAGCCTGACACCTTGAACAAAGACTGTTGACATCTAGTGGAAGCCATAGGAGTTGCAATATGACCCTATGCTTTCCATTGTAAGTGCATGGGCTCTCAAAAAAAATGTAAAGTCTGGTTGGTTTTTCTTTGGATTTTCTCCTACCATATCAATTGTGTTATAGTCTCATACATTATTTTAACATTTCTACAAACTTCAAAGTGTTTTCTATCCAATGGTACCAATTAAATGCATATCCTGGCTTCTGGGCCTGAGTATCAGGCAGTTTACTTTGATTCAGGCGGAAATCGAGAAAAAAGGACCCTAGCCTGAAGAAGTTTTAAGCTCTGGTCTCTAAAGCAGCAAATAGTATGAGAAATGTTAAAGAAAATCTGACCACACAAGCGTCATCTTTGAATCTGATTCGTGTGGGCTTTGGTTAGAGTCTTTGCCGCTCGTCCACTGGCTTGAGCTGACGAACATTTGATACAAATATAAGTATCAACATTTAGGATAACACTAACCACGAACACGCATCAAGGCACCACACAGAGGACCTCCCTCTAAAATCCAGGGATCTGTCCTGGGAGCATTGTGTGGATATCGCCGAAGTTGTTGACAATAGTGGACGATTACCTGAAATGTTCTCGTAGGACAGCACCCATTTGCTGGCAAACGACCAACACATCTCTTCTTCCTTGGAGCCACACCATGTTCCTTGTAGAACTATATTACTGCAGTGAACTGTTTTGTAGAAATTCCCAAAATCAGAAAATATATTATTTAAAACATGCCTTTAATATGTGCTGAAAGGCACAACGTATTCTCTGCTTTTCTATTTATTTCCCTGATGAAGCCTACTACTCATTATGTCTTAAATACCTAATAATCTAAAAAATTCACAACGCAAATTATTATTAATCATCAGAATGAAGCCAAACTGAACCAATTTCTCTCTTCTCTTGTTGAAAACAACATACGTGACATCGATATTATTCAGAAACATTACTTCCAGTGCCAAAACTTACTACAAAGTATTCAGAGAACGCAGCTGAACAACGATTGCTTGTTACACCTGTATTTTTATGAAATAGTTTTTACGAAAAAGTTTTAATCTAAAGTTTTAAATACCTCAGGAACTTGTTTTATACTGTTGCAGACCCAATAAATAACAGGAACTTGTTTTATACCCAATAAATAACAGGAACTGTCAAGTCTAAGGAAAACTTACATGCGTAGGAACTTCAATGTTTCTCTGCGGATTTCCTGGCTATCAAGGAACAATGATGTCCTCTATATGTCTCCTTTCTTTTTGTTTGCTCCTTTTGGACCTGACAGTTTCCTTGGAGAGGTCCATGGAACCAGTGATCTTACCAGTGAGCAGAGGTGGAAAAAGTACCCAATTGTCATACTTGAGTAAAAGTAAAGATACATTAATAGAAAATGACTCAAGTAAAACTGAAACTCACTCAGTAAAATCATACTTGAGTACAAGTCTAAAAGTATTTTGTTTTAAATATACTTACGTATCAAAAGTAAATGTAATTGCTAAAATATACTTAAGTATCAAAAGTGAAGTAAAAGTTGTCAAATATATAAAGACTAAAGTAAAGGACATATACTCTAAAAACCTACTTAAATAGCTCTTTAATTTTTTTTTCTTAAGTACTTTACACCAATGCCAATGAGCACTAGACGCCACTGATCGTCTGAACCAGCTCCCATCACAAAATCATTACTATTTAAAATCCAGAGATTTCTCTCTCACAGGATTCTATCGATACAGTAGAAAGCTGAACTAGCTAGCTGCCAGCTAAGGTGTAGTCAGTGTGTCTATGTGTGATGGTGCGCGCTAATAGTGTTTCAATCGCTGACGTCACTCGCTCCGAGACCTAGAAGTAGTTGTTCCCCTTGCTCTGTAAGAGCTGTGGCTTTTGTGGCGCGATGGGTAACGATGCTTCGTGAGTGACTGTGGTTGATGTGTGCGGAGGGGTCCCTGGTTCGAGCCCAGAGCCCAGGGCGAGGAGAGGGACGGAAGCTATACTGTTACACTAGCATCCACCAAATGTGATTTGTTACAAGCTAGCATCCACCGAAACGATGTGAAAGTGCTCCGTTGCTATGTTTCATCCTACGTTTATAAGATTACACCCGACCTCAACCCAATTGAGATGGTTTGGGATGAGTTGGACCGCAGCGTGAAGGAAAAGCGGCTCTGGTGGCATGTCTTGCGGAGTATGAATCAGTGTCTGAGATGTGTGCTAGTAATTTGAACAGACAGTTCGGCACTTTCAACACTTACATACCTCTCACAAAGACAAGTAGTGATGCAGTCAATCTCTCCTCTACTTTGAGGCAGAATAGATGATAATAATATTTCCTCTCCCTGTATATTTGAGTGCCAGCCTGTTCGGGGCCAAATGTAATTTGCCTAAGTTCAGGTGTGATAAAACTAAGGCCTGTAAGGATAGGCCTTATTTACAGACCTTGCCCCATTTAAGCTACCGTTGCATCAATATGTTTTGGCAATTTCAGTTTACAATCCAGAAGTTTAATCTTCTCAACTTGCTCAATTGCCACATTATTCATTAAAATATTTAGATGAGGTTTAGGTTTTAGCGAATGATTTGTCCCAAATACACTTCATTTAAATCTCTTCATTCAAAGACTCAATCATGGACACTCTTACTGACAGTTGTGGCTGCTTTGTGAGATGTATTGTTGTCTCTACCTTCCTGCCCTTTGCTGTGGTCTCTGCCCAACAATGTTTGTACCCTGTTTTGTGCTACTGTCATGTTGTGTTGCTACCATGTTGTTGTCATGTTGTGTTGCTACCATGCTGTGTTGTCATGTGATGCTGCCATGCTATGTTGTTGTCTTAGGTCTCTCTTTATGTATTGTTGTGTTGTCTCTCTTGTCGTGATGTGTGTTTTGTCCTATATTTATATTTTGTTTATTTTTATTTTTAATCCCTGCCCTCATCCACGCAAGAGGCCTTTTCCCTTTTGGTAGGCCGTCATTGTAAATAAGAATTTGTTCTTAACTGACTTGCCATGTTAAATATAAATATATATTTTTTTCAATGCTTTTAGCTTTTTATATATTTAGGATATATAGATGATTCCTTATTACTTACCACCCATTCTAGAACTGACTGCAGCTCTTTGTTAACTGTTGCAGTGATTTCACTTGCTGTGGTAGCTGATGTGTATAATGTTGAGACATCAGCGTACAATGTGTCACAGGCTTTACTCGATAGTAGTGGTAGGTCAAAAATATAAAAAAGTATGGGGCCAAGACAGCTACCTTGAGGAATGCCAAACTCTACCTGGTTTACGTTAGAGAGGCTTCCATTAAAGAACACCCTCTGTGTTCTGTTAGATAAGTACGTAACTCTTGATCCATGATATGCCAGAGGATGTAACATCAAAACATATACGTTTTTTTTTTCAGCAGCAGACTATGATTGATAATGTCAAGAGCTGCACCGAACTCCAACAAAACATCTCCCACAATCATCTTATTATCAGTTTCTTTCAGCCAATCATCAATCTTTTTTGTCAGTGCCGTAAATGTTGAATTTCCTTCCCTATAAGTATGCTGAAAGTCAGTTGTTCATTTGTTTACTGTGAAATAGTATTGTATCTGGTCAAACACAATTCTTTCCAAAAGTTTACTAAGGGTCGGTAGAAAGCTGATTGGTCGGCTGTTTTAACCAGTAAAGGGTGCTTTGCTAATATTGGTTTCTGGGACGACTTTTACTTACCATAGATTGAAGAAATGGCAAACCGGAGTGGCAATATAGTCTGAAACCATCCTCAGTAATTTCCATCCATGTTTCAGTACCAGGTGGTTTGTCATTATTGATAGACACTAATATTTTTTTTAACCTCTTCTACATTCACTTTACCAAATTCAAAATGACATTGCTTGTCTTTCATACTTTAATTAAGGAAGGTTGAGAGTTTGTTGTTGTAAATTAGCTAATCTTTCCAATGAAAAATGTGTTAAATTAGTTGGCAATATCAGAGAGTTTCATGACGAGTGACCCATCTGAATCAATGAAGGATGGAGCTGAATTTACCTTTTTGCATAACATTTTTATTTAAGGTGCTCCAAAGCTTTTTACTCTTATCCTTTATATCATTTATCTTTGTTTCATAGTCCAGTTTATTCTTCTTTTTGTTTTGTTTAGTCACATGCTTTTCTCAGTTTAGATTACTTATATTGACCATACTACCATTTCTATGGGAGATTATATTATTTCCATGTCATCTCTTGCTGATTATGACAAGTAGGACAGGAGCACTAATAGACCCAGGCCGTCAGGCTCGAAAACAGTTGGCAATGTTGCTGGAGCCCCTGCGGTTAGGGTGAATCATGTCTCTTTTAAAAAAGTGCTGGTTGCTCCCACAGCAAGACAAAATTTGTCACAAAAGGAGAAATTCCTGATGTTGCAAAGTTCCTTTAGGTAAACATTTAGGCCAACGAGGCAGCTGAAATGTTCCCAATCCCACAGGAGGGGGCCAGAGATAAGTATTCTCTTCCCTGTGCTATCCAGGGTGTTAAAAATAATATATGTTCGAAGGTTGGTTGCAAACCACCATGAGTAACAATGGTGCCAATATTAGTGTAGTTGTCCAGAGTTGGGGGAGTTGATGTTTCAGACACGGGTACCTGGGTGACACTGGACCTTAGTTGGTCCACAGACCAAGCAAAACGCAGCCCAAAAATCTTTCACTATCGAGCTGCCCACAATGATGATGACTATATGATGGAATCTGATGTGGTCTTGAGTCTTCGACCTGCCGGACAGTGGAAGCCGTGGGTGGAGGGTACCAGGGGTCGGCTATCGGTTCAGGATCAGAGCTGACTCCCGGGTCCAGAAGGTCCGTCACCAGCAGAGCAAAGCTGTTTGATAGCTGGGTCTGTCTTCTAGGATATGTGGAGGCCGGCCAGACTGCCTCCCGCCTGACCTACGCCTTGCCAGAGTCCAGTCTCCCACGGGCTGAGTTGAGCATCTTACCATCTGTCCAGTGGATTGGTACAGATCCACACCATCTGACAAATTCAAATGTGTTTTCCCTGAGCTACAGCAATGTTGGTGTACTTAGAAAGCATGTCCTGCTTTTCCCACAACCGGTATGCTAGCACTGCTAACGTTAGCCTGCTCAGTTAGCTATCGACTTGTGAATCTCTTCCTCTAAACTGCTTGATGGTGGTGCACACCCTGCCCGTTAATCAGTTCAACCTTTTTTTCCCTCCTGTTGCATGGATATCATCTCGAACCTATCACATTTGGATAAAAGGATATCACATGGATAAAAGCACCGGGTCAGTTAGCATATCGGCTAGCAGCTAACTATTAGGCTTTTTTTGACGGAATACCGGGAGACAAACTTGCCGTCCCAACAGTAAAAGCTAACTGCGTAGTGGAATCCGTAGCTATAAAAACTTCACTTTGATTAAACCTTCTTGTCAATAGGGGGGCGCTATTTTCACTTTGGAAAAAATCGTGCCCAAATTAAACTGCCTCGTACTCTATTCTAGATCATACAATATGCATATTATTATTACTATTGGATAGAAAACACTCTCAAGTGTCTAAAACAGAACTCATTTTGCAGCAAACTTCCATAAAGGAAAACGAGGCAAACTTCCATCTGAAAACGAGGCTCTTTTCCAGGGCCTGCCTATTCAACTGGCTTATATTTATCGATATGCATGCACTTCATACGCCTTCCACTAGATGTCAACAGGCAGTGGAAGGTGGAATGGGGTGTCTAGGTTGATCTGAGGTCGAACAAGAGCTTTTGGAGTGGCAGGTCAGGAATTTCCTTTCTCTACCTAGGCGCGCGAAGGACCTCCATATTGTCTTCTGATAAGCGTTCGGTATACACGGCTAATATCTCCGGCTCTGATTTTATTTGATACATGTGATAATAACATCGTAAAGTATGTTTTTGAACCGAGTTTTATCAGATTATTCAACGTTTATTGGGACTTTTGAAGTTTTACGTTCTTTGTGTCGAGAGAAACTGGGAACGTCATCAACATTGGCTAGCATTGTGGCGCGAATTCGACAGGAGAAAAGGACATTCTAAAACCAAACAACGATTTATTCTGGAAATAGAGGACTCCTTGTACAAGATTCTGATGGAAGCTCAGCAAAAGTAAGAACAATTTATGATGTTATTTCGTATTTCTGTTGAAAATGTTATTTCTATTCTCCGCCGTTTTGGCGGGCGCTGTCTCGCAATAACGCAAGCTGTTTGTTGTGGTAAAGTTATTTTTAAAAATCTAACACGGCGGTTGCATTAAGAACCAGTGTATCTTTCATTTGCTATACAACATGTATTTTTTTGTAAAGTTTATGATTAGTTCTTTGGTCAGATTAGGTGAGTATCCAAAATAGCTCCTGACATTCTGGGGAAATGTTGATACATTTTCACAATGTATAACCATGGTTTGCAGCTCTAAATATGCACATTTTCGAACAAAACATAAGTGTATTGTATAACCTGATGTTATAAGACTGTCATCTGATGAAGTTGTTCAAGGTTAGTGATTAATTTTATATCTTTTGCTGGTTTTTGCGAATGCTATCTATGCGGTGAATAAATGCGTTTGTGTGTTTGGCTATTGTGGTAAGCTAATATAATGCTATATTGTGTTTTCGCTGTAAAACACTTAAAAAATCGGAAATATTGGCTGGATTCACAAGATGTTTATCTTTCATTTGCTGTACACCATGTATTTTTCATAAATGTTTTATGATGAGTATTTAGGTATTTCACGTTGCTCTCTGTAATTATTCTGGCTGCTTTGGTGATATTTTTGATGGTAACTGCAATGTAAAACTATGATTTATACCTCAAATATGCACATTTTTGAACAAAACATAAATTTATTGTATAACATGTTATAAGACTGTCATCTGATGAAGTTGTTTCTTGGTTAGTGACTAATTATATCTCTATTTGGCCGGTTTTGTGATAGCTACCTATGCGGTAGAAACATGGTGAAAATATGCGGTTGAGTCTTTGGCTATTGTGGTTAGCTAATAGAAATACATATTGTGTTTTCGCTGTAAAACATTTAAAAAATCGGAAATGATGGCTGGATTCACAAGATGTTTATCTTTCATTTGCTGTATTGGACTTGTGATTTCATGAAAATTATATTATATGATATCCCTGTCCCGTTAGGCTAGGCTATGCTAGTCAGCTTTTTTGATGAGGATGCTCCCGGATCCGGGATGGGTATTAAGTAAAGGTTAAAACTTTAGATTAAAACTTTTTCGTAAAGTATTTCATAAAAATAACTAAACGGGTGTAACAAGCAATCGTTGTTCAGCTGCGTTCCCTGAATACTTTGTAGTAAGTTTTGGCACTGGAAGTAATGTTTCTGAATAATATCGATGTCACGTATGTTGTTTTCAACAAGAGAAGAGAGAAATTGGTTCAGTTTGGCTTCATTCTGATGATTAATAATAATTTGCGTTGTGAATTTTTTAGATTTTTTCCCCTTATTCTCCAATATAAGCGCTTTTGAAAATTGAAGAGTGTTGTTGAAACCAGCAATGACTCATATGTAAGAGGAATAGAGTAATACATTTCATTTTCAAGTCTTAAATACAGCACGTAATGTCAAAAGACAAACAATTACTCTGCTTTCTATGATTCCCTTTAAAAAGGGGAAGCTATACTGAACAAAAATGTAAATGCAACATGTAAAGTGTTGGTCGAATGTTTCATAAATTGAAATAAAAGATCCCAGCAATGTTCCATCCGCACAAAATGCTTATTTCTCTCAAATGTGGTGCACCAATTTGTTTACATCCTGTTAGTGAACATTTCTCCTTTGCCAAGATAATCCATCCACCTTACAGGTGTGGCATATCAAGAAGCTGATTAAACAGCATGATAATTGCACAGGTGCACCTTGTGCTGGGGATAGTAAAAGGCCATTTTTGTCACACAACACAATGGCACAGATGTCTCAAGTTTTGAAGGATCGTGCAATTGGCATGCTGCCTACAGGGATGTCTACCACAGCTGTTGCTGGAGAATTGAATGTTAATTTCTCTACCAACATTGTTTTAGAGAATTTGGCTGTACGTCCATCTAGCCTCACCTCTCTGGCGTTGTGTGAGTGAGCGGTTTGCTGATGTCAACGTTGTGAACAGAGTGCCCCCATGGCGGCGTTGGGGTTATGGGACGGACAACGAACACAATTGCATTTTATCTATGGAAATGTGAATGCCAGTAGATACTGTGACTAGATCCTGAGGCCCATTGTCTTCACCGTTCATCTGCCGCCATCACCTCATGTTTCAGCATGATAATGCACGGCCCCATGTTGCAAGGATCTGTACACAATTCCTTGAAGTTGAAAATGTCCCCGTTCTTACATGACCTGCATACTCACCAGACATGTCACCCATTGATCATGTTTGGGATGCTCTGGATTGACGTGTTCCAGTTCCCGCCAGTATCCCGCCACTTCGCACAGCCATTGAATAGGAGTGGAACAACATTCCACAGGAACCTCTGGTTCCACAATCAACAGCTTGCTTTACTTTATGCCAAGGAGATGTCGCGCTGCATGAGGGAAAAGGTTGTCACACCAGATACTGACTTGTTGATTGATATATGCCCCTAAAATCCATAGATTAGAGCCTAATTCATTTCTTTCAACTGATTGATTTCCTTATATGAACTGTAACTCTATACAATCGTTGAAATCGTTGCATGTCGCGTTAATATTTTTGTTCAGTATAAATGCCTTACCAAAGGCATGGCTTTTACAGCTTAGTAATGAACTGTCATCTAAATTGTTCTGCTCTCTCTGTGTCTCTCTCTCTCTTTCTCTCTCTCTCTTTCTGTCTCTTTCTCTCTCTGTGTCTCTCCCTCTCTGTCTCTGTCTCTCTCTCTCTCTCACTCACTCACTCTCTCTGTTTCTCTTTCTCTCTCTGTTTATCTTTCTCTCTCTGTGTCTCTTTCTCTCTATCTCTCTGTGTCTCTCCCTCTGTCTGTCTCTCTCTCTCTCTCTGAGCCCCTCAGCTCCTGAGTTGATTGTGGCGTTGTCACAGTGGGTTCTATGACAACCAGCAGTGGTTGGAGGCCATGGAATCAGAGAATGAAAATGATCTATCCATCGGATACAAAGGCAGACGGAATGACAACAATAAAAACAATAGATTCTAGAACACTGAAAGGGGGGAAATCAAAGGCATCATTTAAAATCCAATTCCACAGGATAGATAGTTCTTAATTAATAAGCATTATTTGCACCCTTTTGTACAAAGTAGGATTTGATTTTGTGTTCCAAAAAAATGATTGAATTCTGAATGAGTGTTGTGAATACGAAATGAAGGGGATGATAGGTTTGTCTTTTAACCTTTTGAATGATTGTTATGAATAGGAAATGAATGACGAGATTACTTTGTCTTTTCACCTTTTTTCTCTTAGACCCATACTGAAAGGAGGAATATTGATTTGTTTGCTTGCTCAGGAGAACACTCTGGAAGCCATTATTGGGTGGTTAGTCTTGGGCTGTAATGCTCACAAAACAATATCCATTATGATCCGTCCTCTTTTGTTTTGTCCAGGAGACGCTATGAGTATTTGTTTTGTAGATATTGCTATGTTGAATATCTATCGGGTACCACATAATTGACTTTGAGAACAAAAACACTTAGTCCAGACCTCTCCCTAGTTAAACATCTAGTTAAACACTAAACATCCTCCTTCTCACTCTGAAAACAAACTTTCCAGTCGTTCTGTCTGGCTAGCCAATAGACCATAGGGAGTGTGGCTGTATATAGCAGCTAATCAAACTCTGAGCTGTACTGGGACGGTTAGTCTCTGGGCTGTAATCGAGATCGTTAGCTACTGCTCCTACAGGGAATAACGTGTTCCTGAAGGAATGTACGCTCGTTATGTCTCGATCAATACTCTGCTACTTCCTTGGTTACCTTCTTGCTACTTTCAAAACAATCCCTGTTAGACTTATCTCTAGATCTATTCAGAAGGGCATGCAATATGGCGATTGTAAAAAAAGGTATGTTTTTGTATTACATTTGGATGTAAATAGGTGCTGTGATGAGAGGAGGGTGGAGGAATAAAATGATCAGATGCAGATTCTTTACCGAGACAACACTCTGATTATACACACCCCCTCTGCTCCATACACAGCTGTTACTATACAACCGTTACCTAGACAACACTGTGATTATCCACACCCCTCTGCTCCATACACAGCTGTTACTATTCAACCGTTACCTAGACAACACTGTGATTATCCACACCCCTCTGTTCCATACACAGCTGTTACTATTCAACCGTTACCTAGACAACACTGTGATTATCCACACCCCTCTGTTCCATACACAGCTGTTACTATTCAACCGTTACCTAGACAACACTGTGATTATCCACACCCCTCTGTTCCATACACAGCTGTTACTATTCAACCGTTACCTAGACAACACTGTGATTATACACACCCCTCTGCTCCATACACAGATGTTACTATACAACCGTTACCTAGACAACACTGTGATTATACACACCCCTCTGTTCCATACACAGATGTTACTATACAACCGTTACCTAGGCAACACTGTGATTATACACACCCCTCTGTTCCATACACAGATGTTACTATACAACCGTTACCTAGACAACACTGTGATTATCCACACCCCCTCTGCTCCATACACAGCTGTTACTATACAACCGGTACCTAGGCAACACTCTGATTATACACACCCCCTCTGCTCCATACACAGATGTTACTATACAACCGTTACCTAGACAACACTGTGATTATACACACCCCTCTGTTCCATACACAGATGTTACTATACAACCGTTACCTAGGCAACACTGTGATTATACACACCCCTCTGTTCCATACACAGATGTTACTATACAACCGTTACCTAGACAACACTGTGATTATCCACACCCCTCTGTTCCATACACAGCTGTTACTATTCAACCGTTACCTAGACAACACTGTGATTATCCACACCCCTCTGCTCCATACACAGCTGTTACTATTCAACCGTTACCTAGACAACACTGTGATTATCCACACCCCTCTGCTCCATACACAGCTGTTACTATTCAACCGTTACCTAGACAACACTGTGATTATCCACACCCCTCTGTTCCATACACAGCTGTTACTATTCAACCGTTACCTAGACAACACTGTGATTATCCACACCCCTCTGCTCCATACACAGATGTTACTATACAACCGTTACCTAGACAACACTGTGATTATACACACCCCTCTGGTCCATACACAGCTGTTACTATTCAACCGTTACCTAGACAACACTGTGATTATCCACACCCCCTCTGCTCCATACACAGCTGTTACTATACAACCGTTACCTAGACAACACTGATTATCCACACCCCTCTGCTCCATACACAGATGTTACTATACAACCGTTACCTAGACAACACTGTGATTATCCACACCCCTCTGTTCCATACACAGCTGTTACTATTCAACCGTTACCTAGACAACACTGTGATTATCCACACCCCTCTGTTCCATACACAGCTGTTACTATTCAACCGTTACCTAGACAACACTGTGATTATCCACACCCCTCTGCTCCATACACAGATGTTACTATACAACCGTTACCTAGACAACACTGTGATTATCCACACCCCTCTGTTCCATACACAGATGTTACTATACAACCGTTACCTAGACAACACTGTGATTATCCACACCCCTCTGCTCCATACACAGATGTTACTATACAACCGTTACCTAGACAACACTGTGATTATACACACCCCTCTGCTCCATACACAGCTGTTACTATACAACCGTTACCTAGACAACACTGATTATACACACCCCTCTGTTCCATATACAGCTGTTACTATACAACCGTTACCTAGACAACACTGATTATACACACCCCTCTGTTCCATATACAGCTGTTACTATACAACCGTTACCTAGACAACACTGATTATACACACCCCTCTGTTCCATATACAGCTGTTACTATACAACCGTTACCTAGACAACACTGTGATTATCCACACCCCTCTGCTCCATACACAGATGTTACTATACAACCGTTACCTAGACAACACTGTGATTATACACACCCCTCTGTTCCATACACAGCTGTTACTATACAACCGTTACCTAGACAACACTGATTATCCACACCCCTCTGGTCCATACACAGCTGTTACTATACAACCGTTACCTAGACAACACTGATTATCCACACCCCTCTGCTCCATACACAGATGTTACTATACAACCGTTACCTAGACAACACTGATTATCCACACCCCTCTGTTCCATACACAGCTGTTACTATACAACCGTTACCTAGACAACACTGTGATTATACACACCCCTCTGCTCCATACACAGATGTTACTATACAACCGTTACCTAGACAACACTGTGATTATACACACCCCTCTGTTCCATACACAGATGTTACTATACAACCGTTACCTAGGCAACACTGTGATTATACACACCCCTCTGTTCCATACACAGATGTTACTATACAACCGTTACCTAGACAACACTGTGATTATCCACACCCCCTCTGCTCCATACACAGCTGTTACTATACAACCGGTACCTAGGCAACACTCTGATTATACACACCCCCTCTGCTCCATACACAGATGTTACTATACAACCGTTACCTAGACAACACTGTGATTATACACACCCCTCTGTTCCATACACAGATGTTACTATACAACCGTTACCTAGGCAACACTGTGATTATACACACCCCTCTGTTCCATACACAGATGTTACTATACAACCGTTACCTAGACAACACTGTGATTATCCACACCCCCTCTGCTCCATACACAGCTGTTACTATACAACCGGTACCTAGGCAACACTCTGATTATACACACCCCCTCTGCTCCATACACAGCTGTTACTATACAACCGGTACCTAGGCAACACTGATTATACACACCCCCTCTGCTCCATACACACCTGTTACTATTCAACCGTTACCTAGACAACACTGTGATTATACACACCCCCTCTGCTCCATACACAGCTGTTACTATACAACCGGTACCTAGGCAACACTCTGATTATACACACCCCTCTGTTCCATACACAGCTGTTACTATACAACCGTTACCTAGACAACACTGATTATACACACCCCCTCTGCTCCATACACACCTGTTACTATTCAACCGTTACCTAGACAACACTGTGATTATACACACCCCTCTGTTCCATACACAGATGTTACTATACAACCGTTACCTAGACAACACTGTGATTATCCACACCCCCTCTGCTCCATACACAGATGTTACTATACAACCGGTACCTAGGCAACACTCTGATTATACACACCCCTCTGCTCCATACACACCTGTAACTATTCAACCTTTTTACATTTCTCACAGAGCACTGGACCCACTCTTTTCTGCAGCCAGCAAACATGGGTTCAGGTCGTATCTGATCGAGCACAACTGTAGTGCCAGGTGTTTGCACTTGTTGGACTGTTCCAATCGGATCCATTTCGACCAGGCCAGCTCAGTCAAGCCCAGATGAAGTATTAGAATAGAAAACGGATACTGTTAGAACCCCTGTCTGGAAGCCCACCAACGGATACTGTTTGAAGCCAGTCCGGCACTCGATAACACATCTATTAAAGGGCCTTCTCTACTTCTGGCTGGACAGGGAAAAGATAGCAAGAATAGATTATTAGACTTGCACATAGACAACGTACGTCCTCCCCTTCCTACTTCATTACTAAGTCACGTTAGGGGAAATAAAATAGAGGTTTTTCTCTTAATTGTGGGACAAGGTTTTATCGTGACCTTGGTAGGAGAAGCTCTTTGCATAAAGACCCAGAGGACACTTACTGTCAGCCTGAAATCGCTATTTTTTCTAATGATTCATTCATGAAGAGAGAGTGGAGAGGGGGAACATTTCAGCACGTTTCCTCACCAGGACAGAAGAAGGAAAATACTTACAATAAACACCCCCTCCTTAAACCATTCTTACAGGTACATCCCAGATGATCCTACCTACTTACCATTGCATTGCTTCTTTTTTATTATCACAAAATAAATTGATAAGTACAGTAGATATGATGCTTTTAGACCTTAAATCACCTACAGGTCAAAATAAATAGCTTTTATAAATATAAAAAATATCACCTCTCAGCTGCTGAATTCTGTGAATTAAGTTTTGAATTTTTTTCCTAGTCCTCCCAGCTGTTGAACTCTGTGTATTACGTATTGAGGTTATTCCCTAGTCCTCCCAGCTGTTGAACTCTGTGTATTACGTATTGAGGTTATTCCCTAGTCCTCCCAGCTGTTGAACTCTGTGTATTACGTATTGAGGTTATTCCCTAGTCCTCCCAGCTGTTGAACTCTGTGTATTACGTATTGAGGTTATTCCCTAGTCCTCCCAGCTGTTGAACTCTGTGTATTACGTATTGAGGTTATTCCCTAGTCCTCTCAGCTGTTGGACTCTGTGTATTACGTATTGAGGTTATTCCCTAGTCCTCTCAGCTGTTGGACTCTGTGTATTACGTATTGAGGTTATTCCCTAGTCCTCTCAGCTGTTGGACTCTGTGTATTACGTATTGAGGTTATTCCCTAGTCCTCTCAGCTGTTGGACTCTGTGTATTACGTATTGAGGTTATTCCCTAGTCCTCTCAGCTGTTGGACTCTGTGTATTACGTATTGAGGTTATTCCCTAGTCCTCTCAGCTGTTGGACTCTGTGTATTACGTATTGAGGTTATTCCCTAGTCCTCTCAGCTGTTGGACTCTGTGTATTACGTATTGAGGTTATTCCCTAGTCCGCTCAGCTGTTGGACTCTGTTTTACAACAAGCCACACTAGAGAGAAATGGGTTTATCCCAATACCCCATAGCCTGTGCTTAATTGAAATACATTATACATAAATGATGTGAGATATAGTAAGATAATGATGGTGAGACAATTCTCCTAGAAATGTTCTGTATACTGTGGGATGGGTCACACCGTAACATTCTTATTAAAATGATTATAATTTAAAAGGTTTTTCAATGAAAAACAAAAATCAAGGGATTCTGATTGGATAAGTCTAGGTAGTACACTCTAAGAAAAAAGCTTCTAAGTAGAACCTGGTTTGTCCCCATGGGAGAACACATTTTGGTACTGGGTAGAACCCTTTGTAGAGGGTTCTAGAACAGGCTCTATCTGAACCCTTTGTAGAGGGTTCTAGAACAGGCTCTATCTGAACCCTTTATAGAGGGTTCTAGAACCCTCTATGAAGGGTTCAGCCTAGAACACTTTTTTATTCTAAAGGTTTTCGTCTAGAAACGTCTATGAACAGTTCTACCGGAAATTAAACACGTTTCGTTTTTGATCGGTTCCACCAGCCTTATTAGCCTTTAAATGTAATTCTTTATGACAATAGTTATACATACAGTGCCTTGCAAAAGTATTCATCCCACTTGGCATTTTTCCTATTTTGTTGCATTATAACCTGTATCTTAAATTGATTTTTAATAAGGATTTCATGTAATGGACATACACAAAATAGTCCACATTGGTGAAGTGAAATGAAAAAACATTTATTGTTTAAATATGTAAATTAAAAATTAAACTGGAAAAGTGGTGCGTTCACATGTATTCACCCCCTTTGCTATGAAGCCCCTAAATAAGATCTGGTGCAACCAATTACCTTCAGAAGTCACATCATTAGTTAAATAAAGTCCACCTGTGTGCAATGTAAGTGTCACACGGTCTATCACATTATCTCAGTATATATATACACTTGTTCTGAAAAGCCCCAGAGTCTGCAACACCACTAAGCAAGGGGCGTCACCACTAAGCAAGGGGCACCACCACTAAGCAAGGGGCACCACCACTGAGCAAGGGGCACCACCACTAAGCAAGGGGCACCACCACTAAGCAAGGGGCACCACCACTGAGCAAGGGGCACCACCACTAAGCAAGGGGCACCACCACTAAGCAAGGGGCACCACCACTGAGCAAGGGGCACCACCACTAAGCAAGGGGCACCACCACTGAGCAAGGGGCACCACCACTGAGCAAGGGGCACCACCACTAAGCAAGGGGCACCACCACTAAGCAAGGGGCACCACCACTAAGCAAGGGGCACCACCACTAAGCAAGGGGCACCACCACTAAGCAAGGGGCACCACCACTAAGCAAGGGGCACCACCACTGAGCAAGGGGCACCACCACTGAGCAAGGGGCACCACCACTAAGCAAGGGGCACCACCACTAAGCAAGGGGCAACACCACTAAGCAAGGGGCACCACCACTAAGCAAGGGGCGTCACCACTAAGCAAGGGGCACCACCACTAAGCAAGGGGCACCACCACTAAGCAAGGGGCACCACCACTAAGCAAGGGGCAACACCACTAAGCAAGGGGCACCACCACTAAGCAAGGGGCGCCACCGCTAAGCAAGGGGCACCACCACTAAGCAAGGGGCACCACCACTAAGCAAGGGGCACCACCACTAAGCAAGGGGCGTCACCACTAAGCAAGGGGCGCCACCACTGAGCAAGGGGCACCACCACTGAGCAAGGGGCACCACCACTAAGCAAGGGGCAACACCACTAAGCAAGGGGCACCACCACTAAGCAAGGGGCACCACCACTAAGCAAGGGGCACCACCACTGAGCAAGGGGCACCACCACTAAGCAAGGGGCACCACCACTAAGCAAGGGGCACCACCACTAAGCAAGGGGCACCACCACTGAGCAAGGGGCGCCACCGCTAAGCAAGGGGCACCACCACTGAGCAAGGGGCGTCACCACTAAGCAAGGGGCACCACCACTAAGCAAGGGGCGCCACCGCTAAGCAAGGGGCACCACCACTAAGCAAGGGGCACCACCGCTAAGCAAGGGGCACCACCACTAAGCAAGGGGCACCACCACTAAGCAAGGGGCACCACCACTAAGCAAGGGGCGCCACCACTAAGCAAGGGGCACCACCACTAAGCAAGGGGCCCCACCACTAAGCAAGGGGCCCCACCACTAAGCAAGGGGCCCCACCACTAAGCAAGGGGCACCACCACTGAGCAAGGGGCACCACCACTGAGCAAGGGGCACCACCACTAAGCAAGGGGCACCACCACTAAGCAAGGGGCAACACCACTAAGCAAGGGGCACCACCACTAAGCAAGGGGCACCACCACTAAGCAAGGGGCACCACCACTAAGCAAGGGGCACCACCACTAAGCAAGGGGCACCACCACTAAGCAAGGGGCAACACCACTAAGCAAGGGGCACCACCACTAAGCAAGGGGCGCCACCGCTAAGCAAGGGGCGCCACCGCTAAGCAAGGGGCACCACCACTAAGCAAGGGGCACCACCACTAAGCAAGGGGCACCACCACTAAGCAAGGGGCGTCACCACTAAGCAAGGGGCGCCACCACTGAGCAAGGGGCACCACCACTGAGCAAGGGGCACCACCACTAAGCAAGGGGCAACACCACTAAGCAAGGGGCACCACCACTAAGCAAGGGGCACCACCACTAAGCAAGGGGCACCACCACTGAGCAAGGGGCACCACCACTAAGCAAGGGGCACCACCACTAAGCAAGGGGCACCACCACTAAGCAAGGGGCACCACCACTGAGCAAGGGGCGCCACCGCTAAGCAAGGGGCACCACCACTGAGCAAGGGGCGTCACCACTAAGCAAGGGGCACCACCACTAAGCAAGGGGCGCCACCGCTAAGCAAGGGGCACCACCACTAAGCAAGGGGCACCACCGCTAAGCAAGGGGCACCACCACTAAGCAAGGGGCACCACCACTAAGCAAGGGGCGCCAACACTAAGCAAGGGGCGCCACCACTAAGCAAGGGGCACCACCACTAAGCAAGGGGCACCACCACTAAGCAAGGGGCACCACCACTAAGCAAGGGGCACCACCACTGAGCAAGGGGCACCACCACTAAGCAAGGGGCACCACCACTGAGCAAGGGGCACCACCACTAAGCAAGGGGCACCACCACTGAGCAAGGGGCACCACCACTGAGCAAGGGGCACCACCACTAAGCAAGGGGCACCACCACTAAGCAAGGGGCACCACCACTAAGCAAGGGGCACCACCACTAAGCAAGGGGCACCACCACTAAGCAAGGGGCACCACCACTAAGCAAGGGGCACCACCACTAAGCAAGGGGCACCACCACTAAGCAAGGGGCACCACCACTAAGCAAGGGGCACCACCACTGAGCAAGGGGCGCCACCACTGAGCAAGGGGCGCTATGAAGACCAAGGAGCTTCCAAACAGGTCAGGGACAAATTTGTGGAGAAGTACAGATCAGGGTTGGGCTATAAAAAAATATCTGAAACTTTGAACATCCCACTGAGCTCCATTAAATCCATTTTTTTTAAATGGAAAGAATATGGCACCACAACAAACCTGCCAAGATAGGGCCGCCCACCAAAACTCATGGACCAGGCAAGGAGGGCCTTAATCAGAGAGGCAACAAAGAGACCAAAGATAACCCTGAAGGAGCTGCAAAGCTCAGAGATTGGAGTATCTGTCCACAGGACCACTTTAAGCTGTACACTCCAGAGAGCTGGGCTTTACAGAAGAGTGGCCAGAAAAAAGCTATATCTTAAAGAAAAAAATAATCAAACACGTTTGGTGTTTGCCAAAAGGCATGTGAGGGATTCCCCAAACATTTAGAAGAAGAGAACACCATCCCCACAGTGAAGCATGGCGGTGGCAGCATCAGGCTGTGTGAATGTTTTTCATCGGCAGGGACTGGGAAACTGGTCAGAATTGAAGGAATGATGTTTGGCGCTAAATACAGGGAAATTCTTGAGGGAAACCTGTTTCAGTCTTCCAGAGATTTGAGACTGGGATGGAGGTTCACCTTTCAGCAGGACATGATCCTAAGCATACTGCTAAAGCAGCACTCGAGTGGTTTAAGGGGAAACATTTAAATGTCTTGGAATGGCCTAGTCAAAGCCCAGACCTCAATCCAATTGAGAATCTGTGGTATGACTTAAAGATTGCTGTACACCAGCGGAACCCATCCAACTTGAAGGAGCTGGAGCAGTTTTGCCTTGAAGAATGGGCAAAAATCCCAGTGGCTAGATGTGCCAAGCTTATAGAGAGACTTGCAGCTTTAATTGCTTCAAAAGGTGACTCTACAAAGTATTGACTTTGGGGGGATAAATAATTATGCACGCTCAAGTGTTCATTTTTTTTGTCTTATTTTTTGTTTGTCTCACATATTTTGTTTGTCGCAAAAATATTTTGCACTTTCAAAGTAGTAGGCATGTTATGTAAATCAAATGATTCAAACCCCCAAATAATCAATTTTAATTCCAGGTTGTAAGGCAACAAAATAGGAAAAATGCCAAGGGCGGTGAATACTTTATCAAAGCCACTGGATCATAAGGCCTTTCTGTTTGGTCCCCGTTATGCCCTAACACGGTGGTAATAGGAATATCCTGGTTCCCAGACCAAATCAGGACTGCAATTCACATTATGTTCACTTGCAAAGTGATGTGTAATTCCTGTTGGAATTCAGCCAGAGTGAGGATATCCAACAATTGGACATTTTAATCTCCTGCAATCTGCATTTAGAATGAATGCCAGGGTAGGGAAAATTAAATCAAATAGACTACCTAAATCATCTAAACTTGAACAACAAGCTCAATAATGGGTGCAACAAGTCCAACTACTAACAGATTGGATTAAGTTAGAACAATATATGTCATTTATCGTTGTGAATGATTAAGGGAATGTCAAATACATGCACAAATATTCCCGTATTGGTACAGTTTAAAACATTATCACAGCTGTCTTTTTAAATGCATCCGATTACTCAAACTCCTGATGTTAAAGTTGAAACACTGAGGTAACGCTGATACTCAGGCATTATTTAAATGAAAGAGAAAAACAATTCATAATATTAATCAGATTCAGAAGGGTTCTATGTTGAACCCCTATTGCCTCCCAAAGAGTCAGCAAAGAACCCTTTCTTTCTAAAGTAGTTCTTAAGATGTCAATGGTTCTAAGTAGAACCCTTTGTCTTACAAAGAACCCTCATCTTCCAAATAAGGGTTCTTCAGATGAAAACGACTTTTGATAGAACCCTATCCCTTCGCAAAGAATCCTTTTGGAACCTTTTTTTTTCCAACAGTGTACCTTCTGGTTTTGGTCTTTTTTGGTTTTCATTTGTTTGGTCCCTGTTGAACACAACCCTGCCTCTTGTATCAGATGAGATTATTGTGTTGTGCCACATGCAGACGTACTGTATGACCTCATTACTTCCCCGTTCTGCTGTAGGTTGTACAGTCAATCAGGAAGTGGCAACCAGGAAGTGCCTTGAGGACAGCAGTTGTTTACAGAGCAGAATAGAAGAACATGCCTGAGAAATGGTTGCAGTATATTTTAGCATACACACAGAGGAAAACACCATGTTACTGTTGCAAAAACACTTCACTTCTAAAATTCCAAATCATGAATGACACCTTAAAACAACTTTATAACGCCTAATACACTGAGTGTACAAAACATTAGGAACACCTGCTCTTTCCATGGCGGACTGACCAGGTGAATCCAGGTGAAAGCTATGATCCCTTTTCAATCCACTTCCATTAGTGTAGATGACGAGGAGGAGACGGATTTAAGGAAGGGTTTTTTAAACCTTGAGACATTGTGTATATTAAAGGGATATACCGTATATTAAAGGGAACCTTATGCATTTACATTCCCTCCCTCCCACCCCCTGACACTGCGTGCTGAAGGCCTGTACAGAGACTATGGGGATTAATAACCTGGCTATATGTAATACGCAGCTTGTTAATCATGGCTCTGTCTGTTATACCTGCCTGGGTTCAAATACTATTCAAATCATTTCAGATACTTTGCGTGTTTGTTTTAGCCTGGCTGGAGGGCCAGATTATTTTATCTGGCTGGAGGACCAGATTATTTTATCTGGCTGGAGGACCAGATTATTTTATTTGGCTGGAGGGCCAGATTATTTTATCTGGCTGGAGGACCAGATTATTTTATCTGGCTGGAGGACCCGATTATTTTATTTGGCTGGAGGACCAGATTATTTTATCTGGCTGGAGGACCAGATTATTTTATTTGTCTTGAGGACCAGATTATTTTATCTGGCTGGAGTGCCAGATTATTTTATCTGGCTGGAGGACCAGATTATTTTATTTTGCTTGAGGACCAGATTATTTTATCTGGCTGGAGGACCAGATTATTTTATCTGGCTGGAGGACCAGATTATTTTATTTGGCTTGAGGACCAGATTATTTTATTTGGCTGGAGGACAGGATTATTTTATCTGGCTGGAGGACCAGATTATTTTATTTGGCTTGAGGACCAGATTATTTTATCTGGCTGGAGGACCAGATTATTTTATCTGGCTGGAGGACCAGATTATTTTATGTGGTTTGAGGACCAGATTATTTTATTTGGCTGGAGGACCAGATTATTTTATTTGGCTGGAGGACCAGATTATTTTATTTGGCTTGAGGACCAGATTATTTTATTTGGTTGGAGGACCAGATTATTTTATTTGTCTTGAGGACCAGATTATTTTATCTGGCTGGAGGACCAGATTATTTTATCTGGCTGGAGGACCAAACTGGATTAGGTAATGACCTGCTGTGTAGACATCACCCAATCTGAACTAGGTAATGACCCGCTGTGTAGACATCACCCAATCTGAACTAGGTAATGACCCGCTGTGTAGACATCACCCAAACTGGACTAGGTAATGACCCGCTGTGTAGACATCACCCAAACTGAACTAGGTAATGACCCGCTGTGTAGACATCACCCAATCTGAACTAGGTAATGACCTGCTGTGTAGACATCACCCAAACTGAACTAGGTAATGACCTGCTGAGTTCCAAACCTCTCTGCCAATAACAGCTAGTTATTTCACTCCACACATCTGTGGAGGCAGGATGGAGTTTTGACCTGCCTGGTGACATCAACTATTTAGAAAGTACGACGGTCAGATTATTTATTTAGATAAAGTATTTTAACATTTGCATAATTGAAACATGTTTCATTATAATGTGCAGTAGCTGTGTTTTAGCCGCTGGTATCAAAGCTTGGGAAAAACCGGAAGAGGACATGACAACAATGAGATGTGACTGTGCAAAGCAACATCGATTCACACAGCTCTAACATTTTACATGTATGACAAACACACAGCATTCATGTTGTCATCATGCATGATGGACTGGACAGAAAGGTGGCAAGGATTGAAATCTGTAAAAAAAAACGTAAAAAAAAAACTGCATTCACGCTTGGTCCCCCTTCCAGTGCCATGCAAAATGTCTATCTTTTTCTTGAAGTGGCCTACTTTTCAGCGTACTTGTCTGTGGAATAGGAGTGCAATGTGTTTCTGCGCCACTGCACAGGGATATGCTGCTGCCACCGAGGGGTTCTGACAGCCAGGCTGAGTCACAAATGCCACTCTGTTCCCTAAGTAGTGCACTACATTTGACTTGGGCCCATAGGTGTTCCGGTCAAAGGTAGTGCACTAAATGCTGAATAGGGTGCCATTTGGGACGCCGGCCCCAGGCTTTAGCTCGGGGAGACCTTTAGGTCGTTTTTCATTAGCTGTTGCAGGCAGAGAGACTCGGGGACACAGATAATAACATCAGAAATATCCCTGGTAGCGGTTCTGTAGCAGTTCGTGAATCCTACATGGCATCCCACATGGCACCCTATTCCATATATAGTGCACTACTTTTAACATGGGCCCATCTGGTCAAAAGTAGTGCGCACTATAGTGACTAGGTGCCACTTGGGAGGAAGCCTACAGTCTAGAGTCTTCCCTTCCTTTGTCCTGTAAACTTCTACATGTGGGGATGATGAGAGTGATTCTGATGATATTTCTCTCACTTCCATCTCTTCTCTTTGTTCGTCGATCAGTTGCACTCTTTCATCTTTCTAGTTCTTACCTCTTTTATCACTCTCTTCTACCTTTCTAAACCGCCTCTCCCATACATATCTTACTGATCTCTTTCACCCATCTCTCCCACTCTGTCTAACCCATCTCTTTCACCCATCTCTTTCACCCATCTCTTTCACCCATCTCTCCCACTTTGTCTTACCCATCTCTCACACATCCCATTTCTCTCTCTCTCTCTCTCTCTCTCTCTCTCTTTGCCGAAGCAAGTTAAGTATATAATAAACAAAAGTGAAATAAATAATAAAGATCAACAGTTAACATTACACTCACAGAAGTTCCAAAAGAATAAAGACATTTTAAATGTCATATTATGTCTATATACTGTGTTGTATTGATGTGCAAATAGTTAAAGTACACAAGGGAAAATAAATAAACATAAATATGGGTTGTATTCATAATGGTTTTTGTTCATCACTAGTTGCTCTTTTCTTGTGGCAACAGGTCACAAATATTGCTGATGTGATGGCACACTGTGGTATTTCACCCAATAGATATAGAAGTTAATAATCAAAATTGGATATGGTTTCGAATTCTTTGTTGATCTGTGTAATATGAGGGAAATATGTGTCTCTAATATGGGCATACGTTTGGCAGGAGGTTAGTAAGTGCAGCTCAGTTTCCACCTCATTTTGTGGGCAGTGTGCACATAGCCTGTCTTCTATGTCGACTGAGACTTAATATCCTTAAGTTTGGGTCAGTCACAGTGGTCAGGTATTCTGCCACTGTGTACTCTCTGTTAATGGCCAAATAGCATAGTAGTTTGCTCAGGTTTTTTTTTGTAAATTATTTTACAATGTGTCAAGTAATTATCTGATTAGTTGTTCATTGTTGTTAATTTTCTTTGGTTGTCTGCTTAATTTTTTTTTTTTACATTTGATAGGAAAGCTGAGAGGTGAAATATACTATTTAGGTTTTCTGAATTCAGGTTTACACCTTCATTATTACAGTTCCTTTTGTCAAGGAAATTGTCTAGAAAGGAATAAATTTGTTGTTGTTTTTAGTTTTTTTTAGTTTTTTAATATTTTTTGGGGTAGGTTTCCACACTACTTTCCTTCCATATCTAGCGTTTCTTTAATATTATTCAGTTCCTTTGGCTTTGATGCCTCATGATTGAGGATTGCTCTGTTCAAGTAGAGTGTGAATTTGCTGTGATCTGATAAGGGTGTCAGTGGGCTGACTGTGAACGCTCTGGGTTGAGTTCAGTGATAAAGTAATCTACTGTACTACTGCCAAAAGATGAGCTGTAGGTGTACCCACCATAGGAGTCCCCTCGAAGCCTACCATTGACTATGTACATACCCAGCATCCGACAGAGCTGCAGGAGTTGTGACCAGTTTTTGTTAGTTATGTTGTTGTATTTTTTATTTATTTTGAATTTTAAAATATGTTTTTTTACATTTTAAAATGTAACCTTTATTTAACTAAGCAAGTCAGTCAAATTCTTATTTACGATGACTGCCCACCACGGCCAAACCTGGACGACTCTGGGCCAATTGTGCACTGCCACATGGGACTCCCAATCACGGCCGGATGTAATACAGCCTGGATTTGAACCAGAGACTGTATTGACGCCTCTTGCACTGAGATGCAGTGCCTTTGGCCTCTGTGCCACTCTGGAGCCCCAAGTTGTGTCTAGGGGGGCATATGGGGGAGAGAAGGCTGTCACCTCCAGGTTGGTGTTTGTCCCCCTGTGTGCTGAGGGTGTCGGGTTCTTGTCCATTTCTGGCATCCTTTCAGCATCAATACAGGGCGAAGATTGAATCGTACTACACCGGCTCAGACGCTCGTCTTATGTGGCAGGGCTTGCAAACTATTACAGACTACAAAAGGGAAGCACAGCCACGAGCTGGCCAGTGACACGAGCCTACCAGATGAGCTAAATCACTTCTATGCTCGCTTCGTGGCAAGCAACAATGAGGCATGCATGAGAGCATCAGCTGTTCCGGATGACTGTGTGATCACGCTCTCCGTAGCTGACGTGAGTAAGACCTTTAAACAGGTCAACATTCACAAGGCTACAGGGCCAGACGGATTCCCAGGACGTGTGCTCCGGGCATGTGCTGACCAACTGGCAGGTGTCTTCACTCACATTTTCAACATGTTCCTGATTGAGTCTGTAATACCAACATGTTTCAAGCAGACCACCATAGTCCCTGTGCCCAAGAACACGAAGGCAACCTGCCTAAATGACTACAGACCCATTGCGCTCACATCCGTAGCCATGAAGTGTTCTGAAAGGCTGGTAATGGCTTACAACTGGTAATGGCTCACAACACCATCATCCCAGAAACCCTAGACCCACTCCAATTTGCATACCGCCCAAACAGATCCACAGATGATGCAATCTCTATTGCACTCCACACTGCCCTTTCCCACCTGGACAAAAGGAACACCTATGTGAGAATGCTATTCATTGACTACAGCTCAGCGTTCAACACCATAGTACCCTCAAAGCTCATCACTAAGCTAAGGACTCTGGGACTAAACACCTCCCTCTGCAACTGGATCCTAGACTTCCTGACGGGGCGCTCCCAGGTGTTGAGGTTGGGAAGCAACACATCTGCCACGCTGATCCTCAACACTGGAGCCCCCCAGGGGTGCGTGCTCATGCCCCTCCTGTACTCCCTGTTCACCCACGACTGCATGGCCAGGCACGACTCCAACACCATCATTAAGTTTGCAGACGACACAACAGTGGTAGACCTGTTCACCTCACAATGACGAGACAGTCTACAGGGAGGAGGTCAGAGACCTGTCCGGGTGGTGCCAGAATAACAACCTATCCCTCAATGTAACCAAGACTAAGGAGATGATTGTGAACTACAGGAAAAGGAGGACCGAGCACCCCCCCATTCTCATCAACGGGGCTGTAGTGGAGCAGGTTGAGAGCTTAAAGTTCCTTGGTGTTCACATCAACAACCAACTAGAATGGTCCAAACACACCAATACAGTTGTGAAGAGGGCAGGACAAAGCCTCAGGAAACTAAAATATTTGTCATGGGTCCTCAGATCCTCAAAAAGTTCTACAGCTGCAACATCGAGAGCATCCTCACTGGTTGCATCACTGCCTGGTGCGGCAATTGCTCGGCCTCCGACTACTACAAGGCACTACAGAGGGTAGTATGAATGGCCCAGTACATCACTGGGGCTAAGCTGCCTGCCATCCAGGACCTCTACACCAGGCGATGTCAGAGGAAGGCCCTAAAAATGGTCAAAGACCCCAGCCACCCCAGTCATAGACTGTTCTCTCTACTACCGCATGGCAAGAGGTACCGGAGTGCCAAGTCTAGGACAAAAAGGCTTCTCAGCAGTTTTTACCCCCAAGCCATAATATTCCTGAACAGGTAATCAAATGGCTACCTGGACTATTTGCATTGTGTGCCCCCCCCCCCCCCCCCCCAAACCCCTCTTTTACGCTACTGCTACTCTCTGTTCATCATATATGCATAGTCACTTTAACCATATCTACATGTACATACTACCTCAATCAGCCTGACTAACCGGTGTCTGTATGTAGCCTCTCTACTGTATATAGCCTCTCTACTGTATATAGCCTCTCTACTGTATATAGCCTCTCTACTGTATATAGCCTCTCTACTGTATATAGCCTCACTACTGTATGTAGCCTCTCTACTGTATATAGCCTCTCTACTGTATGTAGCCTCTCTACTGTATATGGCCTCTCTACTGTATATAGCCTCTCTACTGTATATAGCCTCACTACTGTAAATAGCCTCTCTACTGTATATAGCCTCTCTACTGTATATAGCCTCTCTACTGTATGTAGCCTCTCTACTGTATATAGCCTCGCTACTGTATATAGCGTCTCTACTGTATATAGCCTCTCTACTGTATATAGCCTCTCTACTGTATATAGCCTCTCTACTGTATATAGCCTCTATACGGTATATAGCCTCTCTACTGTATATAGCCTCTCTACTGTATAAGGCCTCTCTACTGTATATAGCCTCTCTACTGTATATAGCCTCTCTACTGTATATAGCCTCACTACTGTATATAGCCTCTCTACTGTATATAGCCTCTCTACTGTATATAGCCTCTCTACTGTATATAGCCTCTCTACTGTATATAGCCTCTCTACTGTATATAGCCTCTCTACTGTATATAGCCTCTCTACTGTATATAGCCTCTCTACTGTATATAGCCTCTCTACTGTTATTTTTCACAGTCTTTTTACTGTTGTTTTTATTTCTTTACTTACCTATTGTTCACCTAATACCCTTTTTTCCATAGTTTGTTAGAGCCTGTAAGTAAGCATTTCACTGTAAGATCTACACCTGTTGTATTCAGTATTTCACTGTAAGATCTACACCTGTTGTATTCAGTATTTCACTGTAAGATCTACACCTGTTGTATTCAGTATTTCACTGTAAGATCTACACCTGTTGTATTCAGCATTTCACTGTAAGGTCTACACCTGTTGTATTCAGCATTTCACTGTAAGATCTACACCTGTTGTATTCAGCATTTCACTGTAAGGTCTACTACACCTGTTGTATTCAGCATTTCACTGTAAGGTCTACTACACCTGTTGTATTCAGCATTTCACTGTAAGGTCTACTACACCTGTTCTATTCAGCATTTCACTGTGAGGTCTACTACACCTGTTGTATTCAGCATTTCACTGTAAGGTCTACTACACCTGTTGTATTCAGCATTTCACTGCAAGGTCTACCTACACCAGTTGTATTCAGCTTTTCACTGTAAGGTCTACTACACCTGTTGTATTCAGCATTTCACTGTAAGGTCTACTACACATGTTGTATTCAGCATTTCACTGTAAGGTCTACTACACCTGTTGTATTCAGCATTTCACTGTGAGGTCTACTACACCTGTTGTATTCAGCATTTCACTGTGAGGTCTACTACACCTGTTGTATTCAGCATTTCACTGTGAGGTCTACTACACCTGTTGTATTCAGCATTTCACTGTAAGGTCTACTACACCTGTTGTATTCAGCATTTCACTGTGAGGTCTACTACACCTGTTGTATTCGGTGCACGTGACAAATACACTTTGATTTGATTTGAGGGCTTTGTGATGGCCACTCCAATACCTTGACTTTGTTGTCCTTAAGCCATTTTGCCACAATTTTGGAAGTATGCTTGGGGTCATTTAGGTCGCCACAGACTAGTACATGTCCCTGAGCCTGGAAATTGTTGATCTCCCCCTCTAGGATGGAGAAGAAGCTGTCATCGTTAAAGTATGGGGATTCTATTGGAGGGGTATAGGTAGCACAAATTATGATTTTTTTTCTTTCTGTTGAGATAATTTCCTTATTAATTTATAGCCTGATGTAAAATGTTCTGTTTTGTCTAATTTAATAGACTGGGTTAGGTCTGCTCTATACCAAATTAGCATAGCCCCTGAGTCTCTTCCCTGTTTCACACCTGGTAGTTTGGTGGGACTACCAGCTCTCTGTAGCCTAGTGGGCCCATCTCCTCTATATCATGTTTCTTGTAGGATGACAATGTCTGTATTTCCAATTTATCTGATAAAGTCTGGGTCCCTGCCTTCTCTCTCTCTCATCTCCACAGCCACAGGCAGCCCACTACTTCCCTCTATCACAAATTCAATTTAAGGGCTTTATTGGGATGGGAAACATTTGTTTACCTTTCCAAAGCAAGTGAAATAGAAAATAAATAAAAGTGAAATAAACAATAGAAAATGAACAGTAAACGTTACACTCACAAAAGTTCCAAAGGAGTAGAGACATTTCAAATGTCGTCTTATGGCAATATAGGGTGTTGTAACGATGTGCAAGTAATTATCTTTTTGTTTTCTCATGATTTGTTTGGGTCTAATTGTTTTGCTGTGCTGGTGCTCTGTGCTGGTCTGTTTGTGTTTGTGAACAGAGCCCCAGGACCAGCTTGCTTAGGGGACTCTTCTCCAGGTTCATCTCTATGTAGGTGATGGCTTTGTTATGGAAGGTTTGGGAATCGCTTCCTTTTAGGTGGTTGTAGAATTTATCTTCTCTTTTCTGGGTTTTGATAATTAGCGGGTATCGGCCTAATTCTGCTCTGCAGGTATTATTTGGTGTTTTATGTTGTACACGGAGGACATTTTTGCCGAATTCTTCATGCAGAGTCACAATTTGGTGTTTGTCCCATTTTGTGAATTATTGGTTGGTGAATGGACTCCAAACCTCACAACCATAAAGGGCACTGTGTTCTATAACTGATTCAAGTATGTTTAGCCAGATCCTAATTGGTATGTCTAATTGTATTTTCCTTTTAATAGTGTAGATGGGTGGGGCTCAAGCTGAATCCTGGTCTCACCCCACGGCCCTGTGGAAAGAAATGCTGTGTTTTCTCCCAATTTTAACCGCACATTTGTTTGTGTACATGGATTTTATAATGTCGTATGTTTTTCCCCCAACACCAGTTTCCATCCATTCGTATAGCAGACCCTCAAGCCAAATTGAGTCAAAAGCTTTTTTGAAATCAACAAAGCATGAGAAGACTTTGCCTTTGTTTGGTTTGTTTGTTTGTCAATTAGGGTGTGCAGGGTGAATACGTGGGTCTGTCGAATGGTATATGGTAAAAAGCCAATTTGACATTTGCTCAGTACATTGTTTTCCCTGAGGAATATACGAGTCTGCTGTTATGATATGCAGAGGATTTTCCCAAGGTTGCTGTTGACGCATATCCCTCGGTAGTTTATGGGGTCAAATTTGTTTCCACTTTTGTGGATTAGGGTGATCAGTTCTTGGTTCCAAATATTGGGGAAGATGCCAGAGCTGAGGAGAATGTTAAAGAGTTTTAGTAGAGCCAAATGGAATTTGTTGTCTGTATATTTTATAATTTCATTAAGGATACCATCAATACCACAGGCCTTTTTGGGTTGGAAGGTTTGTATTCTGTCCTGTAGTCCATTCAATGTAATCGGAGAATCCAGCGGGTTCTGGTAGTCTTTAATAGTTGATCTAAAATTTGTATTTGATCTGTAAATGTTTTTGTAGTTTATTCTTTGTTATAGAGCCAAAAAGATTGTTATAGAGCCAAAAAGATTTGGATAGATAATTTTTTGTTTTGTTTGTTTTCAATTTTCCCAGAATTGGTTTAATTCTATGGATTCTTCAATTACAATGAGCTGATTTTTTTTGTTATAACCTTTATTTAACATAAGAACAAATTCTTATTTACAATGACGGTCTACCCCAGCCAACCCGATGACACTGGGCCAATTGTACGGCCCTATGGGACTCCCAATCACAGTCGGTTGGATACAGCCTGGAATCGAACCAGGGTTTGTAGTGATGCCTCTAGCACTGAGATGCAGTGCATTAGTCTGGTCTCTATAGGTCTTGTCTCTATGGTCTGGTCTCTATTGGTCTGGTCTACTGGTCTGGTCTCTATAGGTCTGGTCTCTATAGGTCTGGTCTCTTATAGGTCTGGTCTCTATAGGTCTGGTCTCTATGTTCTCTATTCTGGTCTCTTGGTCTGGTCTCTATAGGTCTGGTCTCTATAGGTCTGTCTCTATAGGTCTCATAGGTCTGGTCTCTATATGTCTGTTCATTAGATCTCTAAGGTCAGTCTCTATAGGTCTGGTCTCTATAGGTCTGGTCTCTATAGGTCTGGTCTTTATAGGTCTGGTCTTTATAGGTCTGGTCTCTATAGGTCTGGTCTCTATAGGTCTGTTCTCTATAGGTCTGGTCTCTTTAGGTCTCTATAGGTCTGGTCTCTATAGGTCATTATTGTCTGGTCTCTATAGGTCTCTATGGGTCTGGTCTCTATAGGTTGGTCTCTATAGGTATGGTCCTATAGGTCTGTTTCTCTATAGGTTTGGTCTCTATAGATCTGGCCTCAATAGGTCTCTATAGGTCTGGTCTCTATAGTCTGGTCTCTTATAGGTCTGGTCTCTATAAGTCTCTATAGTATGGTCTCTATAATTCTGGTCTCTATAGGTCTGGTCTCTATGGTCTAGTCTCTGTACGTCTGGTATCTAAGGTCTGGTCTCTATAGGTCAGGTCTCTATAGGAACCTATAGGTCTGGTCTCTAGGTCTGGTCTCATAGGTCTCTATAGGTCTGGTCTCTATAGGTCTGTTCTCTAAGTCTGGCTCAATAGGTCTCTATAGTTCTGGTCTCTATATGTCTCTATAGGTCTGCCAAGTCGGTCATAGGTCCGTCTCTTAGGTCCGTCTCTATAGGTCCGGTCTGGATAGGTCCGGTCTGTATAGGTCTGTTCTCATAGGTTGGTCCTCCAACATCTGGCCTCAATGGTCTCTATAGGTCTGGTCCTATAGGTCTGGTCTCTATAGGTCTGGTCTCTATAGGTCCCTATAGGTCTGGTCTCTATAGGTCTGGTCTCTATAGGTCTGTTCTCTATAGTCTGTTCTCTATAGGTCTGGTCTCTAGGTCTCTATAGGTCTGGTCTCTATAGGTCATTATGGTCTGGTCCTATAGGTCTCTATAGGTCTGGTCTCTATAGGTTGGGTCTCTATAGGTATGGTCTCTATAGGTCTGTTCTCTATAGGTTTGGTCTCTATAGATCTGGCCTCAATAGGTCTCTATAGGTCTGGTCTCTATAGGTCTGGTCTCTATAGGTCTGGTCTCTATAAGTCTCTATAGGTATGGTCTCTATAATTCTGGTCTCTATAGGTCTGGTCTCTATAGGTCTAGTCTCTGTACGTCTGGTATCTAAAGGTCTGGTCTCTATAGGTCAGGTCTCTATAGAACCTATAGGTCTGGTCTCTATAGGTCTGGTCTCAATAGGTCTCTATAGGTTCTGGTCTCTATAGGTCTGTTCTCTATAGATCTGGGCCTCAATAGGTCTCTATAGGTCTGGTCTCTATATTTCTCTATAGGTCTGGTCTCTATAGGTCCGGTCTCTTAGGTCCGGTCTCTATAGGTCCGTCTGTATAGTCCGTCTCTATAGGTCTGTTCTCTATAGGTTTGGTCTCCATACATCTGGCCTCAATAGGTCTCTATAGGTCTGGTCTCTATAGGTCTGGTCTCTATAGGTCCCTATAGGTCTGGTCTCTATAGTTCTGGTCTCTATAGGTCTCTATAGGTCTGGTCTCTATTGGTCTGGTCTCTATTGGTCTGGTCTCTATAGGTCCGGTCTCTATAGGTCCGGTCTCTATAGGTCTGGTCTCTATAGGTCTGGTCTCTATAGGTCTGGTCTCTATAGGTCTGGTCTTTATAGGTCTGGTCTCTATAGGTCTGTTCTCTATAGGTTTGGTCTCTATAGATCTGGCCTCATAGGTCTCTATAGGTCTGGTCTCTATATGTCTCTATAGGTCTGTCTCTATATGTCTGGTCTCTATAGGTCTGGTCTCTATAGGTCTGGTCTCTATAGGTCCATATATGTCTGGTCTCTATGTCTGGTCTCTATAGGTCTGGTCTCTATAGGTCTGGTCTCTATAGGTCTGGTCTCTATAGGTCCATATAGGTCTGGTCTCTATAGTTCTGTTCTCTATAGGTCTCTATAGTTCTGGTCTCTATAGGTCTGGTCTCTATAGGTCTGGTCTCTATTGGTCTGGTCTCTATTGGTCTGGTCTCTATAGGTCTGGTCTCTATAGGTCTGGTCTCTAAAGGTCCGGTCTCTATAGGTCCGGTCTCTATAGGTCTGGTCTCTTTAGGTCTGGTCTCTTTAGGTCTGGTCTCTTTAGGTCTGGTCTCTATAGGTCTGATCTCTATAGGTCCGATCTCTATAGGTCCAGTCTATATAGGTCTGGTCTCTGTAGGTCTGGTCTCTATAGGTATGGTCTCTTTTTGTCTGGTCTCTATGGTCTGGTCTCTTTAGGTCTCTCTAGGTCTGGTCTCTGTAGTCTCGGTCTCTATAGGTCTGGTCTATTTTTGTCTGGTCTCTATGGTCTGGTCTCTTTAGGTCTCTCTAGGCTGGTCTCTATAGGTCTAGTCTCTAGAGTCTGGTTTCTATAGGTTTAGTCTCTATAGGTCTGGTCTCTATTGGTCTGGTCTCTATACGTCTAGTCTCTATAGGTCTGGTCTATATAGGTCTCTATTGGTCTGGTCTCTATACGTCTAGTCTCTATAGGTTTGGTCTCTTTAGGTCTCTATAGGTCTGGTGTCTACAGGTCGCTGATCTGGTCTCTATAGGTCTGGTCTCTATAGGTCTTGTCTCTGTTGGTCTGGTCACTATTGGTCTGGTCTGTATAGGTCTCGTCGCTATAAGTCTGGTCTCTATAGGTCTGGTCTCTATAGGTCTCTATAGGTCTGGTGTCTATAGGTCTGGTCTCTATAGGTCTGGTCTCTATAGGTCTCTATAGGTCTGGTCTCTATTGGTCTGGTCTCTATAGGTATGGTCTCTATAGGTCTGGTCTCTATAGGTCTGGTCTCTGTAGGTCTCTATAGGTCTGGTCTCTATTGGTCTGGTCTCTATAGGTCTGGTCTCTATAGGTCTGGTCTCTATAGGTCTGGTCTCTATAGGTCTGGTCTCTATAGGTCTGGTCTCTATAGGTCTGGTCTCTATTGGTCTGGTCTCTATAGGTCTGGTCTCTAAAGGTCTGGTCTCTAGGTCTGGTCTCTATGGTATCTATAGTCTCTATAGTCTGGTCTCTATAGGTATGGTCTCTATACTTACTGGTTTCTATAGGTCTGGTCTCTATAGTTCTAGTCTCTTAGGTCTGGTCTCTATAGGTCTGGTCTCTATAGGTCTGGTTATCTATAGATCTGGTCTCTATAGGTCCTCTATAGGTCTGGTCTCTATAGGTCTGGTCACTAAGGTCTCTATAGGTCTGGTCTCTATAGGTCTCTATAGGTCTGGTCTATAGGTGTGGTCTCTATAGGTCTGGTGTCTATAGGTGTGGTCTCTATAGGTCTGGTCTCTATTGGTCTGGTCTCTATTGGTCTGGTCTCTAAATGTCACTATACTTCCTTCAAATACAGATAGGGAGATACTGTACAAGGGAAAGGACTGGTCTCTATGTCTGGTCTCTATAGGTCTGGTAACTATAGGTCTGGTCTCTAAAGGTCTGGTCTCAATAGGTCTGGTCTCTATTGGTCTGGTCTCTATAGGTCTGGTCACTATTGGTCTGGTCTCTATAGGTCAGTCTCTATAGGTCTCTATGGTCTGGTCACTATACTTCCTCAAATACAGATAGGGAGATACTGTACAAGGGAAAGGACTGTCTCTATGTCTGGTCTCTATAGGTTCTGGTCTCTAAAGGTCTGGTCTATAGGTCTGGCTCTATAGGTCTGGTCTCTATAGGTCTGGTCACTATGGTCTGGTCACTATTGGTCGGTCTCTATACGTCTAGTCTCTATAGGTCTGGTCTCTTAAGGTTGCTATTGGTCTGTCTCTAAAGTTCTCTATAGATCTGGTCTCTATAGGTCTGGTCTCGAAAGGTCTCTATAGGTCTGGTCTCTATAGGTCTCTATAGGTCTGTTCTCTATAGGTCTGGTCTCTATAGGTCTGGTCTCTATAGGTCTGGTCTCTGTATGTCTGGTCTCTGTAGGTCTAGTCTCCGTAGGTCTGGTCTCTATAGGTCCGGTCTCTATAGGTTCGGTCTCTATAGGTCTGGTCTCTTTAGATCTGGTCTCTTTAGGTCTGGTCTCTTTAGGTCTGGTCTCTATAGGTCTCTATAGGTCTTGTCTCTATAGGTCTGGTCTTTATAGGTCTGGTTCTTATAGGTCTGGTCTTTATGTCTGGTCTTTATAGTCTGGTCTCTATAGATCTGGTCTCTTTAGGTCTGGTCTCTTAGTTCTGGTCTCTTATGTCTCTATTGGTCTGGTCTCTATTTGTCTGGTCTCTATAGATCTGGTCTTTAGGTCTCTATTGGTCTGGTCTCTTGTCTCTATTGGTCTGGTCTCTATAGGTCTGGTCTCTATAGGTCTGGTCTCTAAATGTCTCTATAGGTCTGGTCTCTATAGGTCTGGGCTCTATATGTCTGGTCTCTATTGGTCTGGTCTCTATTGGTCTGGTCTCTATTGGTCTGGTCTCTATAGGTCTGGTTTCTATAGGTCTCTATAGGTCTGGTCTCTATAGGTCTGGTCTCTATAGGTCTGGTCTCTATAGATCTGGTCTCTATTGGTCTGGTCTCTATAGATCTGGTCTCTATAGGTCTGGTCTCTATAGGTCTGGTCACATTGGTCTGGTCTCTATAGATCTGGTCTCTATAGATCTGGTCTCTATTGGTCTGGTCTCTATAGATCTGGTCTCTATAGGTCTGGTCACTATAGGTCTGGTCTCTATAGGTCCGGTTTCTTTAGGTCTCTATAGGTCTGGTCTCTATAGGTCTCTATTGGTCTGGTCTCTATAGGTCTCTATAGGTCTGGTCTCTATATGTCTGGTCTCTATAGGTCTGGTCTCTATAGATCTCTATAGGTCTGGTCTCTCTAGATCTGGTCTCTATAAGTCTGGTCTCTACAGGTCTGTTCTCTATAGGTCTGGTCTCTATAGATTCTATAGGTCTGGTCTCTATAGGTCTCTATAGGTCTCTATAGGTTTGGTCTCTATAGGTCTGGTTCTATTGGACTAGTCTTTTTATGTCTGGTCTCTATAGGTCTCTATAGTCTAGTCTCTATAGGTCTGGTCCCTATAGGTTGCTATTGGTCTGGTCTCTAAAGGTCTCTATAGATGGTTCTATAGGTCTGGTCTCGAAAGGTCTCTATAGGTCTGGTCTCTATAGGTCAGGTCTCTATAGGTCTGTTCTCTATAGGTCTGGTCTCTATAGGTCTCTATAGGTCTAGTCTCTATAGGTCTGGTCTCTATAGGTCTGGTCTCTATAGGTCTGGTCTCTATAGTTCTGGTCTCTATAGGTCTGGTCTCTATAGGTCTGGTCCTGTAGGTCTGGTCTCTGTAGGTCTAGTCTCCGTAGGTCTGGTCTCTATAGGTCCAGTCTCTATATGTTTGGTCTCTATAGGTCTAGTCTCTATAGGGCTGGTCTCTTTAGGCCTGGTCTCTTTAGGTCTGGTCTCTTTAGGTCTGGTCTCTATAGGTCTCTATAGGTCTGGTCTCTATAGGTCTGGTCTCTATAGGTCTGGTCTCTATAGATCTGGTCTCTTTAGGTCTGGTCTCTTTAGGTCTGGTCTCTTTAGGTCTGGTCTCTTTAGGTCTGGTCTCTTTTCGTCTCTATTGGTCTGGTCTCTATTTGCTGGTCTCTAAATGTCTCTATGGGTCTGGTCTCTATTAGGTCTGGGCTCTATTTGTCTGGTTTCTATATTCTGGTCTCTATTGGTCTGGTCTCTATTGGTCTGGTCTCTATAGGTCACTAATGGTCTGGTCTCTATAATCTGGTCTCTATAGTCTGGTCTCTATAGGTCTCTATAGGTCTGGTCTCTATAGGTCTGGTCTTTATAAGTCTCTATAGGTCTGGTCTCTATAGGTCTGGTCTCTACAGGTCTGGTCTCTATAGGTGTGGTATCTATAGGTCTCTATTGGTCTGGTCTCTATGGGTCTCTATAGGTCTGGTCTATCGGTCTGGTCTCTATTGGTATGGTCTCTATTGGTCTGGTCTCTATTGGTCTGGTCTCTATAGGTCTGGTCTTTTTTGGTCTCTATAGGTCAGGTCTCTATAGATCTCTATAGGTCTGGTCTCTATAGGTCTGGTCTCTATAGGTCTCTATAGGTCTGGTCTCTATAGGTCTGGTCTCTATAGGTCTGGTCTCTATAGATCTGGTCTCTATAGATCTGGTCTCTATTGGTCTGGTCTCTTTAGGTCTGGTCTCTTTAGGTCTTGTCTCTTTTCGTCTCTATTGGTCTGGTCTCTATTTGTCTGGTCTCTAAATGTCTCTATGGGTCTGGTCTCTATAGGTCTGGGCTCTATTTGTCTGGTTTCTATAGGTCTGGTCTCTATTGGTCTGGTCTCTATTGGTCTGGTCTCTATAGGTCACTAATGGT